>NW_028227274.1:63272564-63672564 GCF_978045245.1 Mus caroli
CGTGTGATTACCAATAACTTGGCTCTGATGAGAGTGAAGGATGGAGAGTGGCTTTGTGGGCTGAAGGACCTGGGATAGAGACCTAGTTTCCCTGTGGCAAACCCCACCGCCTTTTGGCCTTTGGGTGAGGCAGGCGGATTTCTGAGTTCGAGGCCAGTCTGGTCTACAAAGTGAGTTCCAGGACAGCCAGGGCTATACAGAGAAACCCTGTCTCAACAAAACAAAACAAACAAACAAAAGACCTTCTCTCTCTGAGCTTCAGTTCCTACAGATTTGGGAGAATGAACTCTTGGACAAGCAAAGGTGGAAGGTGTGTCTAAGCAGAGCCAGCATCTCATAGCAACCAAGTTTTGTTACGGACACTGCTTTGGCTCATGCTAGTTATGACGAGAGGGTAGTGTTAGCAGGATTGGCGATGGCACTCCAGGATTGGTGATGGCGCTCCCTCCTTCGCTGTTTATGTCTATTGCCTTGCATGGGGAGGAGAACGTGCTTTAAAAGTGGGAGAGACAACATGAGGACTGTGGATGCAGGTCATTCAGTAGATGCCTATCTAGCCTACAGGAAGCTCTCCGTTTGATCCCCAGCACCACGTAGAAGTTGATATGCCAGCACACACCTATAATACCACCATTAAGGAAGTGGGAGGGTCAGAAGTCCAGGGTCATCCTTGACTGCAAGGCAAGTTCAAGACTAGCCTGAGCTACTTTGGACCTCGTTCCACAAATAAAATAACAGTACATCATTCAGATTGGGGAACGCAGGACCTCTTCATTAGTAGTATCACAAAGGCCACTGGGATAGTTGGGGTGGATTTTTTTTTAAAGGCCTTTTGAGCTATGTAATAAAACAGTACCAAATTCTGCTAATGGCACTGGCATAGGCCAGTGACAATATGAAAAAACTGAAGCTTTCCTTTAAAGGTGGTTTGTTTGGTCTTTTGGAAAGTGCTTAAGTCATACCGTGTGGTGGCGATTGCTGATGGGAGCATTCTTCCTCTGGTCAGAGAGCAGGAGCTGATTTTCTGATCATGTGTGCAAATAGCATAGTTAGCGCGAAGAAGGTTCTGGAAGCTTAGCATGGTGGCACGTCCTTGGATCCTAGTATCACAGGACCCAGTTTCAAGAAACAAATATACAAATGCATCAAAACAGTCTATTGCTTTGTAAAAGTTAGCGCTGGGACTTATATTTGTGTATATGGTGCATATTAATGTCCATGACTATGTCCATGGTGTATATAGCATGGGTGTTTATATATTTAGACATGTATGTATACAGTATTTACATATATACACATATGTCTGCTCTAGCCACATTTCTACGCGCTTCACCGAACTTAACCATCCATTTAGTTTAAATATAGCTAATATAAATATTTGAAAAGTTTCCATAACCTTTCCCCAGTTTACAACTTAGAGTGAGATGTGAGATGGCCTGAGGAGTGTCTGCATCTTCCTGGTGAGGGGTTTGGTCAGCTGGCATGGTCAGAGATTCCTGGGGCATTTTAGAGCCCAGCACAGGGGCTCACGAATATCCCAAATTCCAGAGGGTTGCTGTATGGCAGAGTTTGAAACTCCAGCTATGAAAAAACAAAGTTTCTGGAATATCCCCTCCTATAGTGTTTCATAGAAATGCTACCTTAACTATATTTCTTATTATTGTCATAAGGATTCCTAGTCATTTAGGAAAGTATCTTTTTTACTTTCCGTTTTAGAAGCCACATTCAAGGAAGACTTAAACTTCAGTTGGAAGACTTTGGAAGTGAGAATTTAAGTTCTCATCTCCTTAATAATCACAGTTGCAAATCCCATTTTTCATTTTTGTTGATTTTAAAGCTCAGTTTAGGAAGACTCTTCATTTCAGGCATTTGTAGATGACCAAGTCACAAGTATGTGGGCACGGTTGACCTACAAATGAGCTTTGAATTAGCATGGACATTTCTCTATGGTTGGGGACAAGGCAGTGTGCACAGTGGATGTGCACCTGGCTGGTGGTCAGGTGACCTGGCTTTTTGTCCTGAGTTGGGAGATGCTGTGTATGTACAGATGCCTCTGAACCCTAGGCACAGTCCTGGTGACTGGTATCACTCATTCTCCCACCAAGGTAGATGGCCAGGATATGTATATGTTATATCTCTGTGAATTGGTAGGGGTGCTAGAACTTTATGGTGAGCCTATTGTCAGAGAGCTAAGAAATAACTGAATACACTTTTCTAAACATTAACCTTTAAAATTTTGTACTTTGTGTGCACGAGTGTTTTGCCTACATGTATGTGTATATACCATGAGTGTTCAATGCCAGGGAGAAGCCAGAAGAGGATATTGAACCACATGGAGTTACAGTTGTGAGTAGCCCTGTGTAGGCTGGGAATTGAACCTAGGTCCTCTGGAAAGAGCCAGTGCTCTTATTCTCTCCAGAACCCTATAGCCGGATACTCTTGACCTCATGCCATGACCCTGGACCCAGCTGTGTTAGAGGACTGGTGATATTTCAGCCACAGTATCTATGCCTTTGCCAGAAATGTCTCTCCTGCAACTAAGTCTATCTGCAAAGAGGCCTTGATAGTTGATTGTTCAGTTTTTCTTTATCTGTACTAAGGACAGTGGGCTCCAGGACAGACTATTCAGAGCTTGGTGTCATTCTGTCTTACAAACCTGGTGTCAATAATCAAGAAGTGATTAAGTTGGAAAATTATGCTAACCATAGAGAGTATTCAGCAGGCGATATATGTCCGTGGGAACTTGGGTGGCCCATGTTTGCCTTGTGTTTGGTATCAGAGAGATGGTGGGTTTTATGGTTAAAAATGAACCTGGTGGCAGTAGGGTGGCTACTGTCTGCTAATGGCCCTATAAAGACTTGCATAGGTGTTCAAGTCTTTAATTTATTTTTAAACAAAATATTGATTCTATCAACCCCCCTCCTTTTGTTTGTTTTTGGAGTTGGATCTTTTTGCCATGGTAACATGATGCTGTGTCATCTGCAGAGGTCATGCTAGTGCACTTGCAATCACGGTCCCAGAACCGTGATTGCCCTCCAGAATGTTTTAAGCAAGTCCAGAGTCTGTGATCTTGGGTTGGGCTTCGTCCATAGCTGCCTTTGACCTCATGTGGACTGCAAGGTGTAAACTGGACACATCTACCATCATTGGGCAGTTGATAGACAGGCCAGGGTGGATTTGGAATTGAGACACAGTGGGAAAAAAAAGCCTCTACCACGTGTCACCCATACTGGTTTCTTTTCTGTTGCTGTGATAAAATACTGTGACTAAAAGTGACTTATCGAAGAAAAAGTTTATTTGGGCTTATAAGACCAGAGGATTAAGTCCATAATGTGAGGGACCATGTGGCTGCAGGAAGCATTTTTAACTGAAGACATGAAGCCGAGATAGCAAACTGGAGGTAGGGAGAGGCTGTGAACTCTCAAAGACCACCCCTACTGACATACTTCCTCTAGTACAGCCGCATCCTCAGACTGTGCCAGCCCCTGGGAACTGGGTGATCAGATTCCTGAGTCTTGGGGATATTTCTTTTTCTTTTTAAATATATATATATATATACACACACACATACATATACATATATATATATATTATTAGGTATTTTCTTCATTTACATTTTAAATGCTATCCCAAAAATCCCCCATACCCTCCACCCCCACTCCCCTACACACGCACTCCCGCTTCTAGGCCCTGGTGTTCCACTGTACTGGGGCATATAAAGTTTGCAATACCAAGGGGCCTCTCTTCCCAAAGATGGCCGACTAGGCATCTTCTGCTACATATGCAGCTAGAGACACGAGCTCTGGGGGTACTGGTTAGTTCATATTGTTGTTCCACCTATAGGGTTGCAGACCCCTTTAACTCCTTGGGTGCTTTCTCTAAGTTCTCCATTGGGGGCCCTGTGTTCCATCCAATAGCTGACTTCGAGCATCCACTTCAGTCTTTGCCAGGCAACTGGCATTGCCTCACAAGAGACAGCTATATCAGGGACCTTTCAGCAAAATCTTGCTGGTGTATGCGATGGTGTCTGCTTTTGGAGGCTGATTATGGGATGGATCCCTGGGTGCGGCAGTCTCTAGATGGTCCATCCTTTCATCTCAGCTCCAAACTTTGTCTCTGTAACTCCTTCCATGGGTGTTTTGTAAAGTTTTGTTTGTTTGTTTGTTTGTTTGTTTTTTCTGGTTTTTGTTTTTGTTTTGTTTTGTTTTGTTTTTTGAGACAGGGTTTCTCTGTGTAGCCCTGGCTGTCCTGGAACTCACTTTGTAGACCAGGCTGGCCTCGAACTCAGAAATTCGCCTGCCTCTGCCTCCCGAGTGCTGGGATTAAAGGTGTACGCCACCATGCCTGGCCTTGGGGATCTTTCTTATTCACTCCACTCCATTGCCCTTAAGTAGTAAGTCTGAAGGCAAGTTCCACTATGAATTACGTCTCGGGCTCTGGTGTGTGTGCTCGGCACTGTTTTCACACAGAGCAAATTCTGCAGTTAGCTGCTGATCATTGTCAGCTGCACCAGTCATTTAATGACTCAGACAGCATTTTCCTCTTTCGGAAAGTCCACTGAGTTTTAAGGATTAAATGGCAAGATGTCAACGCATGGTTACTTTATCCTACACACGCACTCCCACTTCTTGGCCCTGGTGTTCCCCTGTACTGGGGCATATAAAGTTTGCAATACCAAGGGGCCTATCTTCCCAATGATGGCCGATTAGGCCATCTTCTGCTACATATGCAGCTACATATAACAGTACCTGTTGACTGTCAAGGTGAAAGCAGTTGCTGCAACTGAGTTTTCTAATACTTTTAGCTGCATAGCTAAAGCGTGAGTCTTTCTCCTTAGTGAGCATACTTATAAATGTATTTCTCTGCTCGTTTGTCCGATGCTTCATGGGAGAGGCTTTGAGAAGTGCTGTCTGAGTCTCTCCCTCAGGGCTCTGCACAGATTTAGCCTCATTGTTTGAAACGCCACATCAAGTTTCCTTCAGATAGAGTCCCTCCCTGCCCCCACATGATCACCAGTTCTGGGCGGTTTTATTCTTTTGACAGGTTGTTAATCCCGTGGTGTCTTAGTAAAAGTTTCTATTGCTATGACAGAGCACCATGACCAAAAAGCAAATTGTGGAGAAAAGGGCTTATTCTACTTACATACATGCATATCATTGCTCATCAGGGAAGGAAGTCAGGACACGGACTCACACAGGACAGAAACGTAGAGGCAGGAGCTGATACAGAGGGCATGGAGGGATGCTGCTTACTGCCTTGCTTCTACTGGCTTGCTCAGCCTGCTTTCTTAGAACCCAGGACAGCTAGCCCAGTGATGGCACCACCCACAAAGTGGCTGACCCCTCAAATTAAGTAATCTAAGACAAATGTCTTATAGGCAGATCTTATGGAGGCATTTACACAATTGAGGTTTTCTCCCTTAAGATAATTCTAGTTCGTGTGTCAAGTTGACATAAGACCGGCCAGCGCAGGTGGTTTGGTAAAACATTCTATTGGTTTTCGCATTTATTGGTGAGCTTGATATTGTTTCCTGGAGACACAAACGGAGACAGTTCTACTTTGGGACCAAGACTGAGGAACTAAACAGTCCGATCAGCGAATGGCTTAATGAACTAATAGTTCTGAAAAGATGAAGTACAAATGGCTATAGACACAGGAAAAAAATGTTAAACATTCTTAGTCATAGTGGCCAAGCAGAATAAAACCTCACGGAGATTCCTTCTCACCCCAGTCAGAATGGCTGTCATCAGAAAATAGCTGGTGAAATTGTTGGGAGAGAAGAGGGCACCCCCCCCCCACACACACACACAGCTGCTGGGAGTGTAGGTTAGCCCAACCATAGGGAATCAGTGTGGGGACTCCTCAAAAATCAATGCTAGAAATACCATGTGACCCGGACAGGCCGTTTCTGGCTGTTTAAAGAATCCTAAATCAGCCTGTCACACAGATACTCCCACGCCCATGTTGACTGCAGCTCTTAGTCACAAAACCCAAGTCGTGTGGGGATGGCGGATGGAGGCATGAAGAAAATATGAATATGATACATATTCACAACGGAGGCTTATGCAGCCATAAAGGGAAATGAAATTGCCCTGGGCAGATGACTCAGTAGATAAAGTCATTGTTGTGCAAGTGTGAGTGCCTGACTTTGGATCCCCAGAGCCCATCAGACATGGATTGTAAGCATCTATAAGACACTGAAGCAAGCACCTGTACTCCTGGTACTCCCACAGAGAGATGGGAAGCAGAGGCCACCTAGCCTGCTGTGTGCTTCTGCAAGTGAGAACCCCTAGCCTTTGCCCGTACTCATTTACATGTACAGAGTAGGGGTGGAGAGGAGAGGAGGAGGGACAGAGAGTAAGGGGAGAAAGACCCGAATTGTCATTTGCAGAGAAAATGGATAAATTTGGGTAGAGTCAGACCCCGGCAAATATTACATGTTTTCGCTCACTCACAGATCCTAGATTTCATATAACACACAGGTATATTTGTATTTAGGGCATGAAAGTAGAGTGAGATTGTTTAGATGAGGGGGTGAGGGGACAGAGAGGAGGCAGAATAGTGAAGGAGGAGGAAACAGAGGAGGAAACAGGAGGAAACAGTAGAAAACAGGAGGAAACAGAGGAGGGAACAGGAAGAAACAGAGAAGGAAACAGAGGAGGAAATAGAGAGAATATAGTTGAAGTATATGATGAACTTGTATGAAATTATTTTTTTATGAAACCCAGCTCTATACCCAGTAAATATACATCAAAAACCTAAAAATAACTTTTTAAAGAGCTTGAGCTGCTAAGGCAGTTCTCAGCTTATTCTACCAAGCCCAGCATCCTCCCTGCCATGCCAGCACCCATTTTCTCCACACAGGGTGGGGCGAGGGCACACTTATCTCAGAGGGTTGCTATGAGATGACAGGAAAGTGTTCAGTTGCGGGGCTTTAGGTGGGTATGGGCTTGGCTCCTGTCAGCTGTTGGATAGGACGGGCAGGAGGAGAAGGCTGACAGCAGAGGACCCTGGAGTGAGGTGTTCAGAGAAAGAGAGAGCCGTGAAGGTGCCCAAGTTCAGTGTGGGTGTGGATGGGGGTTCAGGATGGGTGGAAATGTCTGGAGCTCTGGACCAAGGATGCTATAAGGGCAGAGGATCTAGGACAATGCAAGATTTGGGTCCCAGAAAACGTTAGTGGCACAGATATCTGTCACTTGTGAAGATGGGATGGGCACCTTGATAGTGGCTGTGGATAAGGGTAAGGAGGATGGATCCGGTAGCTGTGGGGGAAAGTTCCGGTGTGTGGGCTTGGGACCCACCCTCCCAGGCCTTTCTCCGGAGCCAGCCTCTGGTTGTAATCAAGTAGCTGGTGATTTGGATAGAAATATTCTTTTAAAGAGCTGTCCTGTGCCTGGGGGTATATTCAACACATCCTAGCAGATGCCCATAGCATGTTACTCCACTGTGATAGTAAAAGCCATCTTCATACAGTCCCATGATTTCCTTTAGAGGTGTAAACCCACCCACCCCTACCCCAGTTGCACAAAGCTTTGCTCTAAAAAGCTCTGAGCTCTCTTGTCTAGCATCACCTTCGTGTAGCCTTTGAACTCAAGGCAGGCACTGGTCTCTTCAAATTCCCCAGCATGCTGTCTCATTGCTATAATAGTTGTGAATACCCGCTGCCTTGAAAGTACCCACGTGTGTTAACAGTTTTAGATTTCATTAATGTAAGAAGTATTAAAAGCATCTGTGATTTTAATATGTATATATGGTGAAGGCCATAGCAGTCATATTTGCTGTTGTTACTGTTTTTTGTTTTTGTTTTTAATTAGATATTTTCCTTATTTATATTTCAAATGCTATTCACCTGTTCCTGGTTTCCCCTCTGTCTTAGTTAGGGTTTTACTGCTGTGAACAGACACCATGACCAAGGCAAGTCTTATATAAAAAAACCAACATTTAATTGGGGCTGGCTTACAGGTTCAAAGGTTCAGTCCATTATCATCAAGGTGGGAGCAAGGCAGGCACGGCGCAGGAGGAGCTGAGAGTTCTATGTCTTCATCCAAAGGCTGCTAGTGGAAGACTGACTTCCAGGCAACTAGGGTAGGGTCTTATACCCACACCCATAGTACACACCCATTCCAACCAGGCCACACCTATTCCAACAAGGCCACACCTTCAGATGGTGCCACTCCCTGGTCCAAGGATATATAAACCATCACACCCTCTGAACCCCCCCTCCCCTCCCTTCTCCCCCTGGGTGGGTTTTTTTTTTTTGTTGTTGTTGTTTGTTTGTTGTTGTTGTTGTTTTTTGGACAGGGTTTCTCCGTGTAGCCCTGGCTGTCCTGGAAGTCACTCTGTAGACCAGGCTGGCCTTGGACTTGAAGCTCAGCCTGTCTCTGCCTTCTCTAGTGCTGGGATGTACTACTGCCCAGCTCATGAGCAATTATTTTAATGTGCCTTTGCCCGTGTATATTGTGGGGCTGACCCCTCTGCCCTCTTATCCTGTTTTGTTCTCCCTTGGGGGTAAGAATGCCTGTGAGCTCCTTTTCTTGTGCCTTTCCCTTGGCACCAAATTCTACCTTTCTCCATGACACCCCCACTCCTGGCGTCTTTGATATATGATCAACCTGCTGTGTTCTGGCCATGCTCCTGAGACAGAGCTGCAGTCTGAGTGGGGTTGGCTGGCCACACTGTTCCTGGCCAAGAGCTTTGGACCCAGGAGTTCATCTCTGCCTTTCTCCGAGTAATCACCCAACTCCACAGTGTTTTGACTCTGAAGAATGTCCTGTCATATACTGTTGCTTTGCTTCGTAGCTCAGTGATTGTTACAATGCCGGTCTCTTTCTGCAATAAGCAAAGACCCCATGTTAGCTGGCTCATAATGCTAATTAACTTCTCAAAGTTCTGCTACCAGGTCATCTCTCTAAGGCAGCAGCAGTGGGGTTATGACCTATGGGGTTATGACCCTACGGGTCTCACTGGGAATATCTCACATATCAGATATTCTTCATATCTGATATTTACATTATGATTCATAACAGCAGCAAAATTACAGTTATGAAGTAGCAATGAAATAATTTTATGGTTGGGGGTCCCGACAACATGAGGAACGGTATTTACGAGTCACAGCATTAGGAAGGTTGAAAACTACTGCTCTAAGATCTTTCTTCTTAGAGAGCTGATGGTTAACCCCCGACCCCTGCCCTCACTCCATCCATGTGTGTGACTTTGGTGTCTTTGTTCAAATATCCTCCAAGAATGGCACCAGGCACATTGGGTTAGTGGCATCTAAATGACTTCAGCTTTATGTAACGCCTTTATTTGAAGGGCCTGTCTCCAAGTGCAGTCACACTGAACACTGGGAATTAACATGACCAAGGATGAATTTTTAAGCAATATTTTAGAAAATGTTACCTTAAAAATTTTATTCATATGTGTGGCCATGCGTGTGTGGCCATGCATGTGCCGTGCGTGTTGCCTGTAACTCAGAGGACATACTTGGGGAAGTTGGTTCTCTCCTTCTAACATTTGGTCTCCGTAAATTTAACTCAGGTTGCCAAGTGAGATGGGAGAAGGATGGTCTCACACTTGGGAGGACATTGATTTGTTTGTCCTGCTTAGGAACAGTGTTGACCCTTTTGTCGTCTGGTGTGTGTTTGCATAGGCTGAGAGAGACAGAGAAGACAGTTTGCACAAGGTAGAGACAAGCTATTATGAGGGTTCCTTTAAGACAGAGTGTACCGCCAACGTTTACCGAAGGAGGAGGGATGTGGACAACAGATGTTGTCTTCCCAGGTCTGTTCTGACTCTGTTCTCAGTGCATTTGGAAGAGGCCAACTTGACAGGGAGTCTGAACTCTGGCGTCCAGGTCGAAGGCTCTTTGGGCATCTGGGATGTGACAATTACAGGTAGGAAGGTAGGCATGGTTCAGAGCAACACCCAGTGTATGCGGCTCCTGGGGTTGGAATTCAAACTTCGGTTCTTTGACCTTGGCACCACCATGGGAGGAAAGTTACCAAGCTGCAGGCCAGCCTGGTGTAGATGCTTCAGAGCACACGGATATGAGTTCTTGACTGTCTGCTTCCTTCATCTTCATTGTGTAGAACTTTTTCCTATGAGAGCCACCTTACCTCCAAGAGAGTACTGATGCTGGGTAAGGTTCTCCATGGGAGAGAATGGCTCACCCTCTGTGGCATTTAAAAACTCTGTAAATCCATCCACCGTTATAATAATTTTATAGTACTTCAAGATTCTCTTAAGAATCTTTTTAGTATTAAGTGTGTAATATGTATGTGTGGACCCCCTTCTCTTCCCCCACCGTGTGTTACATGTATGCCATTCTGTGCATATGATCTGTGTGTGTGTGTGTGTGTGTGTAAGTTACATGCATGCCATTCTGTGCATATGAAAGCTAGGACAACTTTAGGTGTCTGTCTTTGCCTTATCCCCTATTTGAGACAGTCTCTGGTTCACTGTGCTTGCACCAGGCTAGCTGGCCTCTGAACGTCCAGGGGTTCTTCCATGTCCATTATTGCATGACTGTCCACAGCTATGTGGTTTATGGGGATTCAAACTCAGGCCCTTCTGCTTAAACAGAGCTATCTCCTCGGTGCTTGTAAGCGCTGGGGACCAAACCCAGGGACTGAGGCTTGCTAAGCAAGCACTCTCCCCCGACCTATCACAGAGCCACATCCACTGCCCTACGCCAAGATCTTTGAACTACTAATGCTTTATCAAGGTAGTTTACTTAGCTTACATCTTGCTCCAAGGATCTTGTGTAGACCTCAAGGTGGGGAGCTTTATTTAGTAAGGGCGATTCCGAAAGGGCCTGGCTGGTGTTCTAAAGGCAAGTGCTGCTTTGGGAAGTAAATCGAGAAAAATCAATGGACTTAATTGGAATGACTGAACACTGAAAATTGCGAATCTTTTTCCTTACCAGTGGGGGAGGGAGAATGTTTATCTTTGGACATTTATCAGCTGTGTAGTGAGAACCGAAGGATTTCTGTGGGTAGCAGTTGAGTTCTACGTGGTTCAACCTGGCCAGGCTCCTTTGGAGTTTTCAGTGTTGAGACTTGCTAGGGTATGTTTGAAAGAGTGGTAGATTTTTGTGTGTGTGTGAAGTATCCCAGTGTCTCATTATTTGCCTGTTAAAATAGTTTATTAAGCATCTTAGTGGAATTGGCCAAACATATCTTTTTGTGTCCCTAAGAGATAACACCTTTTCTCCAATCAATATCTCCATTCACCTGCTGTTTATCCTGCCAGCCTGGGCTATCTGTGTTTCTGGTTTTTTTTTTTATAAATAGTACCCTCTGGGTTGAAACTTTGGTTCCCAGTGTTTAAATAGAAAATTAAACGCACTAATGGCCCAGGCTGACAAGAAGCATTTTAGGCAGCTAGAGCACTGTGCGTTTGCTGAGGAGTCGAGACAGAGTAGTTGTCCGAGAGGGCTGTGGTGACTTCTGTGGTGCCCTGTGTGGGCTGCCGCAGCTGTCTTGGGGTGGGCACACTGGTTGGCTTGCTTGATCATGGTGGCTATGGTTAATCCAAGTTTAGCAGGAGAATTTCCATTCTTGGAAGAGGACTGATGTTCTAAGGGCCCCCTATTTGCTGGGGTCTTGTCTCTCACTTCCCCTCCTGCCCCAGGTGACTGAAAAATAACCCTTGATGCCCCAGTTTGAAAAGGACTTTGAACTTTGACTCTAATGGGGGAATTCAAGGTGCATCTCAAGGAGGTGGAGAGATTGGAATCTAACTTATTTTTAATAGACCTCTTAGAGATTTCATAACTTGGCTTTTGGAAATACTGTTTCAAAGATGCATTCCTTAGGCGTTTGCCTCAAATGATTCTTACCCTTTGCTTGTCCACGGGTCTCATTGGCCCAGGGCGCTGGGGCTGGGCCAAGGGTAGTAACCATGGGCAGTGTTGCACATTGCTGCTCAGCACCCTTCCTTGCTTTGCCCATCTTCTGTATTCTTTCTCGAGTTTATCTCCTTTGTTAGAGCTTAGCATCCTCTGCTTGTTTCCCGATCATGAGTCATGGCCTGCTTCACAAGGTCACCAGTGAGTGGTCGTCCTTCTGAAAAGTATGTTTCTGTTGCAAAGAAGATACTTAATAGTGTTTGTTAAGCAGAAGGGCAAAGTCCAGAGTCAATATGAGTATACAGAATTCATCGTAGCTGGGCCATTCAAAGGATGGTTCTGAAAGATGAAGCTGTGGGCCACGAGGAAGCTCAGTGTAGTATGTATGAATGATTGTGCATATGCACTTCTGTGTGGGCTACATGTGTGTGTGTGTGTGTGTGTACACGTACACTTGCTCATGCGAGTGCTATGGAGGGAAGAGATTGACCTCCTCTGGAGCTCTCGGCTATATATTTTACTTTTATTTTTACAATGAGCTCACTATTCTGGCAAGACTACTTGGGTCTTCAATTCCATTGAAGACTGTGTGTGCTTTGATGCCAGTGCCATGCTGTTTTTATTATTATAACTCTGTCTGTAGTACAGTTTGAGGTCAGCGATGGTGATACCTCCAGCAGTTCTTTAATTACTTAGAATTGTTTTAGCAATTCTGGTGTTGTTGTTGTTGTTGTTTTGTGTGTGTGCGTGTTTCTGTATGACGTTGAAGACTTTCAATTTCCCTGAAGAATTGTGTTAAGATTTTGATGGGGATTACATTGAATCTAATTGCTTTTGTAAAGATGGCCATTTTTCCATTTGTCCTGGCTCTCTATGACCACGGAAGATCTTTCTGTCTTCTGATATCTTCTTTAGTGCATTAATGTTTTCATTATACAGTCTTTTTCTTGCTTGTTAGGGTCCTCTCCCTACCCACCCGTTTTTGTTTTGTTTTGTTTTTGCTTTGTTTTGTTTGTGGCTATTGTGTGAACGATTCTATTTCCAGGATTCTTTCCTCGGTCCATTTGTCATTTTCATCTAAGAAGGCCAATGATTCTTGTGTGTTAGAAAGTGTTCATCAAACGTAGAATTTTCCTGGGGGAGTCTTAAGAGTCTTTGATGCGTAAAATCTTACCATCTGGAAATAAGGGTATTTGAATTCTTCCTTTCATATTTGGATCCGCTTGATCACGTACATTTATTTTGTTACTAAGACTTAAGTACCATATTGAATAGGTGTGTGGAGAGAGTGGACATCCTTGGCTTGTTCCTGAATGAATGCTTTGCGTTTCTCTCCATTTATGTTGATGTTGGCAATAGGCTTGCTATAAATCAACTTTATTATGATGAGATATCTCCCTTGGATTCCTGCTATCTCCAGGACTTTTTTTTTTTTTATGAAGGGCTATTATATTTTATCAAATACCTTTTCTGCATCTAATGAGCCTATCATGTGTTTTTTGTCTTTCAGTCTGTTTATGTGGTAGATTTTGTTTATTAATGTACATATGTTGAACCATCCCGGAATCTCTGGGATGAACCAACTCGTTGTTGTTGTTGTTTGTTTGTTTGTTTCTATTTCATTGATTTCAGCCATGACTTTGAGTATTTCTTCCCAGCTATTTTGGAAGGATATTTATTCCTCTTTTGTTTTTTTTTTTTGTTTTTGTTTTGTTTTTTTTTTTTTTTTTAGAACTTTTAGGTGTCCTTTTAGAGACTGTGTCTGTACAAGTTCTGTAATAGAGATCCTGTCTTACAATTTAAACAAAAGCTAAGTAGTCAGCTTGACTTAGTTTCACTTGAAATTAAGAGGGGGCTGGGCAGCCGGGCGTGGTGGCGCACGCCTTTAATCCCAGCACTTGGGAGGCAGAGGCAGGTGAATTTCTGAGTTCGAGGCCAGTCTGGTCTACAAAGTGAGTTCCAGGACAGCCAGGGCTACACAGAGAAACCCTGTCTCGAAAAACCAAAAAAAAAAAAAAAAAAAAAAAAGAGGGGGCTGGGAAAGAGGTTCATGGTTAAGAGTGGGCACTGGTCTTACAGAGTCAGGAGACTCACAACTACCTGTAACTCTAGCTCTAGGGAGATGCTATACCTCTGGCCTCTACATGCAAGCACACGTGTGTACACAGACACACACACACACACAAACACACATCCTTCACACCACACAAGAAGCCCAAACCCTGCAAATTAGATCATAGATACAACCTCTGATTGGAAGTAATTTTTGAGGTAACTGGTCAAGCTAATTCATGTCTGTTTCACCTTTTTTTGTTTTTGTTTGTTTTTTCAAGAAAGGGTTTCTCTGTGTAGCCTTGGCAGTCCTGAAACTCACTCTGTAGACCAGACGTGTCACAGATGACCACCTGCCTCTGCCTCCCAAGTGCTAGGACTAAGTGTATGCCACCACCACCCAGTTTCTATTTCACCTTTGTAAAGGTGTGAGTTGAAACACAAGACACATTTCAGAAGTTAGGGAGTAGAGGTTTCTCAGAGCCAAAGTTACCTAGTTAATATGTTACCCTGTTTGTCTCTGTAATGACGTGAATGAAAAGGCGAGGCTGCATGCGGAGGCTGTGGATACATTCAGTGTAGTCTGATGGTGGCTGGTCACACATTTGAAGGAGACAAGATCAGAGAAGCATGGGTCTGTGAAGTCGTTGCACCTTTCAGGCTAACCTCCTCCTCAAGGCAAAGCTAGTGACTTGGAATGTGCTAGCATTCTAGATGAGAGGCAACCATCACACATTCCCCAGGCTAGAGAGAAGAAGACAAGAATTAAGGATATGTTCAAAGTCTGGCTTGGCTTTGGGTGTCTTTGGCCTTGGATGACGATCCATGCCATACTCATATTCTCTGGCCTTTGGCTGGAGCCTGTAGCTTTCTCACTCTGTTGTACTGGGCCTTGGGGCCTTCTCCATGTTTCTGCTAAGTCCGCTCAGTGCCCACTGCAGTGCGTCCCATGGCCAGGATGGTCTTCTTGCTCTTGCCTAGTGGTGATTCTGCCTTTCCCTGTGGTTTCATAGTGTACTGCAGAGTTGGAGGTGGCTGGACTGCTCTCCTAGGCTGTCTTGTCACATTTAGACCCCAAAGCAATGCAGTGCGAGTGTTGTACTCTTCCTAAGAGGATTTTCCTTCTCAGCAGAGTGGGCTCTGCAATGTAAATCATTTTTGGAGTGAGAACAGTGAGACACAGAACTCCCAAACGCTGTAGACGTAGACTAGTATTTCATTGCCATGTTCACGCTAATTGCAGACAGACGAGGAGGAAGCCTAAGCTTTTGAATGAAGTGTGCGCCGTGAAGGAAGTGCGAAGTGTTCATTGTTCCTGTGCTTGCTCTTGGAGGAGCCCCAACCCTGCATCTCAATTACTCTGTGATGCTACGATTCCTACTGAGATGAAGGTCTGCCAACATTCAGGAATGAGGAGGGATACAGAGACCCTCTGGTTTATTTCCTGCCCCTGTTGCTGTGTCTGGTAGGATATCAGCCTTGCTGTCTGGTTAGAACAAACAAGGGCCATCCCCTGTTCCTGGAGGCCACCTGTTCTCAGTAGGACTCTGGTAAGGACCAGAAGCTCCCTCTCTGCTGTGAAGCACATCTGCTCTGTGTAGCTTTCCCCGAATTCAGCTTCTTCCCCACTCCCAACAGAAAATGACTCACTGTTCTGGTCTTTTCCTGCAGAAAGAATGTGCTTGCTCTTTCTTTCTTCCCTAAACCACGATTAAACATTCATATACTATTTTTTTTCAATAGCCCATTTAAACTTATCTATGAGTGTTTTGCCTGCATGTATGTACGTGTACCTTGTCATGCCCGGTCCCAGTATCCGAAGAAGGGTGTTGATAACCCAGAGTTGTAGATGGTTTGAACTACCGTGTGGGTACCAGGAAATGACTTTGGGTTTTTAGAGCAACAAGATGTTCTTAGCCAAAGAGCCATCTCTCTAGACCCTCTTATACCATCCTTAAAATGCCTTTTGTCATTTTGGTTATTAACTATCCTGGCTACTCAACACATGTTTTTAATTTCTTAATATAATTTGATGGTTTTAATTTCAAAGAGTCAAGGAGACCACACAGGGAGAAATCTTCTCTTTCCTACTGCCTGTGACCCCAGAATCTTCCAGGGTCATCAGGTTCTCGTGTCCTTACCGAGTTTTCAATATGAACTTGCAAGCAAATATTTGTGTTTAACTGCTTCCTCCTCTCCTTCTGATATAAATGCTGTCAGACCTCACACAATGTCCTGGCTTTTTTTTTTTTTTTTTTTTAATGTGCCAGTCTATTTT
Source organism: Mus caroli (assembly GCF_978045245.1). NCBI lineage: Eukaryota > Metazoa > Chordata > Mammalia > Rodentia > Muridae > Mus > Mus caroli. The sequence goes on from NW_028227274.1 coordinate 63,288,743, forward strand.
GGACTGTCAGTCACACCTGTATGTACAGAACACTGCCATCCTTTCTTAGGTTGGCTTGGTTCCGTTGTATACATTTCACCCTATTAAAAAAAAAAAAAAAAAAAAGCAAACCCACAGTATTCACAGTGTTCATCTTAAATCCTGACTCTTAGGTTTTAAGCATCATGCTGGCCAGGGCAGTTGGAATGAAAGCCCTTGGTCTGGCCTGGGAAGAGTCCAAAAGGCTACCCTGTCCTGTCACTCAGTTATGTAGACCTTGAGACCACAAAGCCCCCTAGATACTACAAGCCCCCACTTTGTTTCTTCTGTCCTGCTTTTTCCTCTGAGGTGGGCAGTCATAGCACACACCACCATAGAGCCCAGTCTGTGCTGCTTGGCCCATTACCCAGTCTGATGAGAGTCTTCTGGATTCTGATGTGGTCATCTGATATCTTAGCTAGTTTGTAGATCCACTGTGAATTGTGTTAGCCTGCTGTTTGTGTCCCCTTCTATGCTCTCCTGTCTCAGGGCATTGTGTTGGATGGATCTAATCACAGGACCCTGTGTCTCTCCCCAGGACCTTGCTAGCATTTCTAATGGGTGTAATTTGGATAGGAGCTGGCCCCTGGACACAGTGGAACTCTCATTAACTCTGCTGTGGCTATAACTTCATGTGATCGCCTGGTCCAGAGAAGGAGTGAACCGGCTGGTGAAGTCCCTTCCTGCTCTGTTGTCAGCACATCCTAAAGCTTTAATCCCATCAGGAAAGGAATTTCAGGGGTGCTTCCTCCTTCTTTTACCTCCTGGCAGCTCTTGGGGTCAAACTCGGGGTTTTATATGTGCTAGGTGGGTACTTGGGCCAGCTGAATTATATCACCAGCTTTCTGTTATCTTTTTCTGTGTATGTGTGTGTGCGCGTGCTGTCGTGCCCATCTGGAAGTCAGAGGTTAACTTGTGGTATTCAACGTTCTTCTACCATTCAGATTCTTGGGATCCAACTCAGACAGTCAGGCTTGACAGTCCCCGTGTCTGCTGTGCCAGCCCCACTGACCACTCCTCTCCTTTTTAATGTTCACTATTTGTGCTTCACTCTCTTGCTTTCCTTGTCATCAGCACCATCTACATCTTCCTTGCAATCTCAGGTGCTCCGTCCAATCTTTGCCAGAATCTGGGAGGACTGTCTTGTGCTGAGCCACGTGAGGGTCACCTTAGGGACTCTCTGGCCATGGAGGTTACATGTGACCCCTTATCCTCATGAACTGCGCTATGGCCCCTATTCCCAAGGGCTTCATCTTCAAGGGGAGAGCTCTTCGGAAAGCACTGAAAAGAAAGGAATGGAAGAGTGACGGTGTACTGTGGGGGTCATGGAAGAAGGACTTAACTGGCCTAGGGCCCCTAGAAAGGCTGTTCAGACACAGGTGTAGTCATGCTGCCCTTCACAAAGCAAGCTGACTGAGCTCTGCAGCAAACAGGCAGATCTGCAGAAGCATGGCCGTCAGCAGTTGCACCTGTAGATCATCTTCAGAACCGTAACATTTTGTCTGCAGGGTTGGGATGTGCCCTTGTCCCTGCCATCCACTAGAGAACAATGGAAGTGTCTCTCAGTGACTATGGGTATGTCTTCATAGAGCCAGTGGGAAAGCCAGGTAGCAGGTGCTGTCCCTGGGTCTCAGGTCCTGAAACTTGGTTTCGCCACTTGCCTTCCTTTTGTTCACAGTGGATCAGCACAGAATGGCTTCCAGCTGTAGCTCATATGTGGATATGTGCTCCACAAGGGAATCACACAGACCCAGGAACTAGGAATGGAATTATACTCTATATATGAACCTAGGAGCAAATGAGGCAGTAATAGGAGTAAATTCAAGGATTATCCATGTGACTAAAGGAACAGAACGTCTATAATGCCAACATAGGCCACTTGGGCACTGTCTGTAGGGTGTGTATGTATAGGGGGAGTTGTCAGTCCTGTTGTATGGTCAGAATAGGGCCTGGTCGTGGAAGCAGGCGGCTGTCTGAGGTGTAGGAAGTATATGACTACAGAGGGGCCTGTCCAGTGGGAAGTGCAGTACTTGAGAAGCAGCGGCAAGGAACGGTGTAGATGTGCCAGTCAGGAAGCTGAAGCCTTGCTCCGAACCTATGCACATCAGGCAGTGTGGGTTGAACTGCAGTTTACCCACTGTGAGGATACTCGCCATCCCCATGCCTTCCCATCTGGGCCGTTTCTTGGTGCAAGAGCCATGCCTGACACTTGGCCAAAGCTCTTGGGCAGTCCCTACATGTGTGCCACTCTAACCAGAGTCATACTTCTTGTTGAGTTTTATCTCTGAGGCCTGGGGTGGGGGCATCTTCTTGAGGGCCCTTGGGACCCTGGCCCCTTTCCGTTCCTTTTTATTTAGAGTATACATTCCAACCAGAACTCCAGACCTCAACTTTTATGAGAGGTCACTCACATCTGCCATGAAAAAATGCAGAATTTTAGCTCCTGAGCTAATGGCTTTGGACTGTAAAACAGTTCTATTGTTTATTACGGTCATTTTTAGAACTGTAAACACAAGATGATTCTCAGTGATCTCAGAGGAACTCAAAATGTTTCCTGTCTTCTGATTAGAGGGACGGAACAAAAGAACCATTGACAAGCAGATCCTCTGAAAACCTTTTACAGGGATTTGGACCAACGATCCGGTAAAAAAGAATTTTTAATTAACCGACGAAAGCAGCCATCTGGGTTGGCATGTTCGTGGGTCCTTCGTTTCATGCCCTTGGTTCGGTGACTGCCTCCTCTACTCTTCCATAATTTCAGATTCACTGTGGATTTCTGACATGTGATCATCTGGTGTTGCTAGCTGGGGTCACTGCCAAACTCCACGTCCACTGGGAAGAACTTGCTTGTTCTCTGTTTGGGGTGTATTCTGACCACGTACCATGTATTCTGACCAGACTGTACTTCTGTATTCCAACCAAGTACCATGATTGACAGCCCCCGTAGCACTGAGCTGTGTCTGCCAACCTCTCTTAACTTTCTAGTTTTAAAGCAAGGTCTCACTAAGGGGCCCAGGGTGGCCTTTCATTTGTAATCCCTCTTCCCCAGCTTTCTAGATTGTCGGAAATATACGTCTTTTTGACTGGGGTTAGCTAGAGCTATATAGCTAGCTGTCTGTCTGTCTGTCTGTCTGTCTGTCTATTCACCTAGCCACCAATCCATCCATCCATGTATATCGTTGTGTGTGTGAGTTCAGGCACACCTGTGCTGTGGTACCATATGTGATCATAGGAAAATTTCCCTTGAGGACTGTTTTTTTTGCCTTCTACCTTGATTGAGGTAGCGTCTCCTGCTGTGTACTGCTATGAACATAGGCAAGCATCTAAGGATTGTCTTCTCTCTGCCTCACATCTCATGATAGCAGCACCAGGACTGGAGACATTCGCTGCTACCCCTGGTTTTTGCTTGAGTTCTTCTTAGAGATTCGAACTCAGGTCTTCTTACCTGCATGGCAAGTTTTTGTTTGTTTGTTTTGGTTTTGGTTTTTTTTTGTTTTGTTTTTGTTTTTGTTTTTTCCCCCTCTAAGTAATCTGCCTGGCCACAGACCTTTCATTTTTTGCTAGGACACAGTGGGGGGATATCTCTTGTCATAGTGCTGAGCCTGGCCCCCACTCCGCTTGCTTTCACCTCACCAGCTAAGCTCCCTTTTCCCAAGGGATGGAGCTTATGGGTGGAATGATGTAGAACAGGGAAGCGGGCCAGGAACTCAGGTTAACCACTTTGAATGCCAGGCTCCGCTTTCCTTGGAGCCAGACACAAAGGCATCTAGTGTTGTCTCTGCGGGAAGAAATATCACGTGAGCACTTTGAAGTCATGGGTCAAAGAGTATTGAGTTCTTCGTGCGATTCACTGTGGGCCCAGTGATTCTAGCACTGGATGATCAGGAAGATTACTCATAGTGGAGAGCCGTTGGGGGAATTTGTCGGTCACCACCACAGAGCTTTTCTGATGCAGGTGGCTGTGGCTGTGGCCTCAGCAGACCCTCCCTGGACACAGTCAGTTCCTAGAAGACCACCTTGTCTTGTATTTGGTTTCTCTCGGAGCGTGGCTTCTCCTTTCTTGCCAGGGTCCCCCGAGGTTGCTTGGAAGCAGTCTCACTCTTCCCTCAACAGTTTTTAGTCAACTTGAGTTTCAGTTCTAGCTTCCTGCCAGCCTGCTTCCTCTGAGAATTTTCCAGAACGTTGACAGTTCTCATAAAAGGGCCAGTGGCCCCAGTTGGGATTTTTACCTGGTTTTGTTCTTCTTTCTTGGTGACTTGGTTGGGTATTGTGCTGGACTCACAAGCAGCTTTCCAGTCTCCTCCTTCTTTTTTTAAAATTATATTTATTGTGTGTGCCTTCATGCGCCATGGTGCATATGTGCAGGTCAGAGGGTAAATGAATGGATAAATTGGTTCTCTCTGTCTACCATGCAGGCCCCAGGAACTGAACTCAGGTTGTCAGGCTTGGCAGCATGCCCACGGAGCTGGCTTGCGTTTTCACCCTTGTTAACTTTACATGTGTACAGTGATTTTTTTGACGTGTATACGTGCAGCAAGATGTCACTGTTACTGGGCTTTAGAGCCATTGGCTTGCAAGCATGCAGCTCTGTCTGAAAAATTTTAGAAGAAACACTGGCCCTTGATCATGCAGTTGAACGGGTCTGGTGTCATTCCCAGGTTACTGAATCCCACAGGAAGCAGTGCTTCTGACGAGTTCTGAGTTCTCATTCTCTCTGCCCTATCTCCTCCTTACCTTCCTCCCTCCCACAAGAGCCTGTTCAAACTCCTGCAGCAATTCTCACATTGAAGACATGACTGAAATTGAGAATTCAGTATGTTAGCTCCCTGTGGCTGTGACCAAACACTTGAGACAATCAGCCTGAAAAGGAAATATATGCATATGATTTAGATATGCAAATATATATGTATGTATATGTATATGTACATGTACATAGGTAGTCCTCAGTTAGGGAGGTTTCAGTCTCATTGCTTTGGGCATGTGGTGACACAGTGCATTATGGGGGAATATATAATGAACAAAGATGACTGGCTCCACCTGACAGCACTGCCATTGACTGACAAGCCCTTGCATTTACACATTGACCTTTGAGGAACATTCCATATTCAAAATATAGCACTGGCTCAATCTCATGGCTGTAGAGAGGAGGCCTCAGTTTCTCTCCATACAAACTTATAACACCGTGGCTGCTTCTGTCCCCTTGTGAGGTGGCAGGGTCAGATTGGGTGTCCCATGGCCTATTCTTCAAAGTCACATTCTGTTAGGTCCTATATATTCTACTGGAAACAAGTTATTACAATTCAGGTCCTCTACTGTCAGGGAGAAGGAAGAAAAGAACGCCAAGGAACCTCGGGCATATTTTAAATATTCCCTACAGTGTGTGAAGGCAGAGTGCTCTTGGGCAGTTCCATTAGAGGCCAGCCTTGCTCTGAAAGACATTCCCTTCCTTTCTCCTACTTGTTAGCTGAACCTACTTGGTGTGAGAATGGCTGTTTTCTGGTCAAGGTCAAAGTATATGGAGCCCCTCGGTCCCTGCAGTTTTAAGATACCATGTTCTTTAGTTGTCAGTGTGCAGTGTTATAGGGTTGAACTTGACTATGTGTCCTATGTTGGGCTAATCATGGACAGACAGCCATAGACAGACAGCCATAGGAGCTAGTCCTGTGAGTTGGGACTTGGTGTCGTCACTCTAGGAGCTGGAGCTGGACCTGTCGCCCAGGCTTTGGGCCACTCCCATTCTCTACTCTATCTTTGTTCTTACCGAGCCTTTCTACCTCTCGCCACTCCCAAGGAAAAGATAACTGTGTCCATATTTTAACTCCACAGTTGAAGGAGGACAGAGCTTTTTCATCAGTGTGTAGCCTCGTCAGTGCTCAACGTGCCTTCAATAATGTCATCATCAAATGTGACTTTAGACAGGCCTAGTGCAGAACCCAGGGGGAGAGTTGCAGAGATGTTCCTGAAACCTACCATGGAAATGAAGAGCAGGAAAGGCTTAGAGGGCAGGAATTAGGGTGGAGAGACCAAAAAGGGAAGGATCCAGATGATGGGGATGTGTGTGATGTGGGGAGGGGGTATTTGGGTTCTATTTCAAATATAGATAAGGAAAAACTGTACTTATTTGTGCACACACACTGACGACACATTGTTCAGTGAACACTGATAGAAGTTGCAGATTCTGCACGACCCTGCGTATTTTTACAATTGGATCGCAGGTAACAAGTGTCAAAGATGCAGGGAGCTGGTAGCAGGGAAGACTATTCAAGAGCATCCTAGGGTAGTACGGTAGCCTGGAGGAGACCACTGTACCTTTTATTCTCTTTTGCTGTGAACCTGGAACTGTTCTTTAAAAAAAAAGTCTTCTAGAAATATATAGCACATGATTTTGTCTGAGGTTTGAGGCAGGGATAGAAAGACAGTGATAAGCATTGGTTACCAAGAGGGCAGCTTCCACTTTCTAAAAGGTTACTAAAATTGCATGATGTGTGTGTGTGTGTGTGTGTGTGTGTGTGCAGTCTGTGGTGGAGATTGATGGTGGTATCTCTTAGTCCACAGGTGGCTCTACAGTGTCGCAAGTACTGACTGGATTTATGAGTATGCCATTGGGTAGGGAAGACAAATACATAAATAATAAAGAGGATAATGGGCAAGATAGTGAAATCCCTGACTTAGGACTTCCTTATCCATGTGGACAGCTGGTGTACGTGAAACCATGGGTCACTGCTAGTTCCCCACGCAAGAAAAAGGTGATTTCCCAGGTCAGCTATCACATTCTTTCAGAGACAGCAGCTGCAGTGACAGAGAGCACTAGTAGATAAGCAGTCGCTATCTCAGGGAAAGGACACAGGGGAAAGGCAGATCCCATCACTGGGAATTTTGGGTAGATTTGAGATACCTCTTTTGTTTCGTTTGCCAGGAGGAGGATTTTGATAGATGGGGTATTTCAGAGACAGATATTTCGGTGGACATCACCCGGTGCCACTTCCACGTGGTCTAAGACCATTTAAAATGCTTGCCACCAATGCTCAGGAAAGTCACACATGCAGAGTATCTGGGGTCACCCCTGTTATATGACGGCCATGTACAACAGGAGATGAGTAACAGGAAGAGACATGGGAACTTAGGTCTGGTCTGGCCTCTTCTGTGCCTGCCTCTTTCTGGATTGTGCAGTCCCTCTCTGAATAATATTTTTATTGTGGATGCTGTGTCACCTTCGTTAAATATTTGACTCTACTAAAGTCATAACTAAGGACCAAAATACCATGCATAGATTTTTATGAAAGTAATGGCATGCTTCAGAAAGTACAGTCATTCAGCCCGAGGCCCGCTGCATGTGGTAAATTAGTCACATACCTTTTACCTGCTCCCGTGCTCCCTGATGGCAGCTGCTTATCTGTATTTAGGTTTGTCATTTTGAGGAAACAAAGATAAGGAATCTTTACTGTTTAAAAATGGATTTTATAGTGTAACACTCTGCTTGAACTTCAGAGAGCGAGCAAGCTTTCTTTTTTTTTTTTTTTTTTTGGTTTTTCGAGACAGGGTTTCTCTGTATAGCCCTGGCTGTCCTGGAACTCACTCTGTAGACCAGGCTGGCCTCGAACTCAGAAATCCACCTGCCTCTGCCTCCCGAGTGCTGGGATTAAAGGCGTGCACCACCACGCCCGGCTGCAAGCTTTCTTACAACATCTGCTTGTAAACAGTTAGTGCTCAGTAAAAGGCCCTCCCCTCTCCGTCTCCCAGCTGCTGGCTGCATATTACATAAGATTTCATGGGTTGGAGAGATGGCTCAGTGGTTAAGAGCACTGACTGCTCTTCTGGAGGTCCCAAGTTCAAATCCCAGCAACCACATGGTGGCTCACAACCATCTGTAATGGGATCTGATGCCCTTTCTGGTGTGTCTGAAGACAGCTACAGCGTACTTATGTATAAATAAATAAATCTTTAAAAAAAATTCAAGGCTACCCTCAGCTACGTAGTGAATTCCAGTTTAGCCTGGGTATTCGACATGGCAGTAAAGGCACTTGGAAAAGAAAAAGATTTAATATCATCCCAAGATGCAGTGCTATATCTTTGCGACTTGGGAACACGGGTCAAAAGCTCATGGGTTTGTTTTCATTTGACAGTGTGGGCTGAGTCACTTTAGAAATGACGGGACCTTCACCCGTGACTTACGGTTTTTAACTTTCCTCTATCATTTGTTTGTGTTGAGACTTGTGTAAAAGTCGGGATCTCCCCCCATTTCGTTCCTTGTGGTGCTGGCTATGCAAGTGCCAGATGGAGCTACAAACTCAGGCAAGTGCTTATTTAAAAGAAAGAAAGAAAGAAAGAAAGAAAGAAAGAAAGAAAGAAAGAAAGAAAGAAAGGAAGGAAGGGAGAGATAGTTTATGTTTCAAAGGAAAAACTACAAGTAAAGAAGGCATTGCCCACTAGCCAGAGGTAATCAGTATATGGCATATTTCCTAGATACTTTGCTGCATAGATATATCATTGCCTTTTTTTTTTTTTTAATTAGTTATTGTGTGTGCATGAGCATGTTGTGCAGTTGTGTGCCTGTTGAGGCTGGTGTGCCGAGGTCAGAGGACAGCTCAGGTTTCGGCTCTCTACTGCCATCTTGTGGGATTAGGGATCGGACTCAGCTCTGAACCTCCTCTTCCTGCTGAGCCATCTCTTTAGCCCTGTCATTGCCTCAAAACAAAACAGAGCAAAGCAGTAAGATGCTGAATAGGAAGGCAGGCTCACAGCTGCCTCAGTTTTTGGTTTTCAGAGGGCCGCTGATCTTCTGATCTGGGAGGGGGCAGCAGGTCATGGGGTGGGCGTGCGAGGTTTCTTTTTACTCTCAGTGAAGTTTCCCTCTCCAGAGCATCATGCGTGCTTCTTTCCATTTAGCAGAGAGATGGAGATGCAAACAGAGTGTGTCCAGTAGGGATGGCTTATGAGTCATTGGCAGAAGCCCTCATCATTTCTTCCAACAATCCATTGGCCAGAACTTAATCATATGATGTCTCCCTAACCACAAGGGAGTCTGGGAAATGTAGTCTGGTTATGTGTCCAGGTAGAAAAAGGAAACAGCATATTAACGATTTGCTTGGCTATCGACTCATTTTTTATTTTGTTTGCTTGATTCTTTTTTGTTCTTGTTGGGTCTGTATGACTGTCCTGGAACTCACTATGTAGAGCGGTCTGGCCTTAAACTCACAGAGATTCACATTCCACTGCCTCTTGAATGATTGGATTAAGGTGTGTGCCACCATGCCAGGCTGGAATCAGATATTTCATTTTGAACTTAGGTTTTATGACTTTGTTTGGTTTAGACAGTGTTAACTGTGCTGTCTCCATTTCCCTGGAGCCCTTGACTTATATCCCTTAGCCTGTGAGTACTGGAATTACACGGACACACCACCATGCCCGACTGAATGTACTCTTGCTTGCTCGGTCTCAGTTACTTCCGGTATTCACCCTGCTGGAAGCCCCAACAGGTTCTCTACCTCCATTCTGTGTAAGCCATGATTGTCACCCAAGGTTTAGCGCTTCCATCAAAATGATTGGTGTAATGTCTTACCCTCTTCTAAAGATTCCTGTCTGGTCTCTGACCTCCTCACACCATACCACAGTGCCCTTCTGGGCATGTTCTTCACTGGTCTGTCCATGTGTCCTCAGATTTGCTGTCAGCCCCAGCCTGAAGCTTCCTGCTCACCCTCAACACTGCTTCACAGGCCTTCACTCAAGTGTCTTCCCCTCAGGGTGGTCTTCCGTTATCACTCAGCATGTACCGCCCGCCATGATTAGCTACTTCTCTGACTCTCATGATGTCTCTAAGGCACTTACTGCCATCAGAAGCCTGAGTGTTTCCAGTCTGTCCTTCTGCCTCTTCTGGATTCTTGAGTTCTCTGAGAACTCTGTCTTGTTTACATTTCTGTCCTCAGATAATAATCTGGCACATGATGGGTATTCAGTAGGTTCGCATTAGATGGAGGAACAGCACAATGTAGTGTGTGTGTGTGTATAATGCATATTTTAAAAATACTTTATTTTTTGAGAATTACATACACTATAGTTTGATCATATTCTTTCCTTTTCCTAACTCCTCCCAAATCCTCCACCACCTCCCCACCCACCCAACTTAAGAGAAACAACCACACCGGGGGTGGTGGCGCACACCTTTAGTCCCAGCACTTGGGAGGCAGAGGCAGGTGGATTTTTGAGTTCAAGGCCAGCCTGGTCTACACCATGAGTGCCAGGACAGTCAGGGTTACACAGAGAAACCCTGTCTCAAAAACAAAAACAAAAACAAAAACAAGAGAAACAACCACACACACACACGCACACACTCACACACTGTTGTTGTATCTGGAAGATGCTGTTTCCTTGGAGTCACCCATCACCTTTGGCATTTTCAGTCACTCCACCTCCTCTTTCACATAGATCCCAGAGTCTTGGGGGGAGGATGTCTAATAAAGACATCTTGTTTAGGACTGAGTGAGCAAAGTCTCTCACTCTCTGCACAGTATCTATCTGTGAGACTCTGTGTTAAGCCCCATATGTTGCAAGAAAGGTCTCTGATAAAGGTTGGGCAACCTGTTGATCCAAGTTCTGGTTGGAATTCTGGGTTCAGACTCCAGGCAATCCCACATCAGAGGGGCAGTGGTAGGGGTGGGTGATAGTGATAGGTGAGAAGGCAGGGGAAGGCCACTGGTTCCATATGGTCCTTGTCTCAGGGCCCAGTAGTTAGTGAGCCAACTCCAGGAATCCTTATTTCAAGGTCTGGTTGTAAGTCAAAGTACAAGCAGCCATTATTTCATGTTTATATGTAAGTACATGCTCGTGTGTGTGTGTGTGTGTGTGTGTGTGTGTGTGTGTGCGCGCGCACATGTGTAGAGGGCTGCGGTCCATGCAGGGTCTCTTCTTTGATAATGTTGTATCTTATCTTTGAGACTAGGTCTCTCACTGAATGGGTTTGGCTAGGAATCCCCGGGATCCATCTCATCTCCACTTCAACATCACTGAGACTGTAGGCACTTGTTGTACCCAGAGTGTTTTGTTGTTTTGTTTTGTTTTGTTTTGTCGCATATGTGTTGGGTGGTAAGGATCCTAACCCAGGTTGTCCTGCTTGCCTGAGCCACCTCTCCAGCCCTTTTATACCTATTATTAATATTATACCATTATATAATAATGATATCATATTAGTATGATATAGCCTATTATACCATTATAATAATATTATAGTTTATTGTTGTAGAGGCTTTTAGATTTTTCTCAGTCTTAACCTCCAACCCTCAGGATACTTTTTGTACTTATGTGTGACTTAAAAGATCTTTCAGTGTGCATGTATATATGTGTACTGTGCATGTGTGTGTGTGTGTGTGTATGCAGAGAAGGCAAGGTGGTGTATGTGAATTTGTGTGGAGGCAGTGTTATGTCAGGGAGGGAGGAAGGCAGGGTGGGATAGGAGATGGATGAAGACTCCTGGGGTACAAGTCCTCTCAAGCACGTGTTCTAATTGTCCAAGCATACAGCAGATCTGTGGTTAGTTAGCAGATTTGATCCACCTTGGGTTTTGCCCTGGTTTCTCCTTTATCATCACATGATCACACAGGGATGTATGTGTTTGAGCGCGTGTGTGTGTGTGTGTGTGTGTGTGTGTATGTATGTAGAGAAGGCAAGGTGGTGTATGTGCATTTGTGTATGAGGATACATGCATATGTGTGTCAAGGTACACATGTGGAGATGAGAGAATAGCCTTTGAAAGTGGCTTTGAAAGTGCTAGGTCTTCGGAGAGCTCCTGGGTTCTGTCTCCACTTTCCATTCTGCTAGGAGCACTACGGATCCAGACTCTCTGCCTGGGCTGCGAGGGTGTGCACTCACTCAGGTCCTCGAATTTTGCTGGGGTGCATTCTTCTGCTCTGCTGTGCTCCCCCCCCCCTAAGATCGGCTTTTTAAAGATTGATTCACAAGTGAGATTCTGTCGAGCAGAGCACATGAATGAAGTTTTAGAGGATTTAGAGATACTAATCCTTTTAGCAAGCTTCTGCTGGGCTGCGTGCGACTTCCTGTATTACGAGGGCTTATGGGAGGTGCTTTCAGAAGCAGGGGAAGGCTGGCTGCAGGGCAGGTTGACCTCAGAATCTTCCTTGCAACGTGAGATTTCAGAGCAGGTGCTCACATTTACTAAGTGAAAGACCTGATTTCTTTAGCAAAGTCTGGCTTTCTCTTTATTTGAGTTTATCTTTCAGCATTCACTCATGTCAATGTTGCCTGGGTTTTTTTGTTTTTTTTCCTTAATTTAGAAAGTAGGCCACCCAGGTGAGACCATTCACTCAATGGGAACCCAGATGTGAACTAGCCTTATCCCTCCTCTTCAGACCTGGTAACAGTTTGGTTGAGGTCCCTATCACATAATCTTTGCTGGGCAGGACTCAGGATGTCTGAGACTTCCCAGAGGACGGTGAGTAGTTTCTCACCAGCATGATGACCTTCTTCCCTGTGGTGTGTAACCATTGGTGCCTTGCGCTCCATCATAAACAGTATCCCTTCATTTCCTCCACATCCACCATCACCAGTGCAGGCAGCCACAGCTGGGTCTGAGTTGAGCGTAAGTAAGCAACACTCCAGGTTTAACAGGTACTCACTTCTTTACTTCAGGGTCATTCCACACGTCTCCTCTTGCTGCCTGGTGTGTCCCTTCAGTTGCAACTGACACTAGCCTGTCACCCCTTTAGACAATGCCCAGCCATTGTGGTGTCCTCAGATTCCACCCCTCCCACCTTCCCCACCACACACACTCTTCTTGCATGTGTGAGCACGAGTGTTCGAGCGTGACGTGCGCGCGTGCGCACACACACACATATACACACACATTCACCCACAGTATGGCTACATTTAGGAGCGTGCTTGGCTCTAGTATTTATATTAAGGCTCCTTGTTCCCCCTATGATCTGGCATGAACTCATAGGTATTTGGTAGGTTAGTGCTCAGGTTTTTTTTTGTTTTGTTTTGTTTTGTTTTGCTTTGTTTTGCACTGGGCACTAGCAGGCCATACACACTTCTTAGGCATACAATGAATTCTGCAGAGGCATGCTACCAGATTCTGATCCATATGTAAAAAACTAGTTTCACTGTGCCATCTCTTGATATGAGCAGGTTCTGGGAGGCACCACATGACCAAGAGCAAAGAACAGCTTGGGGAGAAATAGAAAAGAGCCTCTCTCTGTAGAATACCTTGTGCCCCAGAAAGAATTCTTGACCCCTGATCTGTAAGCATATAGATGATAGGTCAGGACGATCCCAGCAGACTCAGAGGTGCTTTGGTAACTGCAAGGGAGGCTGGCTCACTAAGGTGGCATGGTGTCTTTGTTATCCCCGATGACTCTGCCCTTACTTTCCCTTTCCTGATCAGTCCTTCGGGGTTGCCAAACACTGCTGTTGTTTTAGATGCTGGAGAATGAACACAATTCCCGCAGAGTGCCACCGACCTGATCCCCCCGGCACAGATATGAAGAGAACATCTTCTTTATATTCTTGTGTTTTCCTCTGTATTTGTGTGGAGGCAGTGCTATGTCAGGGAGGGAGAAAGGCAGAGTGGGATAGGAGATGGATGCATGGGTGGATGGAAGGCTCCTGGGGTGCAAGTCATCTCAAACACGTGTCCTAGCTGTCCAAACGTACGGCAGATCTGTGTTTAGTTAGCAGATTTGATCCACCTTTGGCTTTGCCCTGGCTTTCTCCATTATCATCATACGATCGCACAGGTTTTCTTCCTCGGCAGATGAGTTCTTGGTTGTGTCTCTCTCATTGCTCACCACTGTGTCCCAAGGGCTCCATTCCTAGTCATTGCTTCTATTTTATTCTTGGATAACTTTCTGGAGACCGCTGTCAATCACTACCAGCCTCCCAGTCTAGGCTGATCAGCTCCGACATCTCTAACTCAGACCCTGTGTTTCTCCCATTGGCCATCTGATTTGTAGCCTAGGTGTGTTGAACACGATCCTCTATTTCAGCTTATGTTATTAGTGAGCCAAACTCAGACTTCTGTGACCTTGGTTCAGCCCTCCTCCTACACCACCTCATCCATTCTCAGGTGATTCTCAACCTTTGGTCCTTCACCTGCTACCGATGTGCTGGTGTCTGTAACTTCCAGTAGACTTTGGTTTTTATCTGAAGGCCAAGTTCAGTGCCAGTGCCTAGGAGAGACTTCAACACTAGAAGGATAGAGGAGGCGGATGACTGGGTGGGTGGATGGAGAGCTGACCAACCAGTCTGAGAAGGGTTACCTTTCAGAAAGAGGCTTTGGATTTCTCTTTATCGGAACCAGGGAATTATTGTCGCTTGCTAATGCTGCATTTTTGAGAAACACGTTGTTTTCTTAGCTATTTCACTACATAAAACGTCTTTCTATTCTACTGCTGGCCACATCTATAAATATACGCACTTGAATCACTTGATGCACTTGGAAAAGGAATTATTTATAGTGGTTTTGGTACTTGATCGTTGGCAGATACTATCTCAGTCTCCCCTGTGATTATTTGTGATCTTGGTACACCTGGGCAGCATTTCCTCAAATATCAGAAGTAATTGATGTTAATGACCTGGCTGCTGAGAATTAAATCTCGGTTTGATTAATCAGGATGTTTCTGTTTCTAGAGTCTTTTCCCATTGTGTTGTGTATTAAATCTTGTTCCTCAAGGTGCCATCTACCTTGTTTGGTTGGCTTGCCTGCCTACCTGCCTTCCTCCCTGCCTTCCTTCCTTTCCTTTCCTTTCTTTCTAGACCTAGTTTTCCACTGGGCTGTAATTCAGCAAATCACTTCAGTAGCCCCAGGGATACACCCTATCTCTGCCTTCCCAGCATCGGGATTGCAAACTCATACCATGCCCAGTTTTTTTATGTGGGACTTGGGAATTGAACTCAGATTCTCCTGCTTGCAGGGTAAACGCTTTACTGAGTGAGCTATCCTCCCAGCTGCCCATTTGGACTTTTGTTTTTATACGGAATCTCATTATATATCCCTAACTAGCCTGGAGTTCACTGTGTAGCCAAAGGTGGCCTCGTGAACTTCCTACCTCTGCCTCCTGAGCACTAGGATTCTATGCATGTCCCCATTCCTGGCTTGAGCCTTAGCATTGTATAGCTGCCGTGTTGCCCTCTGAACACAGCTGTGAGCAGGAGTTCCTAATCATATATCAGTACTGACTTGAAGCATCAGGTGGAGAGAGCCATCTTCGTACAGATCAGCTTTAACCTTGTCATTTTTCCTCCCCTTTTCTAACAGGGAGAATCTCGTATCCTCAGAGTAAAAGTTGTTTCTGGAATTGACCTCGCCAAGAAGGACATATTTGGAGCCAGGTATGTTTGCTTTTTTGTGTGTATGGGGGCTTCTGGGAAACCTGGTAAACTTTGGTGGTAGTGGGGGATATTGGGGACTGACCCTAAGGCCTTGTGCATGTTAAGCAAGTGTTCAACAACTGAACACACACACCCTTATATTTTCTTTTGAGACAGGGGCTCACTAAGTTTCCCTTGACCAGATTTGAACTTGTGGTCCTGATGTCTCTGCCCCTTGAATGCTGGAATTGTCGGCCTGAGCCAGAAGACCTGGCTGGTAAATCCTTTTCAAACTTAGGGGTGCCCCTGGACCACCCACAGGCAGAGCCACCTGGGAGGTTGGTTTCGTGCCTGATGGTGCTGCAGCTGGCCAAGGGTGGCACTTGCATGGGTATCTAATCACGATGACTAAGTGTGTCACCAGGGTACTCAGCTGGGTCCCTCATTAGGGCTGGCTGCTTGAGGAAAGTGGATTCAGGCGAGGGTTCTTCCTCCCCTCTGTTTGGGAATATGGCCGTGCTTATTTTTATCACTTCTACTGCCTCTGGATCCGTGGAGTCTCCCAATCCCCATTCAGAAATATTTGGGGGGGGGGCGAAATGATCTTGGTATTGAACATGTACAGTGGCTCCCCATGCGCACCCAGCCGTTGTTTCTTAACAATACAGTACAACAGTGACTTACACAGTGTTGTGTTAGGGTAGGGTAGGTACTGTGAGAGATGTAGAAGTGATTCAAGGTATATGGGAGATATGCACTGGTTATTTACAAAAACCACAGCATAGCATTTTATGTAAGTGACACAGACATCTGACCTCCGGGAGCCATGGGAGGAAGTGGAGGCAGTTCTCCAGACATGCTGAGGGATGGCCTCTCTGGGGCTTGCTTTGTGCTTTCAATTCCTCACTAGGGGGAAATAAAAGCACGAACTGTTTCTTGAACTTGGTGTGGTTGACGTGTATAATCTTCGTCTGGGGATGGGGTGGCTGGGTGTTGTTGGTGGTGTTCGTTGTCTCACCGATGCCTTGGTTTGGGGGCCGTCTGAGCTTCTGGGTGCTTTAGCACTCATTTCAGTGCTGCTTGTGATATTCCAAGGCCTTTTTGGCCATGTAGGCTCTCCGTAGGGCGTGGCAGTGTGTTATGGGAAGGAGGCAGGATGATGATAAAACAGTGTGAAAGGATTTGAGCCAGATTTTGGAGCACACAGAGCTCTTGAGCTTTGACCCAGCTGAGACCTAGAAGTGTTTGAGCCCAGCTTGCTCGATTATTCTTGAGATAGTTCAGCGGTGTGTGCTAAGGCCAACTAGTCCCTATGTCACAGAGGTCAGCAGTTCAATGACTAGACAGCCTACTGTCCCCTGTCCAAGGCCCTTTTCTATTTTGTGGTGGAATGGTCTCAAAAGAGGGCTGGTGCCTGCTGAAGATTCATGTCATCATGTTCTTGTTGGCCCCCATGCTTTGCCCTATGGTCCTCTTATGACAGCTTCTCTGCCAGATGCAGGAGACCATGCATAACAGGACCCCTTAACATGTCACACCCTGCCTCCCTCCCCAAACCCTAGAGAAACCCTCTACTGCCAGTGCATGTAACACCCCTGTTGTCTGACTGCCCACACCGCACACATCACTGAATTCTGCCTGTTAATGATAGTATGTGAGTTTATAGAATGAGAAATTATAAAAAAAAAAAAGCGAATATTGGCATATTGTTTAAAGAGCTTTCTTCTGTGTGCTTCAAACAGCTAATGAAAGACAAGCTCTTAGGGTGGATGGGTCCCTGGGAATGGGAGTGTCTGAAAGCCCAGCATTTTCCCTGTGCTGTGGGAATGTGGGCGAGACACACATCCCATGCAAATGGTATCTCTCCATTGACTGTGAACACACACTATGGTGTTGACCACCTTCCTATGCTCAGGCAAAGGGAGGCCTACCCTGGAGGTGGGGACAGGAAAGCCCTGTGCTTCCCTCTCTTCCCTTCCAGGGCAACCCTGTCACTGTTTCCAGGAATTCTCCTCCTACCAACCTAAAATGACCCCAATTCCTGGAATTCTCAAATTCCATCCCTATCAAAGCTTCAACTCATATCCTGCCACTATCGCCCAACTCAGCTCAGATGACCTTTGAAATAATTAAAATTAAAAAAAAAAAAATCACGTGTCTAGGTATCCACATGCTACGCCGTGCATGTGGAAGTCAGCCAACGGCTCTGTGGAGTTGCTTTTCTCCTTGTACCTTTATGTGGGTTTGGGGCATCACTCTCAGGCTGCCAGACTTGCACACAGGTGCAAGTATGACTTGGGACTGGGACAGTCTACCGACTGACCTTTCCTTTCTTAACCCCTTAGCTTCCAGCGACAACACAGTGTCTGTCCTTTCAGTGTCTGTCCACGGGTTATCTGGAGATTCTCTAATACAGCTTTTGCTTGCCTCTGTCACTGAGTTAAATAAATAAATAAATAAAATCTTAAAAGACATTTTTTAAAAGATGAAATATCTTATGATCCCATTTCTCAGTTTGTTATTAATGTAATGGAACTAGGCTCAGAATCTTATAAGAACACCTATACATTTCAGCTCTCAAGTTTTCCTATTTGTATGAAAATAAGGACTCTCCTTAGGGACCGGGTGCAAATTAGATGCAAATTAGAAAGACAAACTGTGTAGCCTGAGAGATCAGTGCCAGAGAAGGACCTCTAGGTACCTCATTAACATGGAGAACTCTGTCTTGAGCCTACTTGACCGTAAGACACGTTTCTTCTGTGTGAGCATAGCGCTTGTTCTGTCAGGAGTCTGGCTGGGAGCTGGGAGTCGCCTAAGCCTCAGGTGTGTGTCCACCAAGTCTCCAGGCCTTGACCTGCCTTACCGTACCAAACTTCCTGGCATGGGTTTATGTCCCACTGAAGACATTTGAACAAAGATGTAAACATGAAAATTGACAGAAAGATGGGTGCTGCCCAAAAGGTTTCCAATGACTCTGCCCCACTTCTGTATTTTGGATGGGATCATAGGGTGGCTCCTGGGTGCCTTGGATAGGATTACAGTCTGATAAGGAAAACTGTGAGTCACAGGATTGTACAGCAGGGTGAAGATATGCCTTTGTGAGGTTTCCATGAGAGTCTCAGGCATGGTCAGGTTGTTAGTTCAATAAACTGTCCTTGGTCACATGTGCTAAGGCCTTAGGCACTGCTGTCCTGGCATTCTTCTCTGAAGTATCTCTCTATACAAGGAGTGTTGTTATACAGATGGCCTTGGCAGCCCGTGTTGTTGCTAATGTACTGACATTCTTGATTCACCTGATTCTGGGGTGAAGAGCTCTATTCTAGGGTCCCCTCATTTCCTCCCTCTTTTTATGGACTTGCTCTCGTTGGTTTGCTTGGTTGATGATGTTGTCCTTCTAAACCTTGTCTTATTACTTGATATTTTTCTGGTGACCCTCATTCACTTTCCGCCTGACATCTTTCAAAACCCTCTGTGTCACCAGCAGGTCTGTGAAACAGATAACACCACCCTGCAGCCAAAGGCTGGAGTCCAGGGAGAGCCCACAGTGGTCAGTCAGCAGAAGCTCTGAGGTAGCATTAGGCCGTGGTCACGAGTACAAGAGCAGTCTTTTGCAGTGTGTTTCCTGCCATCCACTGTGTGCTTCAGAACCCTGGGCCAGCAAACAATTTCCCTTCACCCCCAGCCTCAGTATTCCCTAGCCCATGCCTCACTGGAACTCCATCTCCCTGGCAACAGTCAGGGTAGGAGCTTGGAACTCTCACTATGGAAGTTCCTTGGCCTGAGGCATGACAGGGGATACTGGTGTGGGAGGCCAGGGAGACAGAATGTGAGACTTGGCCTGCATGGTAATTTGGGGGTACTTGTGGAGAAGAAGAGTACTTCCTCTTTGTTCAAGGCGTTGGGAGAGCTACACCCTGGTGGCCTGTGTCCCCACAGCGGGAACTCACCAGTCCTCTCTTGAGAGACCTATGCCGAGACGCTCTTCTCCTTTTTTGGTTCCCTGGGCCACAGTCCAGGACTTAGGAGGCAAAGATTGTTTTTCGTTTCTACTGTTGCCAAGTCTACGTTCTATTCAGAAAGACCCTTTGTTCAGAGCAGATCAGTTATCTGAGCCTTGGTGCAGACTACTTACTCATGTGAAGAGTGGCAGAGGGGACTTCCCTACCAGCTTCCACCTGGAGGTCAGGAAAGGACAGTCACACAGTTCTTCCTCTAAGATTCGGACACTTCTGCCTGAAGTCAACACTGTGCAAAATGGGATGCCAAGGTGTAAGATGCAGATTGAGTCTCTTGTCACCCTAGGTGGCAGACATCCAGTCTTTATTCCCTCTACAATGACAAAGAAAGGCAGTGATTTTCCCCCCTCCCTCCAAATGTGTTGTTTGTTTGAGACGGTCTTGCCATATCCAGTTAAACCTGAAGCTCTCAATTGTCCTGCCTCTGCCTCCCATATGCTGTGCTTACAAGCACGCACCTCCATGCCCGGCTCCAGAAGAGTGCCAGGCAAAAGATAATTGAATCCTTTAGAGAGTGGGATGCCAGTGAGACACTGAAGCACTGTTCTGCCATCTGCAGGGGCCGGGTGAAGCCTGGCTGCTTCTGAGTCTTTTTGTTCCGGCTTGCTGCCTGCCCCGGGGTTGCAACTCTATCTTGGCCTCAATCAGCTTTGGCTTGTACCTTTTTCTCTTTCAGAGTGTGTGTGTGTGTGTCTGTGTGTGTATGCACTTATGTGTGTGTACTATGTGTGCAAGTATATATGTATGCACATGTATGTGTGTGTGCACTTGTGTGTGTTCATACACCTGTGTAATGTCTACCTTGATTATATGTGTGTGTACAAGTGTGTGTGCGCACTTGTGTGTGTGCACATCTGTGTATACGCATGTATGTATGTGTGCACTTGTGTAATATCCACTTTGGTTTTTAGATTATTTGGATTTTTTTTTAGTTTGTTTGTTTTTTAAAGACAAGGCGTTCCATTGGCCCGGACTTCACTCATTAGGGTATTCTATATTTGGCCAGCAGACCCCAGGGATCTAACTGTGTCTGCTTCCCCAAGCATTCCATCACACTTGCTTTTTAAACATGACTTCTGGGACTTGAACTCAAACCCTCGTGCTTGAATGGCAAGCCCTTTACTGACTGAGCTTTCTCCACAGCCCCTTGGCTGGCAGCTCTGCTAGTTTGGCTTCTGATGGCTAGGATTGTATTCTGGTTTTCACCTTCTAGAGTCTCCTATAGCCCCCACTGTCCCTAAGAAACAACCTAGAGTCTGCATGAATGGGGCCTACTTCACCTCTTCCTTCTCTTCATCATTGCTGCTTCTACTCTGTCATTGAGAACTCACCACACTCTAAGCAAGTTGCTGCTGCTTGTTGTGGCTGCTGATTTTAGTTGTGCTGGGAGTCTGTTTGCATTCTTTGTGGTAGCTTCTCACTTGACTGCCCCCTCCCCCATTGGTCTGTTTCAGTGGCAGAATACACGTACAGGTCCCTTCCCTGTGATGTCCCTGGTCTACAGTGAGTCGCTGAGACTCTGTCTTCCTCCAGCTCTTACCTTACAAAGCTGGTATGTTTAGAGGCCAGTCTTGCTTCTTCATCACTGTGGTAGGCCCAGGAATCCTGTGTGTGATTGGGGTCAGTACACTGACTTGAACTCCTTAAGTGCAGTGGGATTGGTGTGTTCCAATAGGACTGCCAGCCTAGAGAGTGGATTTTTTCTTCTTCCTGCGGATGTGGTGGACTCCTTACCCTCGCTCCTCTCTTGGGCATCCAGGGGAAGTCCTTGTTCTGATTCTCTCAGGAGCTCTGGAGACACAGCAGAGGGAGCTCACCAGAAGCCTCGTGCCTGATGAGTATGTAGATAGGTAGCCAGGCACAGGATGGCAGATAAAGGAATGTTGGGCAAAGGGGATTTGGTGCTGACATCTGTTAAAAGGTACAGTTTTATATCTTGCAGAGGGATAAAATCACCCATACCATAGTAGATCCCAGAAGTTTCTCTGTGGATAAATAAGGCCAAGCCAGGATTGGGAATGGAGGGTCAGGGCCTTTGTACCAACTCCTTAGCATTAGGAGTCAGGAAAGACCCAAGGACGTGGGAGATGGATGGAGGAACACACAGGTGCTGTGGGTCACCTTGGCTGCCATCCCACTGAAATGCAGGTAGTGGGTCAGGCATCATTTGAGAGCCAAGGCAGAAACTGAAGCTGCATCCTTGTGGATACTTTCTGATGGGACAGGCACAGGTCCTGCTTTTTGAACTCAGTGACGTGCACAGTCAGGATAGTATGAGGCATGAAGCAGGAGGGCAGTGAGTCACGGTATCTCATGCTTATTGGACAAACAGCACCTGAGGACCAACCCCATACAGATGACACACCAGCATGATGGTGTCCTTGTGCTATTAGAGGCCTTTACTGTGGTACCTTCCTGGGTTGGCGGAGGGGTCCTGTGTATCTTTGGGACTCTGAGGTGAAATTGAAGCTCCAGCTTATAGCTGAGCTCAGTACCTAGGCCTCAGTTTAAGTCTTGGTGTACAGCCAGCACAGTACAGGCCAAAGACCTGTGGATATGGATACCTACCTGTGCAAGGCCAAAGTACATAGGTACCTGTTTAAGGTATTCATATCCTGTGTTCTTTCTGGCAACCCAGCTTTCAGCTGACACCATTGGGACGCTTAGACTTACAAAAGTCCTGGTTAGGTGTTAGGATTTGTGACCTGAGTCACCTTGGCCTCATGTTCTTTGGATCCTCATTGGGCTGCTTGACAGAGGGTGCAGGCTGTAGAACCGGGAGTCTCTCCTGTTAGAGATTTGTATCTGCGGTAGAGGTTTACCTATGTGTGATGGGGTGCTATACACTTCGCCATGCACACACTAGCCAGTGCTGCTTATGTGACTGGGACTGAAGGTTGGAACTGTCTACACACAGTAGGTATCTTTGTTTTTCTGCTTTGCAGATAAGAAATGGAGGCAAGCAAGAGTCAGCAAATCATGATGTGTGCAATGCTGCTCTTGAGGGCTGAGAGTTCAGGTGCTACCTGGGTTGTCAGAGCAGGTGGCCAGCAGAGATCTTCCACATTTTCATTCCATACCTTGTTAGCAGATTCAACCTACTGCCCGTTGTAACCCATGGTAGCTTACAGTTGCTTTTTGAGTTGGGACTGTTAGGTTTAGAATAGATGTGCTTTGCTGGTATGATCTGGAAGTTTTCCCTTTAAACTTTGAACACCTGCTCTTCTTCAGCTACACTTGAGTGTCCAGACTTTTGGCCTTTTGTCTTAGATGTAAACAACCAAGTAAGACTACATTTTAATAGCTGCCAACTTTTCCTCCTTGAGGTCTTCTCGGTGTGAAGTTTCAGAAGAGGAAACAGGGCCACTCTTTAAAATAGAAACTTGCTCTGGGATTTCATGTTTCCTTACTGAACGTGATGTTTCACAGTTTCACAGAGTGTGTGGTGAGCTCTACTATGCCCTTCCAAGACTGGGTCACTGTCATGTGTGCGGTGAGCCCTTAGTACTGACCTGTACACAATTGGGCCACTGTCATGTGTGGTGAGTCCTTAGTATTGACCTGTACATGATTGGGTCACTGTCATTCGTGGGGTGAGCCCTTAGTACCGACTTGAATGTGATTGTTCTTCTGGCAGCTTCTAGTTTGAATTTTGAAACAAATGGGCTGAAGGGCTCTGGAGGTATAATATGTAGAGAAAGCCCTCTGTCCTCTGGCTAAGAATCCTAAGATTGTAATGCTATGTAATAAGGGCTCACATCCCTATGGCACTAGCTCATTTTGGTCTCTTTTATCTAGATCTAAGTTAATACTTTCCTGTGTTTGTTTCATCAGTTTTCCCCCAAGAGTATTCAAAATCAAATTACAGATAACATGGTTTTAGTCCCTAAGTACTGCAGCCCACATCTCCAAAAATCAACAAATAATGCCTGTGTATAGCCACAGAACTGTCTTCACAGAATTAAAAGTAATTGCTTAATGGGCACTGTTACCTTGTCCATGAAGTGAACTCCCCTAAGTGTCTCTAAAATACCTTTTCCAGCTAGGCTGTTAAGAGTGGACTGAGATGCTCATGTTGCATCTAATCGGTCAGGTCTGTTGGACTCTGGTCTAGACTAGTTCCTCTCCTCTTAGCTTTGAGTGACTGGTAGGTATCCTGTCTCATTGAGCATATTACACTGTTTCCTGGCGATGTCATCAATTAATGAATTAATGTGTTCCCATCATGGAGGGAAGCTATGGCTAGAACTCAAGGCAAGAGCTTGGGGCAGAAGCCTTATACGAACACTGCTATGGCTTGCTTGCTCTGGCTTGTTCAGCTATCTTTTTTTTTTTTTTTAAGATTTATTTATTCATTTAATGTATATGAGTACACTGTAGTTGTCCTCAGATGCACCAGAAGAGGGCATCGGATCCCATTACAGATGATTGTGAGCTACCATGTGGTTGCTGGGAATTGAACTCAGGACCTTTGGAAGAGCAGTCAGTGCTCTTAACCACTGAGCCATCTCTCCAGCCCTCAGCTATCTTTCTTAAACAGTCTAGGCCCACTTATCTAGGGATGGCACTGTCCACAGGGAGCTAGGCTCTTGTCCATCAATTAGTAATTAAGAAATTACCTTACTGATAAAGCTACAGGCCAGTATGTTATCTAGGAAATTCCTCAGTTGTGGTATCTTCTTCCTGACTGGTTGTGGGAAGTTGACAGCTGAAGCTGACCATGGCAGGGTCCTTATTCTCATGTGTTTCCTGTACATTAGGTGTGACATTTAAACACCGGAACGGAGACACATCACAGCATCTTGTCATGCCGTTGTCAGTGGCACTGAGGTAGTTCTTGGGTTTTTGTGGGGACGGTTTGCTCCCAATAACATCAAATATTTTCCCTCTAAAATGGCAAAAAGTAAATAACCAGTAAGTTGATGTATTGGCTACATCTTAAAATATTAATATAGACTCAAAATATGAATTTGCTTTTACATATTATTATTTAAACGAGCACACTGTCTTCATTGGTGGTTTCTTTTTTTACCCCTTTGAAAATATCACATAAAACAACCCCCCTCCTTTGATTTCTGCTGTGAGTACCTTGAAGTCCCCCTTGATCAATAGAATAGTATTTCAGGCTACAGTGTGGGGACTGTTGATCCCCATGGACTAGAAGAAATCCACAGTGTGTCGATTTTGCTTGTGGTGTACTGAGAAGATTCTAAGCTAACGTTTGGAAGATTCTGTATTAGAAACCCAGACTCCTAAGAGATCTTGGTGATCTAGAAATGCCAGGCTGTCATCCATGTAAGGATCCATGACTGGAGATCAATGGTGGGTTTCTCTTCCAGGTAGAACTGAGGCCCTTGGGTCCCAGGGAACTCAGAAGCGTGTATTACACGCACCTGGCTTTCCTCAGTGGACGAGCTGGGCCTGCTTTTGGTGTTTCTCCTGGATATTGTTTCTTGAATAGCGGGAGCTGGATTGTCTTACTGTCTTGTCACAGAGCACTGACACTCTCCAGAGCCTAGGTTTAGGGCCTGTAGACTCTTTGCCAGCCTCCGTTTCCCTCTGAGGGCCCATTGGAGCAGCTTTGCTGTCCAGGGCGTTGCTGAGACCCACAACATCTGCAAAGGTCATAATAGCCTTTGAACCAAGATGTGTTTGTCTTAAAACCTCCGCACCAAGTAGCCCGTTGCTGCTGTGATTCATATGGAACCCCAAAGAACCTGTTTTTGTTCCCCACCCCATCCCAGAAAAATGCCAAAATAACCTGAAAGAGTATTAACCTTCTTCCTCAGCTATAAATACCACCCATCGTTTATCCTGAAACACCCACATTATTGTTTATACTTTGTGCTCTTCCTGGTCTCTATGTGAACCTGCACAGTGTCCTTTAAAAGTAATTACTTATAGCTTGCATACCGCCCGCCTACCTGGTTCCTGGAGGTGAAGGAGCATAGCAAGTTGATGAATGCCCAAGGCAGCCTGTATCTAGGTTGTCAGACCCCAAGGCTTGCTGTTCTCTATCAGTGCCATTAGCATAGATTTTTCTAGAGATCTTGCATCCTGGAGGAAAAGCTGTGGTATGTCTAATATTCATTCTTACAGGGCAGGGTGTATGTCTGAACATTTAAAAAAATATATTTCTTTTTAAGTTGTGGGTGTTTTGTTTTGTTTTGTTTTTGTTTTTTTTGGTTTTGGAGGATCTTCCCTAATGTTGTTTATTAGTAAATGTCACTTCATCAGAAGTGTGGTCCTCTGCTTTCTCTGCCCCCCCCACCCCCGATTTATGAATATATTAAGATTAGAGAAAAGCAAAAATAATAAGACAACTCTTTACTTCCTTATTTCTAAACCTCAATGATGTAGCAGTCACTGAGAATCTGATATAGTTCCAGGAATAGACATGCTCTGCACATCGTAGGTGCTTGATAGGTTTTGTTGATATGGCTAAAGCCAAAAGCAGCTGAAGTTCTGTGAATGGTTCAGACTTGATCATGCCAGGCAGCAAGGGCAGAGTGATGGTAGCCCTAGTATACAGGAGGTGAATCCGAGTGTGGCACTTTCTTAGGTATGAGATGACCTTTCTATTCTTCTCTCCAGGTATGCGCCCCTCTTTTTCCTCCTGGTTTCCTTGTTCGGTTCCTGGCCTCTGTGAGAGCAGACATAAGGACCTCAGAGGGGTGTCAAATTGAGATGTAAATCTGAAGCAAACAGTTCTCAGTGTTTAAGAAAAGCCAGGCCATACTTACTTTGCAGAAACTGAACTACTGTTCACACCTTCAGGGGCTGCGGCTGAGAGGGTTCAGCCAGAGCAGTTCTATGATGGGATGGTCAGAGTGGCTCCCCCCCGCCCCCCCTGCCCTCCTTGTCCATACCCAAGGAGGCAGGAGGGGTGCACCCTCTGCCTGTGACTGGTTTCCACAGCCCTAACTGCTTTATACCATAACCAGAGTGCAGCCCAAGAGGCCTTGGGATGGCTGTCCTCTAGATTTGCCATGCATTCGCACGGTTGCAAGTTAAATGTCCTATTGGAAACCTGGCACTGGAATTCTCAAATGTGTGTGTATGGTGTTTGCATGTGTATGGGTTCACATGTATGCATGAGTATGCATGCGTGTGTATGTATGCACATGTGAAAGCTTGAAGTTGCTGCTGGGTTCCTTCCTCTTTTTTTTTAAACTATTATTTATATTTTTATATTATTATTTATACAAGCACACTGTCTTCAGACACACCAGAAGAGGGCATCAGAACCCATTACAGATAATTGTAAGCTACCATGTAGTTGTTAGGAATAGAACTCAGGACCTCTGGAAAAGCAGTCAGTGCTCTTAACCGCTGAGCGATCTTGCCAGCCCAAAGGATTCCATCCTCTTTATTAGTCTTTTCTTCTTGTCATGTTCTTATAAAACTTTTTTATATTTATATCTTGAGGAACAAAATGGTTGAAAACAACCATTTTTAAAACTATAAGCCTTAAGCCAAAGAATAGGTTCTTAAATGGAAAATAAAACCTTTCCTAGGGGCTATAGGTAGTTATCTAAGTCAGAAACCAGTGTGTGTGTGTGTGTGTGTGTGTGTTCATGTGTGTGCTTGTTTCTGTTTCTATTTCTGTTTTCCAGTAAGGAGCCAGATAGATCGTTAAGCTTTAGCAGGACTTAGTCTCTTGGCAACAACATAAAACATATTTGGATAGTAGCCTTTACCCCTAATGATTTGAATGCAATCTGCGTTGTTGAGAGGACAATGGAGTAACAAAGGCACCCACATTTTCTTTGATCCCCAAGATTGACAACGGAAAGGTGAGTTTTATGAAGCCAGGATAGCACGTAGGAGTGGCTGGACAGACAGGGTCTGAGTCCATAGAAACAGACTCAACAGGTCTTTCCCTAGCCCTCAGTTTTACCATGTCTTCTTCCTAAGTCAAGGGAAAGACCCCTCTAGGCCCAGGGTCTTTATTTCTTTATGGCCAGTTGTTACACAGACAAGCAGGGTAGAATATTAGAGAAATACTGTTCTGTTTTATGACTGGCTTTGAAGAAGAGAGGCTCTAGTTTCTATGATCTGTCTTGAAGAATAGGAAAGATTGTTTCTTTCTAGCTTGCTTCATGGGGAAATGTGGGTTGAGAGCAGGAGAGTAAGAAAGTCACTGAAAACCTTGCTTCTGAGGCTTTGATTTGGGTTTATTGTTTATTGTTTATGGAGTTTCAACTAAATACAGGGGCATGGCTATATGCCAGTGGGATGTAGCTTTGAATGTGTGGGATAGGCCACTGATTTTCTCTAGCAAATATATTTAGAACCAGGAATGGGGTGTCAATAGTATTTGGTTGTGGTTTTCAAATTAAACTCTTTCATGGAGATTCTGGGTGGCAAATGACAGAGTAATTTTGCTAGAGCTTGGGGCAGTCAGATTCCTAGATATTGCAGCAGCTGTTATTTATTTTTCTTTTCAGGGGCAGCAAGCTTAAATATAGTTTATGAAAGCTTTTGATGCACACTACAGATTTAAGACAGATAATGGATACAGCTACAAAATGGTTTTTGTCTTAGTGGAAATAATTATTCTCATTGCTTCATGCATAAGATACATGAATAGTAGCTGAAGTTGAATTCATGTTTGTGCAAGCAGATGTATAGCTGACTGCCTGTCTTCCTTCCTAAATATTTTGGAGACGTATGACCCCGATTCAAATCATGTTTACTAAGGAATCTACAATCTGTTAACTGCCTAGTAAATTATTAAAGGGCTGGCATGCAAGACATCAGCACAGTTAGTAAATACATGTTTGACTCTAGTGAGTGGTCCTGTGTGCTTCAGAGAGAAAAGGATGGTCAGGTTACCTCCAGGGCTGTTGACGTTTCTGTCCCTCCATGTTCTCGGCCCATTGTTGGGCTTCCCCTATTGTACAATGACTGTCTTACATCATTGTCATTGTAAATGCTTAAAGTTAGTCATTTGTGCTAAGAAAGTACAGACATTTGAAAGAAAGACTTCCAAATTTTAGTGGTTGAACCAGAAATCAAAACGGCAAGTCAGCCTTAGCACCTTTGTCTCCGTTTTCTCAGTCAGAAAGCAGTATTGTTGGTTGTCAAGACACCCCCCCCTCCTTCTCTTGCAATAATTTGAAAGTTCCTTGAAAACAAAGACTTAGTTATTTGTGTGTGGGTGTGCGTGCACACACATGATGTGTAAATTCTTAATTCCAGAGGACCAGCATCCAGTATCCCTTCAAAGCAAGGTTTTTCTTTAGTAGTCCTGGCATCTTTTCATCTCAGCCGACTCTTCAGTCACAGCCAACCAGAACAGCAGAGAAGTCACAGAAAAGGCCAGTGGAGTGTTTGCTTCCCTCTGAGAAGTCACAAGTCCATCATCCACACTGCTCCCAACATTCTCATCCTCCAAGCTCCTACAGAACAGCCCTCAACACTCAGTGGCTTTTATAGCCCAAAGTTCCAAAGCCACTAATATACTTACCCTTTGCCATCATTTAAAGTCTCTCCTCCCCTCCCCTCCCCTCCCCTCCCCTCCCCTCCCCTCCCCTCCCCTCCCCTCCCCTCCCCTCCCCTCCTCTCCCCTCTTCTCTCCTCCCTTCCCCTCTTCTCTCCTCTCCTTCCCCTCTCCTTCCCCTCTCCTTCCCCTCTCCTTCCCCTCTCCTTCCCCTCTCCTTCCCCTCTCCTTCCCCTCTCCTTCCCCTCTCCTTCCCCTCCCCTCCCCTCCCCTCCCTTCCCCTCCCCTCCCCTCCCCTCCCTTCCCCTCCTCTCCTTTTTTCCTGTGACAGGGTTTCACTGTGTAGCCAGTGGCTATCCAGGACCTCA
Organism: Mus caroli; assembly: GCF_978045245.1. Lineage (NCBI taxonomy): Eukaryota > Metazoa > Chordata > Mammalia > Rodentia > Muridae > Mus > Mus caroli. The sequence goes on from NW_028227274.1 coordinate 63,317,908, forward strand.
CTTTGTAGACCAGGCTGTCCTCACCACACCACTACCACCACCATCACCATTCAAAGGTCTTAAACACCAACATAAACAGCTGAGAGGCAGGCCGGGCATGTTTGCAGTGGGACAGAAAGTAGGGAAGAACACAAGCTATTTGGGATCATGGGAAAGTAGCTTTTGTAGGCATTAACATTTAATTTTGGCTCTGCGGTTACAGTTCTTACCACCTTCCCGGTGATCTAGGAATGAATACATTCTTAACATGCCTGTTTTTAATCAGGAGACAGTTCATTCTTATACGATAATGTTTTCACTACAGACAGCGCCCCCACCCCCACCCCCGGCTGCTAACGCAGTATAAATACAAACCTTTTCTTGCCCTTGAGAAAATTCAGGCCTCTCGAGTGAACACAGAAATAAATGAAAATGCTCAAGTGATCTCAGCTAAGCTGAACCAAGCCTAAGCTAATCAGTGGCATGGTGCTTCCTGACACCTCCGCTAGGCCACAATAAATGTGCTGGGTGTCACCTGGCTGTGAGGCGGAGGTCAGGTATCTAGAGAGTGTGGCATACCTTTCTCACTGGAGGCCATCCATCCCTGAGGTCCACAGCATCAGCCTCCATCGAGAGTGTGGCACACCTTTCTCAGTGGAGGCCATCCATCCCTGAGGCCCACAGCATCAGTCTCCAGCATGTCTCCTCTACCTGCTTCCTGCTAGATTTATCCTTCTGGGTATCCATGTCTTTACCAGCAGAGCTAGCTAGATAGAGCCTTGAAAACAGCAAGTGGGTGGCTGGTAATGTGGATGTCCTTGGTTTAGCTGTAAATACTGTAGGCAAGACTGAACTTGGGCGGACATCATAAGAACTAGAGACACCTTTGCAAGAATCCATGGAAGAAAGGCATCCGTTCCTTCTTTTCTTCAGAAAAGAGTGTTTGTTAGCATGTCCTAGGTCGTTTTTTCAACACAGACATGAAATGGATGGTCTTCTTCATGTTACACTTACCTATGGTTTATGATATTGAAAGTGATGCATGCTGGGAATATCTCAGTACACATGCATGAGGCAGGAAATAGGCTTTTTTTTTTTTTTTTTTTTTTTTTTTTTTTTTTTTGGCTGTTTCCCTCAGTCTCACAGAGGTAAGCCATTTCTGTGGCTTGATGTTTCCCTTCTAAAATTCAAATACCAATAATGTTCCAGGATTCCTAGAGCAGGCTAGGTAAAGGTGGTTAAACCTGGGGATTTCCCCAGGGGAGAACTCTAAAGCTTTCTGGAGGGTGCTTTCTTTTACAAGGTGACAGAATACTTAAAGCAGGAGGTTGTAACCCTGTGCAGACCGTGGATATAGTTGCTCTGGCCTTGGCCTTGTTGCCTCTGTAACTGTGGGAAATAAATGTCTGTCTTGATGAATTAACCAGTTGCCAGTGTTATTTTAAGGAAGCATCCAATAGACCAAGGCACCGGTAGCCAGCCTCCTGAGAAGTGGATGGAGGGTGGTTAACACCTTGCTTGCTCTACTTGTTTGTTTTGATGAGTTTCGGCATTGATTCAGAGCCCTAGCCTATAGCGCAGGCTGGTGGAGATGATGGAGACTGACCATCCTGGAGCTTAGCCGGTCTGGATCTTCCAGCAGCACTCTCCCTACCTCCGGCTCCCAAGTCCTGGCATTACAGGTGTGAGCTACGTGCTCTTGCCTGTTTTCCTTTTTTTTTTTGTTTTTTTTTTTTTTTCTTTTTTTTTTTTTTTTTTCTTTTTTCTTTTTCGAGACAGGGTTTCCCTGTATAGCCCTGGCTGTCCTGGAACTCACTCTGTAGACCAGGCTGGCCTCGAAATCCGCCTGCCTCTGCCTCCCGAGTGCTGGGATTAAAGGCGTGCGCCACCACGCCCGGCTCTTGCCTATTTTCATTCCAGGATTCGCGGCTGAGCTATTTCCAGGCCTCAGCACACAGCTGTCTAGTCTTGGCATTTTCGTAACCGTTCAACAGCCACCATATTGGAGGGCTGTTCGTTGTCACATTTGAGGTCACTTGTGGTAGAAGAAATGATGCCATGGCCCTCGCTGTTGCTGCAGTTGGACACTTTCCATCTGTGTCTTTTTTGAAAAGAAAGACATTTTTCACCCCCCCCCCCCCCGATATCACGTTCTGTGCACCATGGATAGGAATGAGACCCCAGGCAAGGTCCGAGCCTGCTCAGAACACTGCTTTCATCTCTGAAGTCATTGGCTTAACTTCAAGGGGGACTACTTTGAAAGACCATCCCATCTCTTCCCTCTGAATCAACTTCCTACTGTCAACCTGCGTTGCCTAGAGAAACCTGTCTCCCATAGGAAAGATGCTCCAAGTAGAGGGTACTTAGACGATGCCAGCTGGCCCTCCTGCCAGTGGTTGCCCTGAGGAAGGCATTTAAATTGGCATTTACAGCACTTTTAAAGGTAGGAGTTAGCAAGCTGTGTATCATCCTTCGGTGTGTATCTGGCTGGTGGAAGCACAGGCTGTTGTGCTCAGCACAGCGACGGAGCACTCTGGGTATCCTGCATGCCTGGTTAGATGTTCCCTTTAGAGCCCTGTCCTGCCCAGGGCGGGGGGGGGGGGGTGCTCTTACAGTTTATTCTTTCCTACACCTGTGGACATCTTTTCAGATTGCTTCTCCACACTTGATTCACCCTGGCTTTAATTTGCTTCACTCTAGCTTTGTAAAAGGAAAAACTTTTTAAAAAGAAAAAGATCTATTTATTTCATGTATATGAGTACACTGGAGCTGTCTTCAGACACACCAGAAGAGGGCGTTAGATCTCATTACAGATGGTTGTGAGTCACCCGGTGGTTGCTGGGATTTGAACTTGGGACATCTTCATACTGAGACTGTGTTGGAGTTACACATCGGACTGATGATGTTTAAGTCTGACGCCACAGTAGAACTCACAGAGACCATCAAAAAAATATTTCACTGGGGTCTCATCCCCGAAACTGACAAACAGCCTAGAGTAAGATACAGGTAGTTGGGGTCAGGAGCCACACTGAACTCAGTTCTGCAGTTGGGAAAACTGGGGCTTGGAAAGGACACTTGTTACCCCAGGGCTCTGAAGTTATAGAAGCAGCTGGGTCAGACTTGCACCCCTGACTCTGACATGGCCTACATTCGCATAACACTACTACTGCTCTCAAGTCCTGCCTTACCAGGATCAGCTCTTTAAGACACAGTGTTGGTGTGTCCTACCACCTGCACCAACCCAGTGGCCTCTGCTGCCAATTGAAGAATGGATATTATGCAAATGTTCATTTCTGCTGTCTTACAGAAGAGAGTCTCTTTGTATGAGCAATCTGTATTTGTTAGTAGACAAATCCAGGTCTTTCTATCGGAGAACCTGGCATGCCTTGATTTTCTTCCTGTGTTGGGACAGAAGCACGGGGTCACTTTTTGGCTCCTACTTAGTACTGTTCTCTTGAATCAGAAACCAAGCCATGACCTTCTCTTTCGCAGTGCCTTTTGTCCAGGAGGAGGACTGGGAACAAAAGATGTGTCTTCACCTTCCCAGGGCTTCTCTCTGGGTTTCCAATCCTCCCAGACAACCTGGGAAGCCTTTATCTTCCTCTGCTATGCAGTGAGCAGCTAACACCTCCTGAGAACCCTTCAAATCGTTCCCCAAAGAAACCACTCTGCTGCAGATGCCTATATTTAGACCTCATAAAGCCCACATCAGATTTCTGCTGCCTTTCTCTCGCCGCTCTAAGCCTGCTGTTTGAAAGGCAGCAGGCTCTTTTGTCTTTAAAGTTCAGCACTGGCTGGCTGGCTCCCACCTTGAACTCTACCGCCTTGGAATGTCCTAGGACTTCTTCTTCCCTCATTCTGACCAAACTCCAAACCACAGGTAATAAATAACCTTTACACCATAGAAGGAGAAACAATACAACAGGGCTAGAAAATATCTTCCCAACAGTGCCACAGCTAAGTGAACAAGAGTGTATTTCCATATGCCTCAAGGTTCAATTCATCCCAGATGCATTTCACTGGTTCACTAGACTCCTGTGACCTGACGCTCTCTAGGTGTCTGTCTGAAATCAGAGCATAGTTGATGGTTAGTAGCATAAGATGCTATCAAGTTGAAACTATCAAGTTCAGTATCAAACTACATAGAACAGGATTAAGGTGTTGACTTGGAGCCTGGTTTGGGCTTTCAGGTCCATGCCTTTAATTCTAGGAATGAGTTTGAGGCCATCCTGGTCTATAGCAGGTTCTGAGACAGCCATTGATATATAGAGAGACCCTGTCTCAAAACAAACAAAAAGATTTTTTTTTGTTTTTTTTTAAACAGGGCTATCATTAGGATTGATTCTCAGGTCTCCCAATTCCTAGCTGATCGGGTTAGTTATTTGATGGGTCACCACTTACTTCAGTGGTATTCACTGGCGGGCTTTCACTCACTTGTCTGTGTCTCCATGGCATTTCTGCTTTCTACCTAACCAAACACAAGCATTGTCGCTTTCTGTCCCATTAGTTGGTGGTGATGCCACCCAGGGGGACTTGTCTCTGTCTTCTGGTTGAGTTTAGTAGGCCCAGATTCATGCCAACTGAAACTTTGTCACGTTCTGTAGCATAGATGAAGAGAACAGGTGTGTGCCTTCAGAAGTTAATTGGCTCTTGCTGAGTCACACTCAGCCCGTGAGCATAGATCCTAGATATCCAAGTGGTTTTTGCCATTGTCTTTTAAGGAGTTTGACATGTACAGATTCATACGCGTATCCAACATTTTATTAGGGCACAATATTGTCATTGGTAAAGATCACACTCTAGAGCCTCTACAGAATTCCTTCGAGGGAACCAAGCCATAGAGCCATTCCCCCACTCCCAATCTTACAATGTTTCAGATAAGTTTATGATCTTGCTTTAGGCTGTATACATTGCTACCCACAGCTCATGGCACTGTATTCTTGCTGTTGGCTTCATGTCTTGTTGTTTTAAACAACTGACTGATGCATGCTGTCATCCTTCGATATAACTCAGCAGCCTGTGTCGTGGCCTTGGCCTTGCAGATGAACCTGTGGTTGGTTGCAAGTTTTCGAAAGCATTAGAGGCTAAGAGGAAAGCAAGGCTATGAATATATACACACTTAGGAGGGGGCAGGTGTCTGCGGTCTTTCCGTGCTCCTCATTCTGTGGTACCTTGTTATATAGCCTAGCCTGATGCTCGCAGTTTACCTGCCTCAAGCTGTCAACATATTAGCATCTCATCCTCTTACGTGGGCATCACCACACCTGGCTGAGCTGAGTATTTCATTTTTCTTCTTCATTCATCCTTTTTTAGTCTTTTATTTTTATAATTTTAAGTATGTCCCATATATATATATACACAAATACATTTGCAGATACTTCCTCCAGTCTCTCTTGGGTCCCCCATGGCTCCTCTTAAACTCATGGTTTCATCTTCTTTAGTTATTATTCTTACACTAAGATAGACATTTGCATATATTCAAATAAGTCTGTATATATAATGATTTGGAAGGATCAAGCTGGATCTGCCTCCTCTTGAAGACTAGCCTTCACAGTACTGCAGGGTGCTCTCCAAAATGCCAAGAGAGAAAGTGACCGGGAGTCCTACCCAGCAGTGATACCTATGAACCACAACAATAGCCAGAATAGTAAGCTATCCTAGGGTGCAACAGGAGCTCTTACGTGCTGGCGATGACCAGCAGCTGCCGAATAGGACAGAATTCATGCTGTAAACCTAGCCAGCTGGCGGGCACCTACTTCACCTCCCAAACCAGTATGACCTTGAGCTACATTCGTAATACTTACTCTTAACAGGTGTGGCTCTCACCCCTTGTCAGAGAAGGGTTTTTCTGCAGAGATGGAGACCATTGTTGAAACAGGCCTACTGATCAAAGCCCTTTTACAAATGAGCTATTTCTTGGCATTACTTTTTCTATTTGTTTTTTTTTTTTTTGTTTTTGTTTTTGTTTTTCAAAACAGGGTTTTTCTGTGTAGTCCTGGCTGTCCTGGAACTCACTTTGTAGACCAGGCTGGCCTCGAACTCAGAAATCCACCTGCCTCTGCCTCCCGAGTGCTGGGATTAAAGGCGTGTGCCACCACACCCGGCTTACTTTTTCTGTATACTCTGATTGGAATGCAGAGCTACTGAAATTCACCTCTTGATTGTTCTGGGATAAAATTAAGCTTATTATAAATGAGATTTCTGCTGTAACTGCACTTACATGCAACCAGCACACCGTGGCGATGAAGTTACAAAACAGATGTTTTCCTCAGTGTGAAGTCCTGACAATCCCCGCCTTCCTCACTGCACTCAGTAGCATCCTTGTCTCCTTGTTACACCCCAGACCCCAGATGCCTCCCCCCACCTCGGGTCCCTTGTATCACTGCCAGTCTCCTGGCAGCTGCTTATGAAACCTAATGTTTATTGGACTCTCCCCTGCTGCTTTCTTATAAATCACAGCATCGAGTAAGAGACTTGACGCAGTGGCATCACTTAAACAGGAGTTTTCTAAGGTCATCTTTCCTCACAGTCCTCACTTCTGGTAATTACTCCCCCCACCCCCCGAAGATTGGTGTCTTAGTTCGGGTTTTACTGCTGTGAGCAGACACCATGACCGTGTCAACTCTTATAAGGACACAATATTCAATAGGGGCTGGCTTACAGGTTCCGAGGTGCAGTCCATTATTGTCAAGGCAGGAGCACAGCAGTGTCCAGGCAGGCATGATGCAGGAGAGGCTGAGAGTTCTACATCTTTATCTGAAGGCTGCTAGTGGAAGACTGGCTTCCAGGCAGCTAGGGTGAGGGTCTTAAAGCCCACTCCCACAATGACACACCTGCTCCAACAAGGCCACATCTCCAAATAGTGCCACTTCCTAGGCCAAGCATATACAAACTGTAACAATTGGTATTGGTAGATTTTAACTTGCTGGATGTAGAATATTTTATTAGGGCACAACTGGAGGCATGAATGGACACCGGGAGAAGATACATGGTTAGGAACATTGCTTTAAATGTGACTGACCGCCAGTACATTCTCCAGTTGCACAGAACAACTTGTAGGGACCTTGAGACACACACACACACACACACACACACACACACACACACACACACTATAGGGCCCAGTCCTGAGGTGTTCCTTTCTTTGGTTGTTTCAGAATCCTTGACTGCCTTTTTCAGTGTATAGTGTGCTTGGTAATTCTCTTTTCCTCTCAGCAGTGTTGTGCCTCTTTCTGTTCTATGTGTGGGGCACGCTGGCGCTCACTTCTATTTTCTCCCTGTGTGCTAAGAATTTTCGTTTTATAACCACACTCCCAGATGTTAGGTGGGGAAGGAGAAAAATAATTTTTTTAAATATATGGGAAAATAATGAAGGTTGAAAATAAGATCTGAAGGGAGAGGGTGAAGGTTGTCCTAGAGCAGTGGAGCTCAGGGAGTATTTGTGACAAAGCAGGAATTCCATGACTGCCTCTCTAGAGTGGATTGAAGGTGGAGCAGGGTTCATGACTGCAGTATCCAAGGACCACCAGCAGATGGGGATGGTGATCTCTTGGCCCAGGTAGGATCAAGCATCCTCTTAAACTCCTCCTCATTATCATCACTGAAGAGTGGTACCATTTGCCAGCCTGATCCCAAGCCTCTTAAAGGGAAGCATGCAGGCAAAGACTGCTGGCTCTGCTGTCAACATCTCTCTATATTCTTGATCCTTAAATGGAGCATGTTCCTGGCTGTCTTAGTTCAGGTTTTACTGCTGTGAACAGATACCATGACTAAGGCAACTCATAAAGGACAGCATTTAATTGGGGCTGGCTTACAGGTTCAGAGGGTTCAGTCCATTATCATGAAAGCGGAACCATGGCAACATCCAGGCAGGCATGGTGCAGGAGAATTCTATGTCTTCATCTAAAGGCTGCTAGCAGAATACTGGCTTCTAGGCAGCTAGGATGAGGGTCTTAAAGCTCATGTCCAGAGTGACACACCTACTCCAACAAGGCCATACCTCCATATAGTGCCACTCCCTGGGCCAAGCATACTCAAACCATGACATTGGCATTCAAGTGGGAATTTACATTGAGCCTTGGGCCATGGCACCCCTCTATCTTGGGCTGCCACTGGGTATCCTAGACAAGGTTGAGTCTGAGGGGTCATAGGCTTTCTCTTTTTGACTGTTGGATTCAAAACTGAATTTCAAAACCAGTGCCTCCAACATGTTGGAGACATTGGTGAAAAGAAAAAACATCCTATGTTAATTAATGTACACTGGGGTATAGATTCCTTTAGTGAGCAGTGCTGGGGAGGAAGCCAGGGTCTTGCACTTGCTAGGCATGAGCTAAGGCAGTCCACACTATGCCTCTTGAGTCTGTCTCCTCATTGAGGGAGGCAGAAAAAAAGTAGCCGGGGCTGGTTGAAGGCTGTAGTTCAGTTCTAAAGGGTAAGGAAGGGCTAAAAGCAGCCTTGACGGTGGAATGTTGTTCTCAAGAACTCCAGGGCTTCCCTGCTCTGTACAGGGCAGGAAGGAGGTCTCGGGGCTTCCCTTGCCAAGGATCAGAGTGGTTTAGAATATGCTCTGTGTCACTAAGCCAAAAGCCAGCCGGTTTTAGTGAATAAAAATAAAAGTTCCTTTGGTCTTTATGGGGATGACAAGAAGTGTCCAGAGGGGGCATTCTTGCTCCCTTAGCTATTCTTTCTAACATTTTTTTTGTAGCCATTTAGGAACCAGTCAGGAGGACTGTCCTTCCTTGCTCTCAGATACTGTGTCACTCATTGTAAAGAGGGGCATTCCAAATAGCTGAGAGACTCAGAGGTTCCAGGTCACCTGCGGCAGACTGTACACGAGTCTTAAAACTTGGCTGTTAACTTCCAAGGTGCAGTTTGGCTGCAGGGCAGCATTACAGAGCTTGAGTTGTTCTCTAGGTCTCTGGAATCCACCAAGTTCCGCCTATAGTGTTTGGCCGGGCTGCCTCTGGGATGAGCTGTTTCTGTCTTCCCCACGTTTGAATTCGATCAGGCTTTGAGACAGGCAGGCAGGCAGGCAGGCAGCAGCAGCAGCTTTTAGCCCAGACAGCTCTCAGCACTGTCAGCTCAGCACAGCTTCTGAGGGCTCTGCCTGGTGGGAAGCTCTGCAGGGCTCTACCTGGGCAGTAGCTACAGAGCCCTCCCCTCTCAGCACCTTGCTCCGCCCACCCGTTCCAGGCTGTTGATTGCCGGTAGGGAAACTGGAGAGACCAGGATTCCTCTTCCATTCTTGCTGTTGTTAAGGGAAACAGACCAACCATCTGCATCTAGACCAGCCTTCCTCTTCCTAGCTCCCTTTTAGACGAGGTTTTCCTGCCTGGAATCTGGTAAGTGTGGGCAAAGGCTCTGTCTCCTTTCTTGGTCTGTGCAGAACGGTCTCATGTTGTGGATCTGTAAGCTTTAACCTACATGTGCTAGAATTTAGAGGAGTCTTTGAGCTTACACCTTCTCTCGCTTAAAGTGCTCATTGAATATTTTTAGCGTGCCTTGATACCTGTATCAAAAATATAGCATATTTTTTCCTGATGTGCTTAAGCCTGTGTCATCTTGCCTGAAGCTTCTTCTCATTGTACAGCGCAAAAAAATAATTATGGAGATAGTTCTCTGGTGCCTTCCCCATGAATAAATGATGCATTTGTCATTGCTGTTTTCCTGAAATGTCAAAAATAGACATAGTGAAAGGATCTGTCACACAGAGTTCAGAAATTTGGTACAAAATTCCAGGTTGAAATAAGGACAGATCTTTTCTTTTGCAGGCTTCCTTATGTATTTGTTCTGATTTCGAGCGTAGCCAGTGTGGTCACCTGGGCTGCCACGGGATCCATATGTTCCTGGATCCCTGGAGACTGACTTCCTAGGACGCGATTTGTCATAGACCTTCCTAGGAAACTCGAGGGGACACGTCCTATGGCTCCCAACTTTAGCTTTCACAGAGCTTCACAGATTTTTATCAGTTGGCTCTTGTGTGGAGAGAGGCGTCCTGTCAGGAAGTTTTCATACTGAGAAGTGAGGTGCCCGGAGCCTCAGTCCTTTCTCACGAGCGTCTCAGGTTCTCAGTCGGCAGAAGAGGAACTGTTATCCTCTTTCAGAGAGCGTGTGAGGGACATTTTATATCTTCCATAGTCTAAGGTACAGAGGACTTACATAAATGCCACTTAGGAAAATACAGGAATTAATTTCTTGGAGTAAGCTGTCTTTCCGTGCGATCATTTGCAATAGCCGGAACAGTATAGGCAGTGAGAGAGAGAGAGAGAGAAAGAGAGAGAGACAAAGAGACAGAGAGACAGAGAGAGACAGAGAGACAGAGAGAGTCACAAAACATGTTATATGACAAATATATGATTTGAGGAAAATGGAATTATATAGCCCTGAATGGAAGCCCAGGGCAAGGATTCATTTAGGGGACATACCCATCAACGGGACCCTTACAAAAAGGCTGAGATGGAGCACGTGTGGTCTCATGGGTTAGTGAAAAGGAGGAAGTTAACCTTGGGATAGCTTTAAACACGCCAGAAAACAAAACATTTGTCAGGAATCTTCAAAACCATGGGCCTTTGTAATGTGTGAAATTGAACTTCTGACCCTTCTTGCTTCACGGTGACTTGTTTTCCTTGCAAATTATGTGGTGTTGGGCGTTTTGATGTGGGGCAAACAGAACGGTTGAATTACTATAGGGACGCACTGTTCTTTTGGTGGGTGACGTGAGATTGTAGAGCTGAAACCACCACCACTACCACTACCACTACCACCACCACCACACACACACACACACACACACACACACACACACACACACACACAAAGACATTTGAAAATTGGTGAGATAAAAACCCTAGCACTCCTCATCTGTGTATAATTCCCTCCCCGTCGGCTGCTCTGCACCTGTGGTAATGTTTGTCCCCCCCAAAATGGAGCGGGAAGAGCAAATAGACTCTGGCAACCTCAGAAGAAATCAGTGTTCTATTCCCCGAGCCAGGGGTAGGGGTGACCTCATTTCTTCTCCTGCCTGGACACTGATGTACTCTTCCAGGTGACTCAAACTGTGTGTTTGGTAACATTGTTTCAACTTCCAGACTCTCGCTTCTTGCCAAGAGGCTCCAGCACCTGGTTAATGATCTCTAGGGTAAATGACTTGAACCTGGTTGGGACTGCTCAAGTGGAATTGCATACCCTCCTCTGGGGACTTCTTCCCTGCCAGCCGCCTGCCCACCTGTGGGAACTGGGCAGAGCCAGTCTTCTGTGCTCATTCCTGGGTGGTACAGGCGAGGTCGAACTACAAATGCCAGAGAGGACAGCAGCTACAAGCTGCCCGCCAGAGGACCCACAGGTAGCTCCGGGAGGAGCAGGGTAGTCCTGAGGGCCACAGGCTCCCCTGGAGGCCGCAGGGTGGTGGCAGATGATAGTGGTATTAAATGATTGTATGTCCCATCTGCATGTGTTAACTGCCCAGGTCTCCTGCAGGCACTGTGGCTACCATCTGTTCTTGTTCATCTTTGATTGACAGTCTCAGTAAATGGCAGGGCTGTCTCGATAGCCTTTGTTCTTATAGGTCATGAAGAACGCACAGCAGTGTTTCCTTCTGACCTAAGGACAGCACCGGTGATCTCTTTATGCTCCACAGGGATACCTAGAATAAGGTTAAAAATAGCTTTTAGAGTAACAAATAAGACTTTTCCCCCTTTGTGATTTTTGAAAGATATTCATTAAGGGTAGCTTTAGGTTGTTTTTTTTTTTTTTCAGCTTGCAGTCTGTCAGGTTTGACTGGGGAGTGTGTTTCTCACTGGTCTCTGTGGAGTGTGGAAGTACTAGTCGATGGCCTTCTTGCTAAAGAAGCTGAAGGGCAGATATGAAATCTGGAGACATTTACATAAGGCATGTACTTCATGTGCCCTGTCCAGAGGCATATGTCCCTTCTCTCTACCTTTAATTGTGTTTTAGAGAATGGGGCCAGCAGTAATTGTGGATGGCCAAGTGATCCTTGAGCTGTGTGGTCCTCTGTGGCAGGGTGTGTATGGGTCCATCATGAGCCATCCCGGCTCTTTCTCAGGCCAAGCTCTGCCTCATATGGGCCAGGTTGGCCACTAACTGGGACTCTGATGTTTATCCTAGAAGCATGGGGTAGGTAGGATTAAATATGATTTTTTTAACCTGAATTCTTTGTTACTAGGGAATTATATAATGTATGTGTTGCAGGCTTTTTCTTTTTTAAGCACTAATTCAGCTGGATATAGTGGTGTCTCCCTAGAGTCTTCCTACTTGTGGGGTGGAAGCAGAAATATTAGGAGTTCAAGGTCATTCTTGGCTACAAAGCAAGTTCAAGACCAACCTGGCTACCTGAGACATTGTCTCAACACATCAAAATCAACAAAAACTAGAGAGCATCATAATTCAGTGCAGCTGAAGGCAAAACATTGACTTCACATCTTTGCTCTTTAGTGACTGTGTTTTATAGATAAACTCTGGTTTGTGTATTCTAATAAAGAGCTTCTTGAATTATTTTGTTGTTTTCAGTGTAGGGGGACATGCATGCATGACAGTTATGTGTGACAACACACATGTGGAGGCCAGAGGACATCTCCAGACGTCACCTGTCCCTTTTCACCTTGTTTGAATAAGGGTCTCTTGTTCATCAATGTGTGCACCAGGCTAGCTGACCCACTAGCTTCTGGGGATCCTTCTGTCCCCTCGTTCTGACTTGTAGGAGGGCTGAGATTCAGTATAGTACTTACCTGGCTTTATTTCAGTGTACGGGGCCAAACTCCAGTCCTGTGCTTGTGCGACAAGTGCTTTACTCACCGACCCCATTTCCCAACCAATATTTAAAAAAACTAGTCTTTTAATTCACATTGAACTCTGGTATGTAAACTTATCCTTGGTTGCTTGCTTAAAGCAGTTCTCAAATAGTGGCGGTTCTGTCCAGTTCACCAACATGTAGTAGTTTCTGCAGACTTTCTATAGTTGCCACAGTTTAGGGGAAAAGATGTTGGTGAGAACTGGGTGGGCCCTTGTGGGTTGGGGCTTCTTGCTGTTTTCATTTTTGCATTTGTGCAGGAGGCCTCTGTCACGTACATCCAGCCCAGAGTGTCTGGAGTGCTGGGGTTAAGAGCCTGGCTTTAAATAATATGTCTGGGAGGTCTGTTCATAAGGAGTAAAACAGGCTCTGTGTGTGTATGTGTGTGTGTGTGTGTGGGGGGTGTTGGGCATAGTTAATAAAGAAAAAGAGCTGTCATTGATACAGCTTTAGGGTAATAAAGTGTCTTTGACAGGGCCAGGAAGATGGCTTTGGATAAAGGTACTTGTTGCCAAGCCTAATGGCCTGGGTTCCACCCCACAACCTCATGTAGTAGAAGGAGAGAACTTGCTCCCACTAGTAGTCCGTTGACCTCCACATGCTTGCTGTGACAACCATGGGCCCACAAGTACAAGAAAGAAAGAAAGAAAGAAAGAAAGAAAGAAAGAAAGAAAGAAAGAAAGAAAGAAAGAAAGAAAGAAAGAAAGAAAAGAGCGAGCGAGCTGTGGTAGCCATGGCCCCACATATGCACTAGATAGATAGATAGATAAAAGTAAAAAGTTTTTAAAGTGTCTTTCCAATTCAAATTATTGGCAAAGTTCCTTATTTTAATAAAGCTTGATAAGCCTTTCCCTGACTTGACAATTTCTTGCACCAGCTGTTTGGAGTGGGGCTTCATTGGCACAGAGAGAAGCAGCAAGTGAGAGCTCTGACTGTAGGCTCTGCATCTCTAGATGGGGCCTGGGCCTCATCTCTCACACAGTGAGAATGTAACAAGCACACATCTGAGGCTGTCACTGAGAGGTTGAGGCTGACGTGCAACTCTAGAAGCAGACTCAGCTCTTAGAGCTAATTCAGTCTAACATGCCCCCTTTGGGGATGAAGGAGCCGGCTCCAAAAGGTTAGCTTTCCTTTTCTAATCTTCTCTGACGTGTGTTTCTCTCCCTCCTTTCAGTTCTTAAGGCAACTTCGCCTGTTAATTAATTCACTTTTCAGTTAATCGTGCACTCATTTCTGACACCTTTTATTGTCATGCCGCCTGCTCTTAGAAATCTTCAAGATTAAAATGTTCACGCATGTGCTTCTTGACTCCTTAATTAGATTAAACTGGCTCTGCAAATGGGATAATGGTGGAGGTACCTTTGTGTGCCTGCCTGTACCCAGAGACGCATATGGTAAATTTCAGACCCAGAGAAGACATTTGATGACCTGATCAGACTGGGTCTGCCTGAGCAAGTAGGAGAATTAGAACTACCATTGGTAGACGTCCTTCATGGGTCCTGCATGGGTAGCTTTCCCTGTATTTGAGAGGGCCAGCGGTGCCTGTTACTGTCAATCACGGCTGACTTGTAAAGAACTGACTCTCGACAATGTTTCATCCAACATTTCTGTTTTCTCTTGACCTAACCCAGCTCCTCTTTTTGTCCCATGAATGGCATATATGTGCACCGGATGCACATAAACTACTCCAGCCCCCTTCTGGTAGACATGGTGATCCCCAAGGTGTGGCTGGTGTTCTGGAATAAACAGCCTTGAGCAGGTGTTCTTCTGGCATTCTGGTGGGATTTAGTCACACCCCCTCTCATCTTGGAAACAAGTGGTCTCTCCAGAGCTATACTAAGCTCCGCCTACCTCTGTAGAGCTACACTATGTTCCACCCCACTCCACCCAGCCTCACAGAAGAGGTAGTTCTCTGCTTATAAAACTTGGTCCCTGCCCCTTGTTTAGAAGACTAGAGAGGGCTTGCTCATGAGACCCAGAAACTGTCAGATTCCTGTCTCCTGATCCTCCCTTCACACATACCCCACTCCATTCCTACCTACCACAGCAAATGTATTCTTTCTGTTGTCTTCTACCTCCCTCTGCCTGCTTTGGCTAGGTTTGGGTCTAGGGAAGTACTGGTCAAAGTGCAGACCATGGCCCAGTAACAGAGCTTGTTAGACAGACAGATGTCAGGCCCTGCCCATGACTTGTGGGTTCCAAGGAGCCTCCTATAATAAGTGAGTGTGAAGAAGTCCTGATCTGATGATGCTTTCAGGAGGGGACACAGCAGTGGTTGGTCACCAGGAACAATGCAAACTTCTTTTTAACATATGGGTCCTCACTTTCCTCCCATGCATCCATCCTCCAGCCTGCTGTCTGTGTACTGCCCAGACTTCGCCTGGAAAGGGCCCAGAAGAGAAGCTGAGGGGCCTTCTCTAGATAGTTCTGCCCACCGGTGATTCCTGCTTCATGCGTTCATCTCGGCTTGTCTTCTCTAGCCACCCTGGAAGTCCCATACTTCTCTTGTGTGATAAGTGCCCCAGCTCTCTTTACTGTGTGCATCCCTATAGAATCCGCATCTGTGGTTCTGGCTTTCTTTCCTGAATGTGTTCTCCGTAGAAGTCATATCTGTGGTTCCAGATCCACAGCTTCAAGCAATCAGAGACTCAGCAGAAATCCGAAAATATGTAAGTGAGAAAACTGCATCTATATTGAACATGTCTAGAACCTTCTTCCTTGTTACCCTTTCCTCATAACTCCAGAATATTATTTTCCATATCACTGATATGGTATGGAGTATAATAAGTTCTATAGAAATGGCAGAAGCTTCACAGAGGAGTTTAACATTAAATACTGTGGCATAGTAGGACGTACAGGCTTTGAGCACCTGAGTGTCCTAGAGCCAGCACTCCACGAACACTGAAGGGACACTGTAGTCTAATTATTGCCTGTATACACATAGGAGCATGTTAGCTCCACAGCCTCGCCTATGGCCACCATGAGGTAAGCACTTGTGAGAGCACAAACTTATTGATAACTGATGTTCTTAGGCTTCGGAGTGTACTTAAAAGCTTGGTTGTCAATTATTCCTTAAGTTATGCACAAACAGACTTGCCAGCTAATGTGATGCAAGTAATAAAATCGTTGTAGTGGTTTGTAGGATCCAGTATTGTTAGTCTCTGGATTGCAATTTCAGGAGCCTAGTCTTAGAAAGTGGCGGTATTCTAAGTTGATAAGTGTGTTCCACACAGTGAGTGTAAGGTTTTAGTGTACTGTCATCCTGTGTTGATAAACATATACAAATAAGGGAAGTGTTGCTTTTGTTTTCAAAAAGACCACTCTTAATACTGAGAAACAGATCATCTTCCCCCCATATGATATGCTAGCTGCACCCAAATTAGTAAATGCTAAAATAACTATGGCTGATTAAAAACATTGCACAAATTCTTTTTACTTTTTATGTAATTAAAGTAAGCTCTCCACTTGATCGTCATCACTGAGATAAGCCCAGTCTTGCCAGACTATCTGGGAAGATTAATGAATCAGACCCTAAAATACCATAACATTCGAGAAATAGCTACTCTGTACTGTGACTTATTGAGGATACAAAGAAGTTCCTCGGCTCTAAGGTTTACGTCAATCTCGTCAGCCCGGTGCAAGCCTCCCCTTGTAAGACAAGCCTCCCCTTGTCTAAGTCAACTATGAAGAGACCATGGCTTTGAGCTACACGGTGACCAAAGTGAAGTTCAGCTTTCGCAAGTTGCGAAGTGGAGCTAGATTTATGGGCAGGTTTGGCCACCTTGTCTGCCTGCCCTCCACCTTCCAGGCGTGATTTGTTTCATAGTGTTTATTTTGTTTATGGGCTTTGCTTAATAAGCAAGGTATTTATGTATGATGCAAAAGGATAAGAAAAAGTCTCTTGATGTTCTGATGCTGATGTTCTATGGGCGCCTTGACATCTCCACAGGGCGGGGTTATCACCCGGTGATGCCAACCAAATCAGCTCGCATTCAGACAGACAAATGTGATTCTTGTTGCTTTGATGAGTGTTTGTGTCTACAGTGACAGGCAGTGGCATAAGAGAATTGCATGTATTTGTGAGCTTTGGTCAGTCTTTTTCAAATTAGGTGAAGGTAAGCGTACACATTCTCCAAGAGGTCTTTGTCTTGACTGAAGGGGGTGCAGAGGTCACATGTAGAAAGCTGGGAATCCAGAATGTAACCGTGCATTGTTATAAAGGAGAAGCCATTTGGTGTTTTCAGATAAAAATGGAGCTTCCCAGCTCTGAAACTCAGTAGAGCGCAGTGAGGGATAAAGGAGAGACTACGAACAAAAGGCAAGGAAAAGGGGAACCCTGCCTCCTAGGGGTGGAGTAGAATGTAAATCAGATGCAAATATCCAGTGGGCTAGGAACAACTTAGGACAAGGCTTGGACTGGGGACCCACAGAGATAGCTCATCATTTAAGAGAATGCACTGATCTTAAAGAGGAGGGAGTCAGGCCCCAGGCCCAGGTTCAGCAGCTCACAACCTCTTGTTACTGTGGCTTCATGGGATCTAACACCTGCTGATTATCCACACTGACAGACACAGATCAGCAAAGACTACCTCTCTCTCTCTCTCTCTCTCTCTCTCTCTCTCTCTCTCTCTCTCTCTCTGTGTCTCTCTCTCTGTCTCTCTCTCCCCCCCTCTCTATCTCTCTCTCTCTCTCCCCTGTGTGTGTGTGTTAAAGAACATCTAACTAGAGCTCTAAGATGTGTTATGACATTATAGAATGCTCTGTAGAAACATATACCTCTGCCATGACAAGGTTATATGACTGTTTATCGCATCGGTCTCTAATTCAGTGAACTAATGTGGTTTTATGATCACCAGCCCAGGTAGGTAGTACCTGGACAATTGTAGGTCAGTAGAATCCTGAATGATCAAGCCTGCATAAAAAACACTGGCGATGAGTCCTGGCCACAGCTGGCTGAAAGGAAGGTAAATGGGGTCGCCTGGCAAAGATATTTGCCCTTTCTCAACATGATAGATGCTATATTTAGAGGAAATGTTTGTGGTGATAATATTTGAAAGTTTGTTTTGTAATCCTAGGGAGCTTGGGTTGTTTCAACTGGAGGGGTGTGGGAAGGGAGGGAGTGGGGAGACAAAGGGACGGGAGTGTGTCCAATGGGAGAGGAAAATGAGATGATTAATTGGTACAGAATAAGAATAGAAAGCACGTGGGAAGCAGAATCTTGAAGTTTCAGGGCTCTCCGTTAGTCATTAGTTGAAGATTTTGCTCTAAGAGAACTGATAGAGGCCCACCCACATCCAAAAGGAATTTCCAGCCTTCCCTTTAGCTGCAGGTAGAATGTTCTAAATATATCCTGTTCTAGCCTGGGTTCTTTCCTTCCTTTTCCTGCTCCCTTTGCTCCAGATAAGATCAACTGCCTGCTCTTTGCCTCCGTGGCCATTCCTGTTTCCTTCTCTCTGTGGCCATGTCCCAGGATCCTCTTGTATTGGTCCCTCTACATCAGCAGTTCTCAGCCTGTGGGTCACTACCATTGGAAAACACATTTTTCCAGTGGTCTTAGGAATAGAGACACTGCTCAGTAGCAAAAATACAGTTATGAAGTAGCAATGAAATAATTTTCTGGTTGGGGGTCACCACAACATGAGGAACTGTATCATGGTTTACAGCATTAGGAAGGTTGAACCACTGCTCCACACGCCCATGCGAGGATGAGTCTTCTTATACATTCTTACCTTACACCCTTTGGGGTACAAGCATCTATGAGACGGCTTCCTTAGTTCCTTTTTGTCCTCTCTCTGCTCAGGACCATCTCCCTGTGAGGGTGCTCTGCCCACTGAGTACTGGCTGCCCTAAGCATCCAATAGGAGCGTGGCTAAATGAAATCTGTTTGAAGATTACACAAAGTCTCTTAGTCAGAAGCAAGCGTTCTCTTAACTTGTATTTACAGAGCTGTTTGTACTGGGCTGCTCATTCCTGGCCTCATAAAGAAACCCTTGGAGGACAGCCACACTGCCCATGAAATGCTTAGAGATACTATCTTATAGTTTAAGATAGGTGGGAGACCTAAGTGGAGTCCAGTCTTTGTGTACGTACATGGAGGTGGGATTTGTTTATAATTTGTTTCGCTTGCTAGTTAAATACATTAAGGCAGTGGTTCTCATCCTTCCTAATGCTGCGACCTTTTAATTACAACTCTTCATGTTGTGATGACCCTCAACCATGAAATTCTTTTTGTTGCTACTTCATAACTGTGATTTTGCTATGTATTTGCTATGTAAATATCTGTGTTTTCCAATGGTCTTAGGCGACCCCTATGAAAGGGTTGTTAGATACCTCTAAATGGATCATGACCCACTGGTTAAGAATCACTGCATTAAGGCATCTGGGATGTCAATCTTGGGAAGAGCCAGCCAGTGGATTCTAAGAGGCTTGATGTCATCGACTCCCTGAGTCCTACTCCACCTTCTCAGCATGTCAGGACTCAATAGGAGCAGTGCTATTGCCCCTCTCTACAGTAGTGTTCTGGGGACTCTATCACCCTGAAACTTGCCTCTGTATTCTGGTGTGTGCACTAGTATCCAAGCTCTGGCCAGCCACCGGGGTCTACAGGTTGCATAAACAGGGTGCACTGTAGTTGTTGGTTGGCATTCACTTGAGGTAGAGCTCTTTCCCAACAAAGTGCATTCAGCCGAAAAGGAAGAGATTGTTTCCTCACAGGTTCTGGAGACCCTGAGGAACACTAGGTGGTGGCCACCAGAAGACTTGCTGTTACCACAGTGACATCTTTATTACTGGCACTTGCTGGGAAATGTGTTCAGAAACAAGGCAAGACGTGTAGAAGATATTCCGTTTTCTCTGGGGTTCTGGCTTTCATTAGGACTGGCCCGCAACTCAGACAGTGGTACTTGCTTTAACGCCTAGATAAATTATTAGTGTGTTGATTGTTGTCATGAGTCAGAGCCTCCAAAGTGTCTTCCCTTAAAGAGGTTGAGCCTTCGTCTCAGTCTCTTGTCATAGGGTCTAAAAATGGGATCATGAGTCCAAACTCTCTCCAGATCATAAACTAATTCTGAGTTAGTAGAGCGTAGGCGAGTGGGATTCTATTTGAGTGTTATTTTCAGATGCCTCCATCCAGATTGGGACCTTTAGCACCTCAAAAGTCCCTGGAGTGAGGATTAAGGGACTAGCAGTCCTGTGGCTTCTGGCCTTAGATGGCCTTCTAAGTAGGTCAGAGCCTCCCACACCACTCTGGGATGCATAGACCTCGGTCCCTTCAGCATCCACTTCTGAGACTTGCCGCAGGAAGCTAAGAGGGGCTTTCTTCTTGTGTGTGTTGGCTGAACCTGGGAGCACAGTGGCTTCCAAATGATTGATTCTTCTAATTCCCGAGTTACCCAAATGTGCCCTAAAGGCTTGTGCCATAAGCTTACATGGTGACGCAAGAGCAGGTCCTTGTCCAGAAGTGGTTTAATTTAGGATTACAGGTATAAGTGGTTGGTTTTTGGTTTTTTGGTTTTTGGTTTTTTTTAATGGTGCTGGGGATTGAACCCAGGGCTCTATGGATGCTAGTATCCAGGCATTATAACACTGTGCTGTGTCCTCGGTTCTACAGGCTGCAATTTTAAGACCAGGCAGAAATATGTACCCACTGCAGGATTTGCTCTGGCGGTAGTTTTTCTTCTGTATTTGTTTGTTCCTGGTGGTGGTGGTGGTGGTGGTGGTGGTGGTGGTGGGTATTTACTTATTTATGACAGGTATCACTATTTAGCCCTGGCTAACCTGAAACTAGTTATGTAGATCAAGTTGGCTTTGAACTCAGTATTCTGCCTGCTTTTGACTGTCTATTGCTGGAATAAAAGGTACACGCCGTCAGCATATGCTGGTTTTTTTTGTTTTTGTTTTTGTTTTTTTTTGTTTTTTTTTTTTTAAGACTTGTCTGTGAACACAACCACCTTTTCTAGAATGTAACAGGTAGGCTAATGCTTATTTTGCTTAGAAGTAGCCTGTGTGCTGGCTAGTTTATGTCTACTTGACACAAGCTAGAGTCATCAGAGAGGAGGGAGCCTTAATTGCGAAAGTGCTGCCTTAAGGTTGGGCTGCAAGGCAATCCTGTAGGGCACTTACCTAATTAGTGATTGTTGACGCTCCCGTGGCCTAATGGATAAGGCATTGGCCTCCTAATTAGTGATTGATGGGGGAGGGACCAGACCTTTGTGGGTGGTGCCATCCCTGGGCTGGTGGTCCTAGGATCTAAAAGAAAGCAAGCTGAGTAAGCCATGGGGAGCAAGCCAGTAAGCAGCACCCCTCCATGGCCTCGACATCAGCTTCTGCTTCCAGGTTCCTGCCCTGCTTTAAGTTCTTGCCCTCACTGCTTTTCCTAATGACCTGTTATGTGGAACTGTGAATGGAATAAACCCTTCTCTCTCCGAGTTGCTTTTAGTCACAGCATTTCATCGCAGCCATAGTAACCTTAACTAAGCCTACGTCCAGACTGGAGGCGACATCTACTACTGGCTTGCTTGGGGAATGCCAACCATGTGTTCATACCCTGACTTAATTGCATGGCTCTTAAAACTTTCATCTGGTATAAACCATGTGTGGTGCGTAGACCTGTAATTCCAGCCCTCAGGTGGGGCAGGCAGGAGGGTCAAAAGTTCAAGGTTCTTTGGCTACCTAGGGATTTTTCCAGGGTAGCCTGAGCTAGAGACTCTTAAAAGTTTTGTTTTCCTCTGTGGTAGTTTTTCTTCCTGTTCTTTGGAAAACAAAAAACAAACAAACAAACAAAAAACCATAATATTATATAATATATTGTCTAGACTAGGGAAGGTACCTTTAGAATTAAAGGTTGGGGGTACAAAATGATTTGGAGGAGAGAAGTTTGTACTGTAAGAATTTGAAAGATAGAATATCTTTCATAGATAGACTATAATATATAGAATAGAACAGAATACATAGAATAGAAAATAGGAAAAGCAAAGGACAGAGAAATTACCAGATGAAGGTGAAAGTTAAAATAGGAACAAAACAAAGTCAGGAGAGCTAACTGAACTCAGCAGCTGGCCAGTGGGGAGGACAGTGGGAAGACAGCAATCCATACATAGCAGGGGCCCAGAATGGTGACCGAGTGGCTGAGCCCAGAGAACAGCATTATGGGGGATGGCAGAGCTGCTGCCTCCAGGCACAGAGAAGCCATCAGAGCTTTAGAACACTGCGACTGGTTCTGGGAACCAGAGGGCCTCAGCACATTCCTTTTGCACTAGAAATAACAGTGTAAACAGTGCCCCCTCCCACTGCGTGTACACACACGCACGCGCGCACACACACACACACACACACACACACGCCTCTCTGCCTGGATGAATTCTGCTGGGAGGAAAGTACAAGTCTAGTGTCCTTGTCAGGCAGGTGAGGCCCAGCGTGGATTATGAGCAACAAGTACTGTTTGTTATTTTCCACAAAGTCCTTTAAAACAGAGTGAGAAAGGTGTGGGGGCATGGGGGGGGGGGATGGAGGGGGATCTTGGGATCCTGAGTTTCAGGTCAGTCGAGTTCTAAGGCAAGATTCTTTCTCAGAAAAACAAACAAATAAATAGAGTTAGGCAATAGTAACGGGAAGAGAAAGGTTTGGACGCGTGGTGGGTGGGTAGTAGCATTTACAGGAAAGTGCCGAGCACAGCCCTAGCCAACACACTTAAAAACATAGGGCTGATTCATTAGCAAAACACCAATGACCAAAAGGGATCCAAGAAGCAGCCTAGAGCTGGATAGACCAGTTTCTATAGAAGAGACAAGAAGGGCAGCTGAGAGCAAGAGGTCATGAGAAGAGGCAGGCAGGCGGGAGGCTGGGTTTCCTTTATTTTCACTTGTCTGCTTTTAGCTGGTGTAGCCAACCTTTAAGGAACACAAAGTTTCAGTGTTACGCATCCTACCGGACCAGAAGACATAGTGAGGCACGAAAAGGCTCCCAGTTCACTTAGAGAATGAGCATAATTTTAACCTCAAATCTTGGTGCTCCTAGCATGGATGGGGAGAGGCTCATGAAGTCCTACCCTAGCTGAGGAGCTGTTGGTGGTTGGTGGCTGCTGGGGGTGGGGGTGGGGGTGGGGGAGTGGGGGAGAGTCGGTTTTCTTCAAGGATGCAGTCCCTGAGGGGATACCCACTCTCCACCTATTCTCCAGTAGATGGACCTCCACCGTGCACACATAAGCAGCACTAGATGAATGAATAGACTTTATTTATTTATTTATTTACTTACTTATTGTTTTTCGAGACAGGGTTTCTCTGTGTAGCCCTGGCTGTCCTGGAACTCACTTTGTAAACCAGGCTGGCCTCAAACTCAGAAATCCACCTGCCTCTGCCTCCTGAGTGCTGGGATTACTGGTAGGCTTTATTTAAAAAAAAAAAAAATCACATGAACTTTGGAGGGAAGAGTGGTGGAGGCGATAAGATGGGGGGGATAGGCAATGGATTTTATTAAAATGTATTATGTGTTTATGAAATTGTCAAACAATAAAATACCAATACACTTTGAACTATTATTTTTTTTTTATGGAACTCAAGCCAGGTCCTCTGCCAGAGCAGTTAAGTGGTAAGCTATCACTGTAGCCCCATTGATAACGTTTAAGCAATGTAGAGTAATATTATCTATGCATGAAGTTTACAATAGCTTATTAACCAATAGATTTTTGGGTAAGGCCAATACACTGTAGTCAGTGTATTAAGTGTAATACTTGGGAGCTAAAGGACGGGGGACTCTTCCAGTTGTCGTGGGTTGTTGTACAAATACATCAGGAGATGTGTGCTTGCCAAGACAGCAGAGGCTACCAACTGCAGAGAACAGAGCTGGCTGATAAAAATCGTAGATATTAATAATACAATAAATCTGAAAAAAGCAAACCAGGAGGAAGAAAAATAACAAAAGGTGCTCCCATGTGCGCACGCGAGTGTGTGTGTGTGTGTGTGTGTGTGTGTGTGTATTTCACAACAGCAGATATTCAAAAGTCAAAACTCTCAAACTGTTTCGATTAAAATTAGGAATCAACCAAGTTTCCCTGCCCCCTTTTACAATGATTTAATATTGTACCGAAGGCTCGCTGAAAGGGTTGTGTGCCTGTAACTCCAAGATCCTCTAAGGAAGAGCAGTTTCTAAAGCCAGTAAGAATTGTCAAGGGGGCTAGGTTTAAAATACAAACAATAAACATTCTAAAGAAAACGTCTGTTCTTTCAAAGACAAATGCATAGAAGTGTAAGGCAACCATTGATCTTACTTGGGCTTTCTATTCACAACCAGAAACAACTCAGTGGGGAAAGTGTTTGTTTCCTCTTACAGCTCTCTGGTCACCCTTCGTCAGGGAGGGAAATCAGGATGGGAATTCCAGGCAGAAACCTGGAGGCAGGAACTGAAGAAGAAGCCATAGAGAAACAGTGTAACAGCTTGCTTAGCCTATGTTCTTAGCCTACCGTCTAGGACCAGGTGGCCAGGTATTGCACCACCCCAGTGACCTAAGGCATCAATCATCAATCATCAATCAAGAAAATGTGCTTTGCCTTCAGGCAAATCTTAAGGAGGCATTTTCTCAATGAAGAATTCCTCTTCCTAGAAGACCCTAGTTTGTGTGAAGTTGACAATTAATTAATTTATTAGCACAATTGAGCAGTTGTCACCTTGACATACAAAAGCTTGACACTGCTAAAATTCCCTTCTTGTTTGTCCCCCAGATCTCATGTTAATATCACAATATAAAGCCTAGTATGACTTTTAATGTTCCACAGTCTGTTTTAAAAGCTCAGTCTCCTTCAAATATACAAAGGCTCTTTGAAAATTCACAGTTTCTTAATTACCAGAGTCCCTCAGCTGTAGGTTCCTGCAAAATAAAACGAGTTACACACATTGAACCAAGGAACACTCACAATTTCAACAAAGCAAAACCAATATCCAGCACTCTGTGTTGAATCATAGTCATTGACCTTCTGTTTGAGACTCATTCACAATCTTCTGGGTCGTCTTGAGCCCTGCCATTCCTTGACAGGACACATAGCTTGTCTCCTAGGTTCAGGCCAGCTCTACTCTACAGCTATTGCTATCCTTGTTGCTCATCCCACAGTCCTGGCATTCTCCAGAATTCTGGTATCTCTGTTGCTACATGGCTGTCCCTTCACCAATAGCCTTCCTTTGGGCTATCTTTAGGTACTCTGACCATGTCGAATCATTCCACACCCCATCTTCTCTGCATGACTCTTTCAATCCTGAGGTATCAACTGCGTCTGAGGCTGCATCCACAACTCTCCTGATCTCTCACAGTGCCAATCTTCAGACACTCTCCCAGTCTTCAAACCAGGACCACCTGAGACACTCATACACGTTACCAGTTTCAGCTGCGGACACAAGGCACATCCTTGGCTCTCGATAGACCACAGCTTCTGGTGGCTGACCCCGAGCAACCACTTCTTAGAAGATTTCATCTCAATGATGCTGGTCTCTTCTTAATCGCCACTAATTTCCCAGCCCCAGTGACTAAGTCTGATTGTCCTAACAAAGCAAAGAATTCCCATTAGTGCTTCTGTGGTTCTGGGCTCTTCAGAGTTGATTCATCAGCCCCAGCTGACCAGAACCACTGATTCTGAATTCAAATGGTCCCAATATTCTTGAAGGGACTCTCAAAAGTCCCTCTGAAGCTTCACAAGTCAGGCTCCATCTTCTGCACTGCTCTCAACAGTCTTATCTTTCAGGCTCTTACACAACAGCCCATTAAGCTCCGATCACTCGGTAACTGTTGGAGCCCACTCTTCTGAGCACCTCCACAGTCCTTCCCACGATGGTCACAGCGTTCGCATCCCACACTCCTGGTGCGTTTCTGTCTTCATTTTCTTTCTGTCGGTGTGATAGAATCACATGACAAAGCAACCTGGGAGTTTTATAGTTTACAGGTGTACTCCATTAGGAAAGGCGGTCAGGACAGGAACCCAAGGGAGGACCCTGGAGGCAAGAACTCAAGTAGAAGCCAGACAGGAACAATGCTCACTGGCTAGTTCAACCTGCTTTCATATACTGTCCAGGAACACCACTTGCCCAGGGTTGGCGCCACCGCACTGACCTGGGCCCTCCTACATTAACCATTAACCAAGGAAATACCCCTAACATATTTGCCTAGAGGCAGTGTGATAAGATCTTCTTTAAACTGAGGCTCTCTCTTCTCAGATGACCGTAGCTTATGTCACGTTGACCAAAAATAATAATTAAAAAATAATAAAAAAAAAACCAACCAGTATACCATTCCGACATCATTCTTAGTGAAAAGTATGAAATAAAACCTGAAGGGATGAAACTATAAATAAAACAATGAATGTAGTTAACACAAATTTCATAAGTAAATTTATGGAGATCCTTTTAGGAATTGCAGAGTGTTTTTTTTTTTTTATTGGATAAAAACAATCCTGGTGTTTATATCAAAGGATAAATGCATAATTCTGGGGAGAAGCCAAGGTGAATGTGAGGGAAGGAAATCAAGTGAGCATGGAATGTGAGGGGAGGAAATTAAGTGAGCACAGAATGTGAGGGAAGGAAATCAAGTGAGCACAGAATGTGAGGGAAGGAAATCAAGTGAGCACAGAATGTGAGGGAAGGAAATCAAGTGAGCATGGAATGTGAGGGGAGGAAATTAAGAGAACACAGAATGTGAGGGAAGGAAATCAAGTAAGCACAGAATGTGAGGGAAGGAAATCAAATGAGCACAGAATGTGAGGGAAGGAAATCAAGTGAGCACAGAATGTGAGGGAAGGAAATCAAGTGAGCACTGATTGGGCTCTGAGTGATCTGATGCTGAGAAAGGTTTTCATGGTCAAAGCCACGTGGGATCGATTCAAGGTCCAAAGAATTCGGTGGAACCAGGCAGAGAGTGCGTGGCTGTCTCACTGGGCAAGGGATAGTTCTTCTACACTAGATGGACAGTTGCACAGTGTTGAGAAAAGCATGTTGCTATCCGGTGGACAGAGCAGGCTCCGTCATCTCTTCATCTGGAGCGGGGGTGGCAGGAAGGACGCAGGGATGATTCCGTCAGTGTGATCTGAAACAAGCCCTAGAATCTTCTGAACCCTAACTGCATACAGACAGTTTTTAGGAGGCAAATGTAAGAAACTGTAAAATCGTGCTGTGTGGGAGGACTTGGGCAAAATTTAATGCGGGTAAGACAGTGGGGCATATGTTAAGGGAAAACCCTTGTGTAGTAAAAGATACATGATTTAAGTAGAGAGAGCAGTAATGGTCTCCCATCCAAGTGCTAACCAGGCCCGACCCTGCTTAGCTTCCGTTCAGATGAGATTGTACCAGTAACTTAGAAATGGATAAGAACAGCATATTCAAAGGAAAGGTGAGTAAGGAATCTATTAATAAACATGAGCCGCGTGTGGTGGTATGCACTTATAATCCCAGGCTGGAAGACTGCAGGTTGGCTGAGGAACAAGACTGACTCAAAATAAAACAAAATGTGTAAGCCATGGAGAATAGATGCAGACAACCGGCAAACCTATTTAAAAAAAAAAGTTCCTCTTGCTGGGAAGTACAGAGTAAAAAGAGCCACTGCTTGAAACCCATCTGACTGGAAACCGTAGCAAAGTAGATATTGCCATGGGGCTAAACCAAAAGCCTAGCAGCCGTTTCTATCGTCACATTTATACATTTAAGGGGGGGGGTATGTGCATGTGTGCATACATGCATGCCCACCTGTGTGTGTACAGCTTGTGAGAGTTGGTTCTCAACTTCAGCGAGTAACTGTGTTTCACACTCTGGTTATCAGCCTTGGTGGAAAACCTCTTTTACCCAAAGAACCATCGTACTGTTCCTGACAAACAGTTGGAATGGTTCATGATTTCAGATGCTTCAGCCCATGGGTAGCTGTCTCCATCACCTGGGGCCGCAAGCAACTCTGAACCTTGAGGAAGAAGGAGGAGGCTTCTCACCTCATGATGGAAGGCAGTAGAGCCAATGCCATACCCTTGCTTTCCCTTTTGTTCTGTCTGGGGTCCAGCCCACGTTACTCCTCCTCCATTGGCAGCACACCCCTCCCTGGCCTTGGTCGATACACTAAAAATGTATTCACATATGGAATTTCAGCTCTGCTTGTGTAACCTCCCAGGTGTCCCCCAGTGACCAAGGTTAACCATCACAATGTGGTAAGACACCTGGCTCTGTTGCAAAGCAGACCCCAGTGTCTATTACAATAAAATTCACTGATTTCTCAGCAGCTTTGATCCCGGTGTCTTTTAGAAGTTGCACACACAAGTGTTATGTATAAATAGATCTACTTTGCCATTTTAGTAGCACAATCCTGACGATAAGAACGGCTATCGGTTGAAAATGGCCAGCTTATGGAAATTTCATGTTCTGTAATATCCTACTCATCCTCTGGAAGAATTAGCATAGTGCTGGGTCGGATTGGCTTTGATCTCATGAGTCTTCAAAGCGTAAGCATGGGGAAGAGCTGGGAATGTTCCTGGTCTGAGCTGGGGGTGTGGAGCAGAGGCTGATACAGATGACAAGGGACAGGACAGCAGGATTGCCAAACCTCTCCTCCCTGCCAGATTAACAGCTGAGCTGCTACCCGGCTGGCTTACCTGTCAACCGCATCCATGGCTTCCCTGAGGAGGAAGCTGCAGAGGCCTGCGGTTTGAGGTTAGAAATCCTGGCTCCTTTCTCTTAGACCGTGGGTTCTTTTTTTCTTATTCCAGCATGCTCTTGAGTTGATCTCCTGATATCTCCCTGGATTTTCTGAGCATCTTAATTAAATTTCTCTCTCTCTCTCTCTCTCTCTCTCTCTCTCTCTCTCTCTCTCCCTGTCTATGTGTTGCTTTCCAGCATGTGAAATGGCTTGGGTGTTTTTCAAAACCCCATTAATGTAGCTTAGGATGCCATCTTACATCTGCCCTATCTTGAAAACCCCCATGGGGTTTATTGGTGTAGCTGTGGTTTCTGAGAAAAAAAAAAATTACTAGTCTTAAATCTTGGATCAAACCTGAAGGTTCCCATAGTCAGACTAGGCATACAGTTAGTTGGTAAAGTGCTTGCAGTAGCCATAGTCCCCTCCCCACCCTCGTGAAAATAAAGGTGGGACTCCTAATGTGCACCTGTAATTCTGGTTCCGGTGAGGTGGAGACAGGAGGAACCCTGGGACCCACTGACCAGCCTAGCCTTCCTAGTGAACACCAGGCCAGCAAGAGAACGCGTGCCAAAGGAGCAGGCGTATGACACCTGAGGAACAGTGGCCAAGGAAATATATGTACACATGGGTCACCCCCCCCCCACCTCCACCCCAGTTAAAAGAGCAAGCTTAGGTACTTGAGACTCAAGGGCTTCTGCCTTTTAGTCCACTTTGGTCAAGAAAGCATGATGAGGTTCAAGGTGATGAGAGGATTTTTAGCGCAAACCAGGAAGCAGAAAAGGCAGGATGGAGTGAAAGGATATCTATCCTTCAGAGCCTGGCCTGCTGACACGCTCCCCAAAGCTGCCAGGCTTCCACACAGCACAACCCTGGTAAGTTGCACACTAGCTCCTACTGGCTGCAGCTGGTGCTGAGAACAGCATCTCTCCTGTGCTTGCACTGAGAACAGCATCTCTCCTGTGCTTGTATTACCCTGATTTGTCACTCCTTTTACTTTGCCAGCCTAGATGGGGAACCCATCACTTTTCTGTCTTTAATTAGTTGAAGTGTCCAGTACTCTTAGCGCTTTCTTATTTCCTTTCTATAAAGTACTTGCTTGTAGCTTTTTGTCCCTTCCCGTCCAGTTGGTTGTTAATTTTTCATTGGTTTTTTTGGACCACTTCTTTACACAAGCTTGGCACACACCCAGTTTATTGTACATATCATTATGTAGATGTTTAACATTGTGCTCTTCAGTATATCCCTTCAGTAGAGCCTTGGAACGTTAACAATTATAGCATTATTTGTTCTTGTTAAAGATAAAACGGGGTTTTCCCCTCTCAATGGAAAACTTACAGACATTTCTAAGTCTAAACACAAAGAAGGAAAAGATTATCAACTACAGCATCATTGCGTACCTGGGCAGCTTCTCTGTTTACCTTTTGGGAGGAAATGTGGGCTTTTCTGATTGCCCTTGTAACATTGTAACTTACTCCACCAAGTGATACATAATGACATTCAGTTTTCTGGGTGTTCCTCATCTTATTTTATCATGTCTGCTGGAAGGTTCTAGTTTTGTTTTTGTTCATGTTTTAAGAAAGTGGGAAAAGATGTGAATGTCTTTGGGCAAACCCAAAAGGTTTTAAACTGGATTTTGTTTTTGTGGGTTTTTTTTTTTTTTCCCCTCTTGGAAATGGGATGACTAACTAAAAAGAATTTTGAGATCTAAACACGTTTCCTATTTATGTTCCTGTCAGCATAGTCATTGGACTTCCTTTAAAAATGAGGCACTTTCAGGAGACACATTCAGAAAGAGGTGGGTGTCGAAATGAACTTGAAAGGTTTAAGTGGGAGAAAGGCCAGTGGGAGAGTTCCCAGAATGAGGTTTAGGGAGCAGGCAGGAGCCAGGGCCCCTCAGGGCGGTGTGGACTATTAGAAGGAATTTGTAGTTTTATGGTTGAGAGTCTCCCTGTTGCCAGAAATGGGTGTGGCTTGCTGTCTTTTATTGTTGCAGGTGAGAGTGGCCCCTGACTAGTTAGGAGGCTGTTGCATTAGCCTAGGGCGGGAGATGATGTCTTCAACACCAGAGTAGTGGTGGCTTCAGGTGTGGAAAGGAGGAGAGAGATGGGGGCTCACTGGGACTGTAGAGCCCTTTCAGCTGATGGGCTGGATGTGTGAGTGAAAGACAAGAACAGAGTGTGACAGCCCCTTAGATGGGGGATTGGAGGTGGGGGTGGGGTGCAGGGGAGAGGCGGCAGAACCTAAGCTCTATTGAAGTCTTCTTTGCTCCTTAGCCTTCCAAGTACAAGCAAGCTGAGAGACTGGCCAGTGTCGAGGGGACATCATGGTGTTTGTCCATGTGTTTTTTCGGGGTTCTAGCTAACTGTCCTTGGAAACTCAAAATCAGGAACATAGTCATTTCCCAAATGGGGACATATCTGTAAGCTGCCAAAGTTTTCGGAGATACAGATTTGGAGGCCATACGCTTTGGACAGAGCAGTGTACAGCCTTGTGCACTGAATGGTATTTGGAGAATCCAGGGGCCTTTTCCTCTTCTCGGTAAAACCATAATCTTCTTTTGATATTTTCGTAAGTGCCTAAGGACATGATCATGGGAACCTGCGAAGGACCCTAAGCACACATACATCCTCTTTTATAGTTAGGCATTGGAGCAGTAAGCTAAACCAAGACAGGAGAGTCTGTTGGAAGGCCTTTGTGAAGAAACTGAAGACCTGGGGTGACAAAGCTCTGCCTGCATTACATAAAGAGTTGTGCCTGCACCAAGTCATCCTTGTTCTGCTTCCTTCCTCCCCCAGCCAGTGTCCCAGTTTCTCTTCTTCTACTGTAGCTGATTCTGAGCAAGACAGAGAAACTTGGGCTTCTGCATTAAGCATCTGGGTTCTCTCTCCCCGGGGGATTACTCATCCTTCACGAAGTGACAGTACAGTCATGTCACCATTTTTAAATACCTTTTATTAACCATAGCAGATACAATGTAAAGATAAAAGGCAAACCTATAGATCCCACAAATCCTATAAATCCACGCAGCCCGAAAGAGAGAAATAACTGGTCACCACCTTGTTGCCTTTCTGTCCAGCCCTTTGGCTGTGTTTGTAATTAGATATATAGAGACAGTTTGCGAGTTTGACATAAACAGTATTTTATGGTAAACATTTCATGATAGCTTATGTTTTTAATAATTCTTAGAGACTACATATTATAGGTTAAATCATGGAGGCTTTTTAGGGAAAAAATTCCTGAAGGTTTCTCTAGTTGGCAGATCCTTTTAAGATTAGAAGAAAAATAAAAACACCAGGCCTGAACTATCTTTGGTATACTAAGAAATTCAAATTTTATGTTCTTAAGATTTTGTTTTGACTCATGTCACTCTTAACTATTCATATTCCTTTTGGATATGCTAACTAAACTTTAATTATCTTTTAAATATACTTTTCCATGGTTCAAGAGATAGACTTAGTGTTGTGAGCTTCAGGAGGCTTCAGAAAGACCACACCAGGCCAAACAGTTCTACATGAGGTTTATGGGGGGGGGGGTAAGGTGGTGGCAGAAAGAGAAGTGTGTGGGTGTGTGGGTGTGGGTGCGAGAGAAAGAGAGAGAGAGAGAGAGAGAGAGAGAGAGAGAGAGAGAGAGAGAGAGAGAGAGAGAGAGAGATCAGAGGGGCCTTTCTTTATATATGGATGGTGAGGTAGTCGCAGTTAAAGGTAGGAGGTGAGCCAAGTGGATTCTGGGAATATGGTGGCTATTGCCTTGGTGACAGGTGTGCATGTCCCACCTATGTGATGTCACAGGTTTCGGAGGTCCTGATGCCAATACTTAGTGTTTAAGAGCACTTGCTGTTGCAGAGGACCCGGGTTCAGTTCCCAGAGGCCACACCAGCACATCTGATGGCTTCTCACTGACTGCACCTCCGGTTCCAGAGGCTCCCATCTCTTCTGGTCCTCATGGGCATCTACATGGTGCACACACATGATACTTATAAAATAGATAAATCATTAATATACACCTTACATTTCAAGGGTGTGTGTGTGAGTGTGTGTGTGTCTGTCTGTCTGTCTGAATAACAGTTTGCCTCTTAACATTAAGATAGAATGTACTGGGCTGGACTCATTTCATGAAATACCAAGGAGTCTGTCTTGCAAGCATGAGAACCTCAGTCCCATCCATCAGAATCCACATTTAGCAAGTGGTTTGACTAATAATGTTTATAAGACCTAGCTTATAAACAACCCAGTTGTCTAAGAATAATAAGCAGTACTGAGCAGGTGGTTTGGTAGTACATCAGGAATGCCCACGAGTCATCCAAAGCTGCACATTTAATCACAGATAATACAGATATGTAGGAACATCATAATTTAAAAATGTGCACTCCTGAGGATTGAACACTGGGCCAAGTACATTCTAGGCAAGCCCTTTACCTCCTTCTTGTTCCCTCTCCTCCCTCACTTTGCATATGTGAAAAAGAATCACAGTTCCCTAGGCTAGTGTTCCATTCCCTCTGCATCCCAAGGCAGGGCTTTCATTTATGATCCTATTGCTTCATCTTCCACAATGCCTGGGAATAGCTCTCTGCGTTTTACTGTTATACCATAGCCAGGCAGCGTCAGTGTGACTTGTAAATAATACTTTGAAATGTCATCTGGAAAAGAACTGTCTCCAAGAAGTAGGCAGGAAGGAAGGCTTCTGGCTGGCCCTTCCGTGGCATTCCCAGGTGTCCTTCCTGGGGCCTCTCCTTGGTCAGAGAAGACTCTGGGCCATGCCGGGAAGGACTGCTGATTCTTTTCCTCCAGGTGCTGACTGCGGGCTGCCCGTATTGTGAAACGGAGGCAGCATCAGTCTGAAGACATCAGCTCCTTCCTGTTTATCAGGTCTGGAGCCCTTGCTTTTCTCAGCCTGGCATGTGCCTCTTCACTGGGGAGATGCTAACGCCTCCATCACACTCCTTGGATTCTTCCCTATCCACAGCTATCCTGTGATTCCTTCTCCCATGGTTCCAAGGCCACCACCACCATCTTATGCTCTACGTCCTGTCCCTTCAAGAAGTGGCTTTATCTGGAGCCACAGTTGCCTCCTGGGTACACTGTGCAGTATCTGTAGCTGTTCTCCATTCTCATGCCTATGAAGACCTGCTACCTAGTGGGCAGTGACAGAGATACAGATATATATCCTACAGTGCACAAGATGTGCCCTACCAAAGCCAACCAAGACTGACACAGCCCCAATATCCAGGCTAAAAGGCTAAGCTAAACTATTTTAGGCAGGCCCTCTGGCCTGCTGTGCCCACTTGGTTATCTGAGGTCTTGTTCACGTCATCTTTCACTATAGTCTAAGTAGGGGCGCTGTAAATTTGGGGAAACAAAACATGGGAGATCAAGCTAGTAGGATAGTCCTACGTAGGAACATGGCTCTCACTCTTGTGTATAGCAAAATTGGGCTCTAGTTTCTTTAGGCAAAAAGAATTGGGTATAGACTTCTGGCCACTACCAATTAAAAACTTTTTAAAAAATGTCTTAATTCAAGCTGGGCATGGTGGCGCACGCCTTTAATCCCAGCACTCGGGAGGTAGAGGCAGGCGGATTTCTGAGTTCGAGGCCAGCCTGGTCTACAAAGTGAGTTCCAGGACAGCCAGGGCTACACAGAGAAACCCTGTCTCGAAAAACCAAAACAAAAAAAAAAAATTCTTATTTCTGAGATTGTTAATGACTGCATTGAAGGCTCAACAATAAACTGGTTTCTATGGACTCCAGTGAAGGATTCAGTTGAGCTGGGCACCGTGTTTGACTGAAGTGGAGGGGAACACTTAATGGAGACAGAAAGGTCTTGCCCTTTTCAGAGTGACGTTTTTCTGCCCCGCTTTCCAGATGGATCCTGGAGTGAATGAAGTGCACTGGTGTGAACCAGGAGTCCATGTGGATGGCATTTTCATCCTAATACATAGCACGAGTTGTCACTTACCTAACATTTGCCAGAACAGAGTCCCACAGGCTGGTTGGCTTCAGTATCACACATATTTTCCCTCTTAGTTCTGCAGGCCTAGAGGTTATTTATTTATTTATTTATTTATTTATTTATTTATTTATTTTTAGGCCTAGAGGTCTTAAAGTCAAGGTGTTCGAAATCAGGGTTGGTCATTTCTCTCTCTCTCTCTCCTTTGAAGGCAAAGGCCATCTTCTCCCAGCCTTCCCACTGCCTGTGTGTGTCTTCATTTACCTTTTATAAGAACACCATCACATTGGGTTAGGACCTGCCCAACTGACCTTATTTTAACTCATATTAACTTTTTAAAGATCCTATCTACACTGGGGCTCAACCCACCACGAATTGCACTTAACGGGAAGCAGAAGTGTGATTATAAAAAGATAAAGCGGTATAAGAATCTGTTCTATGGGGGTGTGGTGAGGTGTGGGGGAAGGGGATGTCGCAACGGGCCCATGCCAAGGCATCCCTTCCCCCTGAGGGACCAGCCACAGGACAGTATAGTATAGAATAGAGTTTATTCAGGGCATGGGGAGAGGGGGTTAAGAGGGTAGGAGAGGCAGAGGAAGGCAGTGAGAAGGAGAGAGTAGAGAAGTAGAGACTGGCCATGACCACATGGAGAAAGGGGGGAAGGGAAGGGAGAGAGAGGGGGAACAAGAAAGCAAGAAGCAAGAGAGAGAGGAGGGGGCAAGCAGCCCCTTTTATAGTGGGCCAGGCCTACCTGCCTGTTGCCAGGTGACTGTGGGGTGCAGTTTAGAAAGTATGTTAACAAGAGGTACTTTCAATCGCTTGTGTGTGCACACACACACACACATGTGTTCAGATGCATACACATTTGTATGGAGGCCAGAGAACACCCTCCAGGGTCATTTCTCCAGCGCTGTCCACCTTGACTTTTGAGTCAGGTTCTCTCACTGACCTGGAGGTCTCTAAGAGAGCTAGTCTGGCTAGCCAGTGAGCTCCAGGTAATCTGGCTGTTTCAACTTCCTCGGTGAGGGGATTACAGATAGACACTACCATGCATATATATGTGTGTGTGTGTGTGTGTGTGTGTGTGCGTGTGTATGCATGCATATATATATATATATATATATATATATATATATATATTCTGAAGGATGGAACTGAGGTCTTCCTGCTTACATGGCTAACACTTTGGCATTTCCTGAAATGACTCCAGCCCAGTGCTTTCTTTGTTTATGTTGAAGAGGTAAACTACCCCCCCCAACACACATACACACACCTACACCCCTACCTTACACATCTTTTTAGGTGTGTTTGCTCACAGGGATTTGTGATTCCTCTGTGACCTCTTTAGCTTGTGCCTTGAGTTTCTGCTTGCGTCCCTCTGTGGCAGGCAATGAGCAGCAAGTGTAAGGGAAGTAGACCCTTCTGTCCATCCACAAGTTGCTTTGGTCTCTGTTTTATCACAACACACAGCAAACCAAGGACAGGTGGTGATCAGGCTGCCCAAACTGAGTCATGTACACAGAGGGCAAGGCAGTGAGCTTCAGGCTCTGGGCCCCTTGGGGGAAGGGGGATTGGGATTGTGGCTGTGTAGTCAGAACTCACCTTTCCTGAAATACCCAATCTCACCTGCTGTTCCTTTTCAGTGCGCTAGTCATAGGATGGTTATTTTTGTGGCTGCTTTAAGCTCTCTGAGAGCCAGGAAGTTGTGATTTCGAAGCTGTTTGGTGTAGGGCTCGGCTAAAAGGACAGAACAAAAGCTGTGACCTGTGGATGAAGTGCCCAGAGAACCAGTGCTCTAAGCAAGCCAGACAGACCAGAGATTACGTGACCTGTGCTCGCATCCCATACAAGGTTCAACAACCTTAGAGGACTGTCGCTTGGAGAGAAGATACTGTAAAAACAAGCACAGGTAACTTGACTGTAGGGCACTGGGTAAGAGGATTTCAGCTAATTGCTGAGCTGGGTGGAGATAATCTAGCCTTAGCTAGGGACTGGGTGGAGCTTGGCTTGAGTCCCTTGTTCCCACCAAGAAGCATTCTGGTCGAGCTGTTGCTGAAGTGACTCATCAGCCTAAGCAGCTAGCTTCTGGGAGGCTTTCTCAGATGTGTTAAAACTTGCCGGTGTTCAGAGTGCCTCCAGAGGTGCGTGGTGCATACACTACTTTGGAGCAAGGAAGGCAGAAGACCAGACAGGGTGCCCCAGGGTTGCCCAGGTAGACTTCTATCAACGCCAGTCCAGCAGCACATGCCTTGTTTGTCTTGATTCTCGAGGACAACCACAGGTAAGAACAAAGGCACCACTGTAAGTTCGTTGTGTGGGTGTACGGCATCCACTGGCACAGAGCATGATTTTTGTCGTAATACCGTTTTCCTATCGGCGATGTTACCCTAACATGTACCAAGAGTTCCCATTGTAAATGCCTTTGAGGGTTATCGAGAACTGGTGGAATTCTTCCTCATGTGTAGAAGGGTTGGCAGACAAACATAAAGGCGGCTATGACACGAACCCTGGTCTGTTTTTGCTTTCTTCTCTGTCTTGACGGTTTAGAAAAATGTGTAGTGTTCATCTCCTAAAGGAACATAGGAAAGTTCCTCTTGGTGTCTTTTATATCTAATGAAGAGGGTCACGGATTAAATCCTGTGAATATCGTTCTCTGATTTAGAAGTTGTTGTTTTGGGCAGAACACTCACAACCCTTCCTGTCATGTGTTGAATTCCTATTCCTGTGACGTTTCACTGGAGAAGAGGGTAGTACCAGCCGTCCTTGGCTTCCAGTGAAATTCCATCTTAGGTCATGTAGTGGTTTACTTGGGAGACTCGTAGTTTACATTCAGATCTTAGAAGTCTTACTTCCGTCAGGACTTGGCTTATGTAACTTAGTATAAGTTACTGAATTTATAAAAATAAAATTTTTGAGAGAATCACAGTGATAGGCCAGAACACATTCAACTGAATTATTCTTTCGTGTTTAGTTGTCATTTCTCATGTGTGTTACTCATGCATGCAAATTCTCGGTGTGATTAACATGTGATATTTGTTTCTTTACCGTCTCATTTGGTGATTCATAAACTGTTAGTTTAGTAGTGTATCCATAAGCCTGGAATACATGAGTATGGGCCACGCCTTCTGTTAATGAGCCTGGTTACTTTCCATGGGTATTCTGATAGTGTTGTGTTAAGACAGCTAGGAGGATCTAAAGGGATGTGGATGGATCCGAAATGTGACGTGTTAAAAGCTATAGTCAGGACACCATTTTATTTCACATTGAAAAGTACGTTGTCTATATGCATTTGAAGTAATTTCTGGCTAAGGTGAGTGGAGGAATAACTGAACTTATATAAAGAAAAGGGAAATAAGCACTGTCAGAGATGTGCGGAGGACATGATTGCCCATGCAAAGCTGAATCCAGTGACTGTGGTGTCAGGAGATGAGGGAAAGAGGGTTTCTATTTAATTAGACAAGAGGGAAGAGACAGGAGCTGCAGCGGCGGCGGTGGTGGCAGCTTTCTCATGCGTTTTCACAGCCCCTGTTTTCAGGAAAAATTGGCTTTTCTACTCAAGAAGACTTTGTGGAGTCAGTATTGCAACTGAATGTGGCTTTTAAAACCACACATTTGTTCAGAATGCTGGGTTGTTGGTGTTGGGAACTGTTCAAGAGGAGAGGATGCAAGGCAAGAGTTCCATAAACCCTTGAGAAGTATGGATACCATAGCCCAGAAGGGCTGTTGGCTGGCCTGAGATGCTGGCATTCCTGGGGCATGGAAGGGGACTTCCTTGCCCATAGGTGGTGTTTGGGGGTGGAGGGCTGGCTTGGTTTTCTTTATCTCATTCCAGGTGCTTTTCAGGTTTTTTGTGGGTATTTTGTTTTGTTTTGTTTTGTTTTGTTTTGTTTTTTATTAGTCTAAACCTGCTAGGGATTTTCCAAAGTAGTTTTCAAGGTCAGGTATTTACGTAAGGTGGCAGAGATCTTTCCCCTGGAGTTGGCTGCTGCTGACGTCATTTTGTACTTATGCAGAGGGCTCACTTACAGGTGGGCCACCTAGCATCCAGGTTTCCGAGGTCACTCACCTCGGAGCCACAGCAAGAGCACGTGTTCTCAGCCCTGTGTTTTTTTTTTTTTTCCAGAATCTATTTGGACTGTGTCCCTCCCTGGTAGCTCAGAATTCCGCAGAGGGCCACTTGGCATGCCCTCACCTCAGTAAATATTTGTGTTTCACTTGTTCCTGACCTATTTGGATTCTGAGGGGCACAAAGGGGGCGCGGATGGACATTGGACAGTCAGGTCCCCAGAGCCGTACCATCCCCCAGGCCAGTGGTTCTCAACCTTCCCAATGCCGCGACAGTTTAGTTTCTCGATTTGGTGAACTCCAGCCATATTATTATTTTTGTTGCTACTTCATAACTATAATTTGGCTACCGTTACAAATTGCAATATAAGTATGTGATATGCAGGGTTATCTGCTAAGTGATCACCAAAGGGGTCACGACCCAGAGGTTAAGAAAGGCTGCCTAGGCACGAATGAAGATCCCCACCCGCAGTCTTGAAATCCAAGGAGATTGTTAACCACCTTTCTTGAAATCCTGGCATCACCCTTCTTCCTCCCAGCAGTGGGCAGTGGTTCCCAGAAGTGAATCCGCCCAACTAACTGTGGGACATAGTCAGGTAATCACAGACTACCTGCTTCCATCTGAGACACAGGTCAGCGGCTCCGTTCACCTCAGTTACTGGAAGAAGGTTCAGAGTCTAGCTGCTGATTGACATCCCCCCAGTCCCGCCCCCGATCTGTCCCTGCCTCTGAAAACAAAGGATTGATTTTCCTTCTAGAAAATGGAAAAGAGTGTGGACATTTCTGGAAAAGCACATGATATGCCCCACCCCACCCCACCCTACCCCACCCCCCACCAACCCCTGGCAGTGAAGAATGGAATTTCAGACCAAGTGAAAATACAGACCTGGCAGATTCAAGTGTGCTCACTGGCCAGCACTCACTACCTAACACAGTCCACTTTCAGTGATGTAAGCTGTCTCACTCACCAGCTCTTACTCATGTGGCCCGCTGCAGGCAGAGAGAATCACATGTGATTATAAACAGCCTCTTCTGACCCTGGTCAGTGACTACAAACCTTGTCACAGAATTGGAAGGCTCGTGATCAGGAATTCCTGGGCAGAGGCCTTTCAGAATCCCGGGGACATAATATTTGGGACCTTTGCCAGTGTAGAGGTTTGAAACACTCCACTCTATTATCAGGATGTAAGCTTCAGAGTCAAGGAAGCCTGGCGTTGTAAGGGCTTTGTCAAGTGTGACAGGCCTCTAGAGTTTAACTCTATTCTACGTTCTACCCTGTTTTGTTGAGGTTTTCAATAGAATGAGATCTGAGGTCAAAGGAGTGAATGTTTTACCTGAGATAGATTTGTTCTGTCTAGTATTGTATTTAAGTAACTAACTCATTGAACACATGGTTTAAGCACTGCCTTGCTCATTGATTAAAAATAATTTCTTTATTATTCCGGCACTTCAGAATGAATGGTAGCTATCACTTTAGCTACTGAGGAATGTATCTCTTACACTTGTCAGTTTTTGTTGGACTAGTATTCTTTTAAATTATATTCTAATTATTTTTTACTTGGTTTATTTTATATATTAGCGGTGCAATGGGCAGAGTGAAGGTGTTTCTCAAAGACTTCATTTGTAAGCCTAATCAGATGGCTGGTAAAGTAGGTGGCCTGCTTTTGGTAGCTGGTCTCAATGAATTAGGTTGCTTCTTGATTCCTTGTTGGTGGGAAATCCTGCAGGCCAGGCCGAGTTATTCTGTTCCTGGGTATGTCAGAGGAGCCCTGCTTCTAGAAAAGAAAAGAATGGTGACAGGAGCTGGTGGGGACGAGTATCTGGGACATACAGAGAAAAGGGCAGGAGAGAAGAAGACGGGAGTCAAGGCCCTGTCACCTCCTATTGGAGGTGAGACTCCCCAGAGAGGGTGCATTCATTCCTTGTTAGGAAAAGCGCCATAAAAACTTAATGCTGCCTGTGACGCGGGGTTAGATGATTGGATGGTAAAGCTCCATAGCTTTACCCAGTTATGGAAAGGAATCACAGAAGCTCACAGCAAGACTGAGCTGAAGAGTGGATGGCACACGGTGCAACCCACAGCTGCTGCTCTAGCATCCTCTTCTTCTGCCTGCTCCACAGCCTCCTGGAGCTGCCTAATCCTGAGTCCTCCCCGAGTGATAATTAAGTTGCTGGCTTGTTGTGTTTATACATATCTATTTTTAGCTCTGCTTATCTATGTTTGGGGAGGGAGGACACGTGATCAGAGAACAAAATCAAAAGCATCCCCCGAGTTCCTAATGGAGAAGGCACCAGTTGAGAGTGTCAGCGGCTTGTTTCCAGGCTGTAAGGTGAAACTCACTCATTTCTCCGACCCATATGTACTGAGTCCTCTGGGGTTTACTCCCAGCACAGGTGCTGGAGAGGCCACGAGCTCATTAGGGCCTGAGCCAGGGGCTTGCCTCTCTGCCTGCAGGGAACTGTCAGCCTGCTGGGCCTGACTAACTGTAATACTCGAGTCTACAGATCATATACTTATGATAGGGTTAGGAGCCATAAAGAGAAGCAGTCTAGGGAGGGAATGACAATTACACATGTGGGTGCGCTTCTCTAAGTGGTTGGGGTTTCTTCTGTCTGGTAGCTCCTCCTGTTGTCCAGTCCAACTGGTCAGGATTAGAATGTAAGTGGGGGCTGACCTAGCTTTGTGGTCAGAAGCCTGCTTTTTAACAAATCTCTAAAAGGATCGCTCCCAGGGAAAGCTGTAA
Source organism: Mus caroli (assembly GCF_978045245.1). Taxonomy (NCBI): domain Eukaryota; kingdom Metazoa; phylum Chordata; class Mammalia; order Rodentia; family Muridae; genus Mus; species Mus caroli. The sequence continues at coordinate 63,359,093 of NW_028227274.1, forward strand.
GATATTCTTCCTGGAGGGTGAATGGCCATTGATCTTAGAGCAGAATAAAAAGATGTTTACCGGGAAAGCAAATTCTCCATCCATCCCGGAGGATACTCAAGAATCATCCATTTGATATGGAAACTAGAAGTTCTCGCCTCAGCACCTGTGGGAAAGCCCCAGAATGAACGAAATTATTCAGAGGGAACAGCAGGTAACAGAAGAATCAAAGGTATGTCTGGCTCATGGACGGTCAGAGTGAATGAAATGAGGACTTGACTGTTCCTAGGTATGGCTGAGGAGAAGGCTTTTACGGTAGATATGAGGAGAGTACAGCCAGAGGCATGTGGAAGGGTCCAGACTGAACAGGGCCATGAGAGGAGGGGGAGGGGCAGCAAGCAAGAGGATGAGAAGAGAGAGGCAAGAGTGGGGACCAGGATCCAAGAGGGGAGGATCAAGAGAGCCTGTGGCCAGTTTATATGGGAAAGAGAAGCTGAGGGAAGAGAAGGGAGGGGAGGGGAGTGGAGGGAAGAGAAGAGAAGTCCCTGAACTAGAGAGGTTTAGAGTAGGGGTTGGGTGGGAATGAGAAGAACAGAGTGGAGCCACAGGTGCCCACTGAGTCTTAACCATTTGTCCTAAGTTTTTTTTTTTTTTTTTGTGACCTGGCACAGAGGACTCATGGTCTCTTTGTTTATGAAGTTGTGTTAGATGAGGTGACCTCAGAGCCCCGGTTTTCCCCTTAGGATTAGGATCCATTGCCACAGCTACAGAGTCTAGCCTGGTAACTTGTCACTCTGCACCTAAAGGATAAATGCTAGGAGAGAAGCAAGTGGGAGTCCACAAGAAGAGATGCAGCTCTGTTCACTCCTGAACTAATGCATTCACCCCCGCTGGAAATAAATAAAGGAAGCTTTTCTCAGCTCTTTAAGAGACAGCAGACAGTGACCGTCATCTCAATCTAAGCAACATCAACAAGCTGGCAGCTCCTCAAAGCTGGCGGCTCTACGGGGCTGGAGTGAGAGTCGAACCTGAAAACACACACACACACACACACACACACACACACACACACACACTCCAGCCCATAGATAGCATGCCACTGTTAGTGAAATGAAGATGGTGATGTCTGGCTATTTTGAGTCACAAGTGGCAGAGTTGAGTGTAAACCTGGCCATCTCTTACTCCAGTGGGCGTAGTTGTCTTTACCTTGCTGTGTCACCCCAAGTCATGGGAACCAAGCCAGCCACTGAAGGGGAGTAGGGAAAGGCCTGCCTGTCTCTGTGAAATGGATAACTCTTGATGATCCATGGTACACTCCCTTCAAGGTACTCCTCATAGAAACTGCACAGTCCCAGGAAGTTTCTCCCAATGGCCTGCATCCCTCTTCACATGGGACTCCTCCCTTCTCTGCTTCTGGCAATCATCTTGGAACCTGTGTACATCGATTATTCTGCCTTGGTTGCCGTCTCTTAATTGCCCCTTCCTGCTAGGATAAAAGCTCCAGGAGGTAGGGAGTTTCCTCTGTCTTCTTCCAAGGGGTTCTGGACAATTGACACGTTGCAGGTCTCCATGAGTAATGAAGGGAGGGAAGGAGAAAGCTGGGCTCCAAGAGCTGTCCTGTGAGTAGCCACAAGGACTTGATTCGATCCTGAAGTGAGCTTGCTAGGACTTGTGGTTTTTTATGACTTGTCAATGCTGCACTGAAGGTGAGCTGTCTATAGGTCACCTCGGCTCCACCTTACTGCGTGAGTACAATGGCATTGCCTGGGTGGCTCATTAGTGCTTAGAGGGCAAAGTTAATTGCCCGTCTCTCCAGTTTGCTTTTCTACGGGTTGTAGTTTGACCCTAGCCACCGTGACAGGAGGAGGTCTGTCTACAGCAGTGACTTGGTGACGCTCCCGATAGCTAATTCTCAGGACAGCCACTGATTTGTTCACTGTGGGTCTCCTGCCTAGTGGCCAGGACTGGCTTATGGTGTTCAACATGCCGCAGTTGCACGTTCTGCTGTGGTTTTATTTAGCTTTAATCCCTTATCAATTACTCTTTAAGGGTGGATTAGCCTTCACTTACAACCTCTGGTTCATGGCTATTAGACTTCTTTGTTTTAGGCACAACATTGGAAAAACAACCAAGAAATCTCCAGTGAATGCATTTGTGCGGCTGGCAATCCAATTTAATTTTACCTTTAAAACATTGCACCCCAGAATATTAATCTGTAGGGTCCAGAATACGAATAGGGAGTCTGTACCTCTCCATCCCTCCCTCCCTCCCTCCCTCCCTCTACACACACCTTTATCCTCTATTTTCTAAAATGCCTAATGTGCGGTGGGAACCAGTACCCTACCCTCTAAGGAGTATATTGTTGCGGGCTCGCTGTGTGACTGGAATATGAAATATGCAAATGACCAAGACATGCCCATGTTTGCAGAGAGCTCCTGGAACAGCAGCAGAAATGGAGAAAGAGTAAATGGTTGCTATCCTGATGGATATGGGCATAGTGTCTTCAAGGGTGTATGCAGACACGGTAGGGGAAGGCATATCTAGCAGAGAGTGAAACGTGGTATGCTGAGAACAGATAGGAACGAAACACACGAAAGATGATGTCGGAAGGCTGGACTGCCAGAGCCGAGCAAACGGGGCAGCAGGAAGTTCTAGAGCTGGGCAGACTTGGTTGCCACGTGGTTGGACTTTCTGTTTTAGGTTTCAAAGTGCCAGTGAATGGAACGAGCCCAGCATGCTTAGCTTAAAGATGAGTGTCGGCAATCAGCCTTATTTAACCAGGTGTAGAAGAGGTTGGGGTTTGAGGCTTGTCTTACTTGGGGTCTATACCGTCCTGATAAAACACCACGCCCAAAATAACTCGAGAAGGACAGGCTTTATCTCATCCTGCACCTTGTAGTTTATCATGAAGGACAAGTCAGGGAGCTGATGCAGAGGTCACAGAGGATGCTTACTGGCTTTCTTACAGTTCCCGGGACCACCAGCCTAGGGCTGGCACCACTCACAGTGGACGGGACTCTCTCATATCAATCACAAACCAAGGAATTGTCCCACAAGGCTTGTCCATGGGGCAGTCTGGTAGGAACATTGTTTCCAAGAAGGTTTCCTCTCCCCAAATACTCCAACTTGTGCCAAGTTAACAAAAACTCAGTGGGAAAAACTTCTATCCTTCAGGTATTTAATCTATGGGATGGCTAGGAGGGCCCTTCTGTATGCCCTAAGAGCCTGATTAGACTCAATGGTTAATGATCTTAGAGGAAGAGATATACTTCAGGGTTCAAGTGAGAGTAGCCAGAGAGACCTGCAGAGTGGAGAGAGGCAGATGATGAAGCCTAGGGAACAGTGGCATTGAACTTGAAGGTTTGTAAGTCTGAGTTCTTTCCTATCCCCATTTTATGGAGAAAAGTCTGGCGCCTAGCCCAGCCTCGATGACCTTGAATTTCTGGCCCTCTTGCTTCCACCTCCTGGGTGCTGAGATTACAGGCATGCACCACCACACCCTGTTTTAAGGTCTGAGTTCTTGACAAGAGTCTGTGTACTCTTGCATGCCTGCCTACATTCTTTCGCAAGACAGTTGTATTCAGATTGTCTTTGGAGACTCTTCATACTCACCAGTAGGACTGCTGGCTTCAGGCATCTCACTCCAGGACCAGAGAGTATCTTTTGATCAGATCCCTGAGTGATTTCTATGTACAGTACTGGTGGAACCCCATTCCTCCAATGTGGGACATCTATACTGATCATAGAAAAGAGGAGGTCTTTCCCTCCTGTTGTATGGTCTCCATAGGACCTACTTAACTTTCAGAATCTCCTCCAAATGATAGACTATGGCATATGGAGTGTGAGTCTAAGTAGGGATTAATTGGTATTTTGCTACAGTATATAGTCTTTCCTTTACAAAGACCATTTCTTACATGGCCGTAGGATGCTCACTCAAAGGAGACCCAGTTCACGGCCTCGGGATTTGTTATTGATGGATGATGTAGGACAGCTGCCAGGTGTCGTCCTTCTTGACAGAGAGGAGCATCACCTGCAGCATTCCAGCATGCTGTTTGTTCTCAAATGATGATGTAGGAAGAGAGGCCATACCGCTGGCAATGCTGGCCACTCCCCCATGTGACACAGATATGATAGAAGTGTTGTTGGTGTGGCAGTATTGTATTCCGTGTGGGCTCAGCAGACATTGGAGGTTCGTTTGTTTGCCTTTACTGAGAGCTCTGCAAGAGTTTGTTTTGTGTGTGAGCATGCACATTGGACTGAATGAAAGGGAATGGAAAACAAGCTGCAAGGCACCACTGAGAACATCAGCCCCCGGATGAAGAAGTCTGCTCTGTATGCCAGGAGCTGGAGACTGTTGCTCATTGTGTGAGCTCTTTCTCTACATATGAAATGACAACCAATCCTCTAATCCTGATTTCTGGAATGAACTGTCATTTCGTCCATCTGTGCCCTGCCCCCACCCCACCCCCAGTGAGGCCACCAATAGTAGTGCTTCCCCAAGACTTTACTCTTTGGTGTCTGGTCATATCAGTGAGTTTTACTGCGAAGCTTCCCCCTAGTGCCTGCATGAGTGCATGCATTTTGTCTTATACACTATGATACTCTAATAACCCCGAGATCCCACATGTTAAAAAAAGATATGAAGAAGCAAGTTAAAGATAGTGAGATTTGTGTGGAAAATCAATTCTGTCCTTAGTTATGCATGACAGATAGGAGATAAAAATTGCTGAAAATTCCACATTTTAGCAACTTAGGCAAGTTGTGATTTTTCTAAATGTAATAAAACTCCGAGAAGCCACCTTCCTCATAACGTTTGGCAAGAAGTCAGCCATCTACAGATCACACATTGGGGACCCATTTTCTACAGGGTTCTGTGAAATATTCAGGAGCCTCAGATCTAAACGGTGGCCTTAGTTTGAGAGAATGAAGATTTAGGACCTTGGAAGGAACACAGGATGTGGAAAGGCGCTTGAGCTGTGGGAAGGAGGGGGCTCCGCAGGTATAACTACAGGAATGTGGAGAATGGAAATGCAGGTTATTATGGGTGGTTCGTATGGAAGAGATCCAGGCTGCGTGAAGCTTAGGCAGTGGATAGCTGTAGAGGTAAGGAGAGAAGAAAGCCCCAGAATGCATCAGAACGAATTACAAGGTGCAGTGGGGCAGAATGCTTGGAGAATGTTACGCTGACATCATTAGAGAGTAAAGGCAGATGTGGCTGTGGGCAAATGGACCAGGCTGGATACGCCACTTCCTGTCAACTAGAAAGAATGAAGCATACAGCAAAAGGAAATGAAGGATCCCACGTTCTAGTTGTCAAATATAGTAGAAGTTTGATGTCAGCTATTATGGGAGAGAAGTACAAGTTGTTCCCCTTGAACTCCTGACTTTTACTGTGCTTGTATCCCATGATTGAACTCTTCTTGAGGGTTCCATGGTCAGGGAAAAGTAGACTATCCATAAAACGAGGTCCTCTATCCAGTAGGGAAAATTTGCAGTGGTCAAGCATTCATGTTAACGAGAGAGACTATGAATGAGAATACAGTACCCTCTTGATGACTATGTAGAGTCTACACTAGGTCCTGGAGTGGTCTTTCAACATCTAATATGGTCATTTAAGGGAAGATCTTTTTTTGAAAAAAAAAAATCTAAATACGTCTCAGATTTCTATGAGATTTAAGAAGCCAAAGCCAAGACCCAACTATCCTTCAGATGAGTTGGACACAGAGAACAATCCCCAGGGTGCTTGGTAGATTTGGCAAGGGATGATGCTGTTCATCCTGGTGTGGGTTAACTAGCTTTTAGTGCAGTAAGTTCTGTGAGCTTCTTTCTTGATAGTATATGGGCCTGGAAGTTAAACATAGGCACCTACTACATATTGACCGCCTAAGTGGGAGAGTCTACCTGGATAGCTATCCCTTTAGACCTGGGAGTGGGAGTACTAGAATCTAGCCCTTTTCCTGTTCTTTGTAATGCAGTTGTTTCCCTCTCTCCAATTCTGTTTGGAGTTTGCCACAGCACTCAAGATTTGGTAGTTTGCTTGCCTGCTAACATGCTTGAAGATGAAACTACCAAAAAAAAAAAAAAAAAAAGACCTTTCAAATGGTGTCTCTGAGCCTTGAGGGACTGCTTTTGACCCTTTGTAACATTAGGGTTTCATAGGTGATCTTGTGGTTGTGATCTCTTAGCACATTCAGTCTCTCTCGGGGACCCCACAGGTTCGTTCCAGTTCTCATGCCCTTATGTGCACTTCCAAAGGCCATAAAGTCCCGAAGACTAAATACATTTCCGTTGCTGTGTTGGAAACTTTCGAGAGCAAAAGTCAGCAAACAGTCACCAGCTTGCATTTCTATGTAATAAAGCTGCAGAGATAATGTTTGTCTGTGGTCCCTGCCCCAGCCTCCACTGGAGATGTTCTGTGATAACAGAGCCAAAAGGAGTAAAAGGCATTCTGTAACCTATTTGTCCCTCTCGGCTTCCCATAAAGGCTAACTTTAAGGGATTCTATTCTGCTAAGACTGCTGTTACAAAGCACCAGGGCTGGGTGCCTGCCCAAAGACACTTAGTGCCTGACTGTCCTGGAAGCCACCTGTCAGGAGATATGTGCAGGACTCTGTCATGACTCCTTCCTTGCTTTCTGACTGAGGTGACAGTCAGCAGCACTTTGTGTTCTTGGCATGTAGATGCAGCCTCCCCCTGATAGGACCGCCTTCTGTGTCTCCCCCTCTGTCCATGTCAGTTTCCCCCTTCCATAAAGACGAGGTCGCATTGGTCACAAGTAAAAATAAGCCACACTTCTGGCCAGGAAGACTCTTCCCCACCTTAATTAAAGGAGTCTTTCCGCTCGGGTTAGTTAGTAAGGGCTGAATTCCCTAAGCACCTCTGCCATTTGGAGTAAGCCATCTTTAGCGGGGAGTCGTCTCCTCCTCCTCCTCCTCCTCCTCCTCCTTCGCCTTCTCCTCCCTCTCCTTCTCCCTCTCCTTCTCCTCCTTCTTCTTCTCCTTCTCTTTCTCCTTCTCCTTCCCCTTCTTCTCCTTCTCTTTCCCCTCCTCTTCTTCTTCTTCCTCCTCCTCCTCCTTCTCCTTCTTTGATTTATTTATTTTTATGTATGTGAGTATACTGTAGTTGTACAGATGACTGAGCCTTCATGTGGTTGTTTGGGATTGAATTTTTAGAACCTCTGCTCGCTCTGGTTGACGCCACTCGCTCTGGCCAACCCTGCTTGCAATTTATTTATTTATTATTTACATAAGTACACTGTAGCTGATTTCAGACACATCAGAAGAGGGCATTGGATCCCATTACAGGTGGTTGTGAGCCACCATGTGGTTGCTGGGATTTGAACTCAGGACCTTCGGAAGAGCAGTCAGTGCTCTTACCTGCCGAGCCATCTCACCAGCCCAACTCCAATATCTTCTGGCTGCCCAGCATATTGTCTCTCTCAACCAGGAGCACACAGTTGAGGGTTAACTTGGGACCTCCCGTGCAAGATTGAGAGAGAACAACTCACTTGCAAATCTTTTTCCATACTTGATTTTAGGACAGTTCTGTCTTTCTCTCTGTCTCATTATCACTTTATTAATCAGGGACGGACAGGGCTACTTTATAAAAGCAGTGTATAATAAACCAACCAGAGTGTACCCTTCGACTTTTGTCTGAAGAAGTCCTACTTGATATGATTTTTTTTTTCTCTAACCAGGGAGGAAGCAGATCTGATATTCCCACCAAACTCTTATAAGAATAAACCAACGGAGATCATGTCTCTCAAGAGGTTTTTTTTTGTTTTGTTTTTTTGTTTTTTTATCTTGTTTCCTTTAGGACTGAGATCTTGGAGAACTCTTACTGTTGCTTAACTGTTCTTGCTTTACATTGAAAAAAACATATATATATATATATATATATATATATATATATATATATATATATATATATAATATAGGCAGGCCCTGACTTGCCTGTACTAGACATGCTTCCCTCCCATCCCCACCCTATGAAGATAAACACCAAGTGGTGATAGCTGGTAAATTATAATTACAGGTACTCCTTGTAGGTTGCCCTACTGGTGACCCTAGTAAATGTGTATAACATCAGGTGACCAAGAGAAGGCCACCCAAAGTCAGAGTCCTCAGTCTCCACTAGCGATTGAGCTGTCTTTTCCTTAACCTCCCATCCTCCACACACAGCCCAATAAGCTCTTTGTCCTGGAACCTGCAGAAGCAAGATGGAAAGAGGAGGCCATGATGGTTGTCAGAAGTGCATCCTATGAGATGTTCTGAATTGAAAGATTTAGGGTTGAGGTCTAGAAGGCTGTAAGTTAAGCAGCTCTCTTGGTCAGCGATTCTCAACCTGGGGTCTCAACCACTTTGTTGTGGGGGTGGGGGGGTCACCTATCAGATGTGTGCATTACAATTCATAACAGCATAACTAGAGTTATGAAGTAGTAATAAAATAATTCTCTGGTTGGGGGTGTCAGCACAGCATGAGGAGCTGAATTAAAGGATGGCAGGATTGGGAAGGCTGAGGACCACTGCTCTAGGTGAGACTTGTGGCTGCCCAGTGTTGAGAGTTCCTTGTGTTGGGAGTTTCTGGTTAACCAGACTTCCTCAGTCACTTCTGCTGCTGGTAGTTCCCGAATTTCTCTTTCGGGTCTTCATAGTGCATGTGCAGTAGAGGACGGGTGTGCATCCGCATCTCCTGGGAGCAGCCTCAGGAACGGATGGCTTCCCAGGGAAAGCGCTAGTGAAGCCTTCCTCTTGTCTGAAGTAGATGCTTTCCAGAAGGACTCATGGTTTGAGACAGGATGTGAGGATTTCATCCATGGAACATCTGATCTCACTGATATCTTAATTTTCATATTCTCTGTGATACAAGATTTCTTTTTTTTTCTTTTTTTTTAAAATTTTTTAATATATTTTTTATTACATATTTTCCTCAATTACATTTCCAATGCTATCCCAAAAGTCCCCCATACCCTCCTCCCCCCTTCCCTACCCACCCATTCCCATTTTTTGGCCCTGGCGTTCCCCTGTTCTGGGGCATATAAAGTTTGCATGTCCAATGGGCCTTTCTTTCCAGTGATGGCTGACTAGGCCATCTTTTGATACATATGCAGCTAGAGTCAAGAGCTCAGGGGTACTAGTTAGTTCATAATGTTGTTCCACCTACAGGGTTGCAGATCTCTTTAGCTCCTTGGGTACTTTCTCTAGCTCCTCCATTGGGGGCCCTGTGATCCATCCAATAGCTGACTGTGAGCATCCACTTATGTGTTTGCTAGGCTCCGGCCTAGTCTCACAAGAGACAGCTATATCAGGGTCCTTTCAGCAAACGCTTGCTAGTGTATGCAAAGGTGTCATCGTTTAGAGGCTAATTATGGGATGGATCCTTGGATATGGCAGTCTCTAGATGATCCATCCTTTTGTCTCAGCTCCAAACTTTGTCTCTGTAACTCCTTCCATGGGTGATTGTTTCCAATTCTAAGAAGGGGCAAAGTGTCCACACCTTGGTCTTCGTTCTTCAGTTTTATGTGTTTTGCAAATTGTATCTTTTATTTCTTACGTGACGACTTTGCGTGTCTGTAATACAGTTGGCCTTCTCTTTCCTAGCTTATCAAAATCAGCAAACTTACTATTTTAGAGTAAAAGATATTGCTTTAATAGAAAATTGTACTAGTTTTCAAAGAACTGCTTGGAAGTAGTTAAGTTAGCATTTAAGAATAAAAGGAATTGTTAGGAGTCTAGCCTGGGATTCTCTAGCTAACAGGGGGCTGCGGGGAAAGAACATGGCTGTCCTCTCTGATGGGAGGTCGAGTGTGATACCTACCACCTTTTCGTTGCAGGACAGCTTCTGTAGCATTCACTGCCGGTTCCTCGGTTCCTCGGCAGCCCTTGAGGAGCAACCACAGGGAGGGCGTTTTATCTTTGCAGAACCGTTTCTATTCTCGGCAACCCATCTCTTTTTTGTATCTCCGAGTGGATTTTCTGCATCTCACTTCTATGAGGGCATAGGTTTGTCCAACCTCTATAAAAACCTCTCAGGATGCCCTCATGTTGTTTGTGAGTATGCAGACTCCAGGGTTTTATCTTTATAATCGTATCCTTTCCCCGGCCTGTCTAATCTATTTGGAAGTTTTACATTTTCTCTCACAGGTTAACAGGTGTTAATTGCTCACACCCTTAAGTTTGTGTGAAAATACTGCTTTGGCTGTCTTTGACAGAGTATATATTTTTTAGAACCCCTAAAGAGATAATGGAGGCAATCTAGGTGTTGATGTGGTGATTAAACAGAAGCATGAGACCCACAGAGAGGTGCTGTCTGATGATGAAGCCTGCTGCACCGATGTTTAACATAGACACTAAGGCGCTGGGCCTGTGACTTGACACATTGGCATACTGTCTTGGTCAGGGTTTCTATTCCTGCACAAACATCATGACCAAGAAGCAAGTTGGGGAGGAAAGGGTTTATTCGCCTTACACTTCCATACTCTTGTTCATCACCAAGGAAGTCAGGACTGGAACTCAAGCAGGTCCGAAAGCAGGAGCTGATGCAGAGGCCATGGAGGGATGTTACTGGCTTGCTTCCTCTGGCTTGCTCAGCCTGCTCTCTTATAGAACCCAAGACTGCCAGCTCAGAGATGGTCCCACCCACAAGGGGCCTTTCCCCCTTGATCACTAATTGAGAAAATACCCCACAGCTGGGTCTCATGGAGGCACTTCCCCAACTGAAGCTCCTTTCTCTGTGATAACCCCAGCCTGTGTCAAGTTGACACTAAACTAGCCAGTGCATATACCTTTCCTGAAGGTTCTTTCCAACGTGACGGGGGTGGGGGGAGGGGTCATTGTTGTTTGAGTTTTGAGATGGGATCACTCTATGTCGCCCAAGCTGTCCTGAAACTTACTATATAGAGCATGCTGGGCTTTACCTTCCTAGTGCTGGCATTAAAGCTATGGACCAGCATGACCACTTTACTTCTTGGTGCTTGGTGTTAATGGTGGAAATGCCTTATTCTTTGGATACACACATTGTGTACCTCTCTCTCTCTCTCTCTCTCTCTCTCTCTCTCTCTGTGTGTGTGTGTGTGTGTGTGTGTGTGTGTGTGTGTGTGTAGGTTTCAGGAAGGTAATCTCCTCTTAGGCTAGAGGAGACCATCAGATCAGGGGATCTGAGCTCTCTCCAGCTCCCCATATTTGGTGGGGTTTTGTCATTATTGTTGTTTAGATTTATTTGTTTGTTTTATGTATGCGAATACACTGTTGCTGTCTCCAGACACACCAGAAGAGGGCATCAAATCCCATTACAGATGGTTGTGAGCCACCATGTGGTTGCTGGGAATTGAACTCAGGACCTCTGGAAGAGCAGTCAGAGCTCTTAACCGCCAAGCCATCTCTCCAGCCCCGACATATTGTGTTTTTAAGTTTTCTAGTTGCTGCCATTTAGGTGAAGGGACCACATAGAGATTGACCATGTTTGCATTCTAGATAAGTGACACATTGAAGCCACTTAGAAAATAGTGCAGCAGGACAGCACCCTTTATGGAGTTGGATATGTTCCTCGAGTAGTTTTGTTTGCCCTTGCAGTGCTGATTCTTCATTCTACCTCCCAAAGCACATTTTGCTCAGTGTACATCTGAGTGTGCCATGCATCCCTGAAGAGCCACCTACAAAAGCCAAAGATTAAAAACAGGCTTAAGACGCTGGACGCAAGAGAGCATTTCCATCTTGAAGCAAAGCATAAGTGATTGTCAACCTTGTACTGGAATAATTCTAATGGCCGTATACAGTATTTTGTGAATGCATGTTTGTGTAGCACATGGCATATAGTTTAATATGTGTTTATTTGCACTGCCTATAGTTGTCTCTAGCTAATTTTATTTCTGTTTTTTGGGGGGGGCGGTATTTGTTTTGTTTGTTTTAAAGATCTATTTATATTTTACATACATGGGTATTTTACTTCCATCTGTGTCTGTGCATCATGTATGAGCATTGCCCCCAGAAGGCAGAAGATAACACCCAATCCTCTGGAACTGGAATTACAGATGGCTGTGAGCGTGCTAGAAAAACTGAACCCAGGTCTTCTACAAGAGCAACCAATGCCCTTAACTGCTGAACTCGGTCCAGCGTCTTAAGCCTGTTTTTAATCTTTGGCTTTTGTAGGTGGCTCTTCAGGGATGCATGGCACACTCAGATGTACACTGAGCAAAATGTGCTTTGGGAGGTAGAATGAAGAATCTGGCCTCACATGTCTTTTCTTCTTCTCGTTCATGAAGTAGTCATGCTAGAGTCATGGGTTGTTGTTGGTTGTTTTTTAATTGTGAGGATTAGTGATAGTGTGTGCCTGTGCACAACCATGCACATGTGTATACGTGTTTAAAACTGTTTATAACCTTTCCCTGAATGTCAGGTCTACACTTACAAACTCAGTGTGTGTGTGTGTGTGTGGTGTATGGATATGGATATGTGTATGCTTGTATGTTGATATCTTGCTTACTCTGGCTTCTCCCAGGGAGGGCAGCGTCTGCTCCTGCTTACCCCTGGCTCACTTCCTCCACCTTCGTGCCCACCACAGGCCTTTTGCACACGCTGAGCACACTCAGTGTCTCTTTGGAATAATTTCCAAAACTAGCTAAGTTCTTGTCTCTTCTTGTGGCCTCATGATCAGTTATCACTTTATCTCCTTCCGTGTTTTAAAAAACATACTTAACAGAAAGAAAGAGAGAGAAAGAAAGGAGAGGGAGGGAGGGAGGGAGGGAGGGAGGGAGGGAGAGAGAGAGAGAGAGAGAGAGAGAGAGAGAGAGAGAGAGAGAGAGAGAGAGAGAGAGAAACAGAGAAACAAAGAAAGAAGAGATACCAGAGAACTTCTAATAGAACGGGCACTGGTAGAAGCGACTGCATGCCCCTGCTGCCTTGGACAACTGTTTTCATATTCCAGAACACACACGTGCGGCTTTCTCTCTCAGCTGCTTTCCTGGACAGTGTTGATCTTGCAGAGGCTAAGGGGATATTGAGCGAGTTTCCCCCTTAACAAACACTCCTAACACTGATATTCTCAAGAGTCACCTCAACGGCCATGTGTGCAGAGGCCTCTGGCTCTCAGGAATTCCCTGGACCCAGGTTTGGGACCCAACTGTAGGTGGTAATGTTGGTTGTAGGGAGGGGGGCAGTCACAGCCAGAGATTTCAAGACCAGGAAGAAGAAGGTTCTTGAATAAATCATTGCTTGCTCCTGATAACAAAATCATAACCGAGGTTACTGAGGATATTTTGAAGGCGGCTTCACAGTTTATGCCCAGGACATAAAGTTTTAATGCCCCTTTATATATGCCTAGGGACAATAGGGAATGAGTTTGACTGTAACCTAACCCATTCTCCTCATATCTGTTAAAACCCTGTGTAAGAAAGAATATTGGCACTGCCAGGATTGGTGGAAAGTGGCACATTGCAGTGTATGCTTCCTGCCTGTCAGTTCAGTCCTAAGGACTGGCAGAGTGTGTGCTCCATTCTATAAAAGTCCCTCGTGGTCATGTATTGAAGGCTGTTCTCTAGGTTTGAAAGAAATGTGAGGGTTGCTTGGGTTAGTGAGGTCCCTGGTCACTGGAGTGTATCTTAACTGAATCCTATGTGCAACTGTCATGTTCATGACCTTTTTGGTACTTGTAAAACCTGACTCTTGCTCACAACTGGAAATTTAGAGAAAGGAAAAAAAACCTAAGGAAAGAAAGAAAGAAAGAAAGAAAGAAAGAAAGAAAGAAAGAAAGAAAGAAAGAAAGACATCTAGGTGGTATTCCTAACCCTGAATGTTATAGCATGTTTTCTCTCATTTTAAAATATCTCTGAGATGTGGTTTTAATTACCTACAATATCCTGGTTTCACGGTTATAACATTATTTAATCACTTTCCTAATTGGGAAGAGTGTGCTTCTCAATTTTTTTTTTTCATATGAAGCTGTCTTGAGCCTCTGGACATAGATTTTCTGATCTCTCAGTGCCTCTGGGATCAGTCACCGGCATTATAGCTGAGTCAAAGACTGTCAACTCTTGGAATGCTTTTGGGACTTTGTCCATCTCCTGCTCCAGAAAACTGGCGGCAGTAATTTGTCTTTCTGGTAGCAGAGGCTTAAATGGTTTCTATCTAAACTGTGTTAGCTTATTTTTAAGCTTGCGTGATTTGTTATAAAAAAAAAACTTCAGTCAGTATCTTTGCATGCGTTTGTACATTTTATTTATTTATTGTCACACTTTCTAGGTATTTTCCCCCACTCTGGAGTTCTTTGTAAGTGTTATTTCTTTATTGAGGATCTAAATAAGTATGCAACTCTGATGGTAGACATGGGGAAGAACAAAGAGGGGGCTTTTCAGTGACACGCTCTAGAATGGGTGAGACATAGTATGCCAGGTAGTCAAAATAAACATGATGTGTGGCACCATGTAGTGTGCTGTAGCCATTAGCCTGGTGTGCTTTGGTAGTGGGGAACAAAGTCCAACCCTTCTTACGCCCATCCCCCTGTAGCCCCCAGAGCCTTCCTATCTCAAAGGAGAATGATAACTTCCTTCAATATGGACCATTCTCGGGATTCTGAAGATTAACCATTGTGGGAAAGACCCCTTCATAGCCGGCAGACAAGGTGGTGACTTGGCAGTCTATCTTCTTCAACCTGTATGTCATTTGCCTTGAACGTACAGCACAATAAAGGCAGCCCCTGCCAGCCCTGCCACTCATTGCACCGGCCACTGGAAAAAAATATGTGGTTCTCAGTAAGAATTATTTATTCTGATAAAAATGAATTGAGTAGCAGGTGGGAAAGAATGCAGCTCGCTGTGACTAAGTGGAGCTGGTCAGGTATTACACCACCGCAGTGTGTCGTGACTGAATGTCCTTGTTCACAGTGTCCCGGAAGGTTGAGCAGCAGGGTAAACCCAGACAGGGCCACACTCAACTCTCCCCGAGAAGTGACCTCATCTGCAGGATCTTTGCCTCTCATGATGGGAAGTGAGGCTGAGACCCCAAGAAAGATTTACATCTCCTAATTATTTAAATCCAGTTGAAGTCAGTGCAGCTCCAAAGGTCCTCTACTCCGTGTCACCAACACGTGGGCACAAGAGCTGGTCTCTTAGCGCAGAGGCCCACAATTCTCAGCCCTGCCCTCCATGTTTGAGCATGGGAGAGAGGACCATTGGGAAGCCCTTTTTTTAGGAAGTTTCACAAAAATCAAAATGGACTGTGAGCAAAGTTTCTGGTGTGCCTTCTTGTGAGAAAACAGGAATACTTTCCTTGGCACCTGGTGGCTCTGTTTACCACTTCAACCTCCCTCTCTGCTCCTCACTGATTTTTTTTTTTTTTTTTTTGTAGCTCCTCGAGTGTCTTAGGTCTGTAAGGTAAAGCGATTTCACCCTTCTGATGTTTGCCTCAAATGTCTTCTTTGGTACACAGATGTGTGTACATTGTGCTTGTAAGCAAATGGCTTTGAGCCACTCAAGCATTCTCCTCTTGGCTTTGTATATTCTCTGTAAAATAAGGAGGCACCTAACATCCTTCTACTTGGTACACATTTTGTCATTTTCCCAAAGTAGACATTTGGTTTTCGGGACCAGTGTGTGGTTTTAGGGACCGGTGTGAGATTTCAGGTGTCTTAAAATTGCACTGGATCATTGATATATTCTGGAGAGAGTCTTGGCTTTCCTTATTTGACAGTCCCCAACAAACCTACCACAAATGCATCCCTGTGGACGTGGAGCAAAGAGCTTGCCCCAGTAGCGAGGACTCATGTATTCCAGGCTGACCTTGAACTTGCTATGCAATCAAGGATGCTCTTGCCTTCATGCTCTTGAGTGGGGCTACCCAAGCCTTCTCCCAACTGAGCTCTTCACCCTCACTTTCATTCCTCCTCCTAATCCTTGATACCTCTGCTGAGACCATTCTCACTCCAGATGGTGAAGCCTCCCCACGGCCTCCAGCTTCCTGTCTTAGGAAGAACAGATGTGTGTTAAGCAACCTCAGGGAAGGTGGTGATGAGGCTGCACGTGTTCATTGGACACTTGCTCAAGTCAACCACATTTCTCGTGTCATTCTTCCCTGGCAGCTTCCTTATAAAGTACTGGTGTGGTGCCTATTGCCTACATAGTAAGATTATGGTACAGAGAGGTTAATTATGTGTGTCCTTCAAGGTTAAGCAGCAGCAATAGGGAGTTAAGCTCTGGGAAGGATGGCTGCCTCCTTACAGTGTCCGTCTGGGTTGTCTATTGACCCTGAGCTCCTCAGATCGCAGCAGAGCCAGGCCTTTAAACATCCAGATTCCCCGCTCAAACCCATCACCAGGCTTTACCTCCAATCCTTCTGCCTGGAACCCTTTCACTGTAGTCTTGGCTTCTGTTCCTTCAGATTCCCCTCTGGCATGGAATGTACCCAGCTAAGTACATTCATGGTTATCTCCTGAGATATTCAATCACTTTCTAAGGTGAAACTAGGCTCCCAGATTCTAAGTGGCCCTGGCTTATGTGAGGTCAAAGACAAGAATCTGGGTTCCTAGCCAGCTTTTGTCATAGTTATCGTTTTATTTCTCTTTTCTCCAAGCAGGTGGAGCAGAGCCAGGGCTTATCTCATTTGGAATGTCATATGCATATATTAAATAGGGTGTGGTTTGAGTCCTAGTACCAATGTGGTGCCTCCTTAGAAGGGCTAAAAGGAAGAAGGCTGTGGTTTGCCTTTTGTCCATAAAATAGGAAGCTTGCCAGGAGGGAGGGACATCTAACTAGATAAGCCTACTTTGTTTCGAAGATTTGCAGAACATTACTCCTCGTCCAGTTCACAGGGGCCTGCAAAGCTTGAACTTCTTACAGAGTTCTATGAATGTTAGCCCTGAGCTGTACTAAGTACCAGACACCAGAGGAACAGTAACTAGAAGCCAAGGATGGTTTGTTTTGAATAAGATGCCTAGCCCGAGCATCTTACCCGGGTGCCTGTGGGTATGAATAACGAGGAAGTGTGGGATAGCTATGGAGCTGTGGTTGGCACACCCCGTTCAAACCCTTTGTGGCAAATCAGCATCACCTCAGTCAACAATCAGCACAAGTGGGAAGTAGAAAGAAGCAACCAGAGAAGCCCCCAGTTGCCTCCTAAGAGAGTAAGGAAAAGGAGCACCATTTACAGCAGCTGTCATATCGGGGCATGTGTACTCTTGGGCACTGTGCTGGCCATTACTGGTGCTCAGCAGTGTTGATCTGTGACCGCTAGATAACCCTGTGAGTTAGGGACTTGTTTCACCTCATTCACGAGTAGCCCAAAGGTGAGTGTGGTTAAGCCCCAGCAGAATGGGAAGGGATACAGCAGAGCCCTGTACACTAGAAACTGCTCTCCGTAGCTTTGCACTTGCACCACACAGACCTTTAGCCAGCTCCAGCCCCTTGGCCTCTGGCTGAAGGCTCTTAAGGCTGAATTATGCACCAGGAAGTTTCTTGGTCAATATTTCATAGGGTCTGTTAGACCTTGAGCACTCCAGGCAGTACGTGTGCAGGCGTACCTTTCTCGTCACAGCTGGAAGACATTGTCCCGTGGTCAGAGACCTCACCCACAAACTCCAGCCATGTGTGTCACTTGTACAGTATTCAGGGGATACAAAAACGGAGGCGAATAAATCACAAGTGGAAGAATGTGGATGTTCTATTAAGGTGAGGCTTAGCTACTCTTTGAAGTTAGTTACATAGTAGCCAGCAATTGCAATAGCAGCTCTAAGTCTAAAAACATAAGGGGGTGTATAGGTACTTTGTGTAATGTGGGGTTATGTGTATGGGTTTACACTCTCTTATTCTCTATTCCAGGAGTGTGTTCTTGAGACTGAAATCAGGTAGTGAGAGCTTTTCAAGCAATAGATTGGTGGCTAGAAAAGAAAGGAAACAAATGAACTCTAGTGCTGGTTAATGCACTTTTCAAATACCACTTAGAACACTTAGTTTTCCAAATGCAGATCAGGTGCCTCTGCATCAGGGGAGTTTTCTAGAAATGTTAATTCTGGGGTCTCGCCTCAGGTTATCCGAGTTTTGCTTAACCCAGCAGTCTGCATTTTAACCACTCTCTCTTCTCTGAGATTCTGGTAGATGAAGGCCTAAACAATGACCAGAAAGGCCAACTCTGTCATGTCCCAGACCAGAGACCTCCAAGGGGAAGGTCCTCTTGAGCCTTGTGCATGCAGTAGATGCTGGGTCTTGGTGGCTGTTTTTCTGTTTTTTTCTGAAGAGCCCTGGTAAAAAGTGAACTGGTCTAGTTAAATACTCCTCCCCCAAGGCAAGCTTTCTGTTTTATGAACAAAGGTAAGGCTGATGTATATCTTTTTTCTGTATACTAATATTTTATAGACCTTTGTTTTGGGGTGGATTTGGAGTGGGGATGGGTGGATGGGTGGATGGGTGGGTGGGTGGATGGGTGGGTGGGTGGGTGGGTGGATGGGTGGGTGGGTGGGTGGGTGGGTGGATGGGTGGGTGGGTGGATGGGTGGGTGGGTTTATGGATGCAGTTATCCCCTCCAGGTGTGTATAGAGACCGGACATTGGTTATCTTCCCCAATTGCTTTTGACATTTGTTATTACTACTGCTATGATTATTATTTGGTTAGACTGGCCGGCCAGTGAGCTGAGAGCGGCCAGTCCCTGCCGCCCCGACATTATCTACACTCAGCTCTTACATGGGTGCTAGAGATCCGAACTTAGTTCGTCATGTTTGCACGGCGCGCTCGTCACTCACGGAGTCCCCTCCCAGCCCCATGCTGTGTGCTGTGTGCTGACTATCCTGTGACTGCCAGGCTCTTATGAAGGGTTCCTGACCTAAACTTAGCATTGGTAATAACAAGTAGGAGCTACTACACTCAGGATCTTGAAGTATTTTCTGTAGTCTTTGCGAATACTCCATAAGTGGTTACCATTGTTGGGATGGTCCCTGAAGGCTAACTCTCTCCATGGTGTGTTGGGAGTGGTTTCTAAGACAAGCTCTCTCTCTCTATCCTCAAGCCTCAAACTTCTACCCATAAATTCCAAGGTTTCGTTAGCACAACACCCTGGGCAGCTGACCATCCCTCAAATTGGCTTGAAACTGGCACAATAGAGAGATAGAAAGAAATGATTGGGTATAGATAATTAAACAAATAAAAACTGGAAGGGTAAATTCATAAGAGAGCTTTGTGTTTTCCTAGTACTCAAGATTAACACATGGGAACAGGTTATTTTTTCTATACGTGTGTGTGTGTGTGTGTGTGTGTGTAGAGATGCATGTATAGGTCAGAAGATAACAGGAAAGATAGAAGTCAGCTTTCTCCTTCCACCCTTCTGTAGGTACCAGGGATTGGACTCAGGCCATCAGACTAGCACTGGTACCTTTCTGATGAGCCATCTGACTGTCCCCTCCCCCATTTTTTTTTTTTTTAATTAATGAAAACTTGAATAGTTTAGAACATTTGGCTTAGCAGAATCAGAGCATCTGAGTATATCGGCACTATCAGTAGACAGTCTACACTGGGTACACTACTCAGTACATGTCTTGCTAGAAGATGCCTGCTGCCCTAGTTAAAGACTGTGTAGTATGTCAGGAAACTTGAAATTTAATCTAGACTTTTCTCAAGTCTCTACCTTTGGGTGACCACCGAGTTTTCTAGGCTTCAGTGTTGACTTCTGAAGTGTTTGCTCATTTGATCTGGCATGGTTTAGGTGAGTTGTTGTTGTTTTATAGCCACTAGAAGAAAAGTATTTTTCCCCAGGCGGTAGAAATGAGGCTGTGATCGGGCTGTAAATTTATGTTTTCTTGATAGGTTTTTATTTGTGGGAACAAATTTCCTGTGTCACTTAATGAAAGTGATGTCAATGTTAGGTGTTGGAAAAAAAAAATCACCCTTAAAGTTAGAACACTGGTTTCTTTGTGTTGTTTCGTTTGGGATCTGTTTGACAAGAACATCTATTAATATCTGCTGGTTAGTTTATGGACATAAATATGAGCTAGGGTGTTAACTGGTGTTTGCATCTTAATTCCACGTTGCTGTTTTTGATGGCTTGTTTATTTCTAATGAATAAAAAAGTATAGCACCATTCAATGTGAGCTCTTTCCTTGCAGCGACCCATACGTGAAGCTGTCCTTGTACGTAGCTGATGAGAATAGAGAACTTGCTCTGGTTCAAACCAAGACAATTAAAAAGGTAGGTTGGCCAACTTTTTATGAATTTCATATAAGTTATAATTTAACATTTTGTACTTTTGCTTTGTAGCAGTTTTAAGGATAAGATAGCAATATTTTTTTAAGTGTCCCTTAAGTATTAGATCTGAAAGTCATCCATAGCCCAAACCCTTCTCATGTTTTATTTGAGTTATCTGTATCAAGTTTTTTCCCCTTATAACACATATAATCAAACAGATAAATCATTCTGGTTAATGCAATATTTTTATAAGAAACACGTAAGCTGTAATTTAAAGTTTATTTAGTGAAATGGATTGCGGAATTAGCAGGCAAAAGAGAAATGGTTTGATTTGAAATAACTTATGGAAGGAAGCAAAATGCTTAGTTATGGGAAAATAATAAATGTATTAATAATAAATATATATATGTATGTATATATATGTGTGTGTGTGTACATATATATGTATACGTGTGTGTGTGTGTGTGTGTGCGCATATGTCTTCTTCCTGTTGGTGTGTGTCACACATGTTCATGTGGAGGGAAAAATAAACATGGATGTGTGGAGGCCTGAGATAAAAATTAGGTGAATTCCTTAACCATTCTTTCCCTATTTTTGAGAGAGGGTCTGTTGCTAAATGCAGTTCTCACTGGCTTGGTGTATATGGACAGGCTAACAAGCCCTGGATCTGTCTCTGCATCCATGCAGGGATGGCAGGTGCTATGCATTGCTCCGCCCATTGCTCCACCCACTGTCTACATGGGTGGTGGGACAGCAAACGTTTTACTGACTGAGCCATCTCAGCTCTATAAAAATAATGTCTAAATCCACTCACCCTGATACTTTTGTTTACCTATATAAAATGCAGGGATGTTTTCTTGGGGGTGGGAGGCGGCTATGTGAAAGCTGTATGTTTTCTACCAAGAATACTATATTTGTGTTAGGGTTTGTTTGTGAGTTACTATTATCCCCCAACACACACACACACACACACACACACACACACACACGCACGCACGCACTATTTCTCTGAGTCTGTTAGATAGTCTCACCACTTTGCCAAAATGTATCCTGATTCCGTGATTGCTTTAAACATATTGCATCCTTCCTGCTGCTATGGAGACACTTCAGATCTCTGGCAGAGTGGGGTCATTCTGTACAGGAAACAGTACTGTGGTGTCCTTCACCTGACATTGAGACGAGCAGTAAAATCTGTTTGCAAACAGAAGCCAGTGCACAGATTAGTGGGAGCCTGCCTAGGAGAACGGAGGCCATTGTTCCCAGTGTTAGGCGCTGGTATTTGTTCTGTTCCCAGTGAAGCTGAGGCACCTAGTTGGAACAGCAGTCAGGGGGCCTAGTCCCCTGCTGGACTAGAGCCAAAGACACATGCCAATGATGAGGGTATTGCAATGTCTTTCATTTGGAGTGGCAGCCCTATTTCTCCCTCCGTTCGCCAGCTGGAGGGAGTGTCTCCATCCCTGCAGCCAGCTTCCTGGTTAGTATTTGCTGTACTGTCTTGTGCCATGTTGTACTGTTCTGTGTCGTGCTTTTGGGACAGCTAAGGCTTCCTCTACCTGGGTCCCTGCTCCATTGGCTTTATGGTCTCTTTTTGTCCTTTGCCTGCCTGGCAACATCTCCTATTTCATCCCATGTACCTGTCTTCCAGGTCAGGAGGGGAATATTCACGCATGCACACACACACACACACACACACACACACACACACACACACACACACACACACTGCCAATTCCATCTCATTTCTATTCATGCCCCAAAGTGTGGTCATTAAGGGAGGGGTTTTTTTGAGGAGTAGGGGTGTGAGGAAAGTGGGATCTTGCTGGTTTTTTTTAAACCAATGCAAATTGATCATTGTTGGTGTTGTTTTTTTCATGTGTGGTGTTCTGTGTTTGTTTGTTTGTTTGTTTTCTTTATTTTTTCTTTCCTCTGCTAAAAGGCAAATGTGTCGATGACATGGGGATTTTTTCGGTTTCAGAATTTTACAGGTCATTTTTACAGGTTGGGTTTCTCTGACTTTTATGCCTATACAAATGTGTATGTGTGTGTGTCTGTGTGTGTGTGTGTGTGTGTGCTTACACGCATACGCATACACATGCGTGTTCCCTCATAAAAAAGTGCTTTATATTAGTTTGGGAAGACATTTTGTTCAGGCCGAGCATCAAAATATCATTGCTGTGTTCTTGTGAGATGTATATTTAAATAGATTGATAAAATATGAATCAGACATGGAGAAGATCAAAGGATATTTTTAAATAAGTTTTTTTAAAAAAATGCAGTTCCCTTTGGTTATAATCTCCCTCTCTCCCCTTCTCTCTCTCTCTCTCTCTCTCTCTCTCTCTCTCTGTGTGTGTGTGTGTGTGTGTGTGTAATGTGTGGTGTGTTAAAATCTTATCAGTATTGTTCTTTATAAAATATTTTTCAAATGTCAACATTGATGTAAGTAAGGAGCGCTTTCAGCCATTCCAAGTTTAGCACAGCCTTGTAGCAAGGAAAGGGGAGTCAGCAAAGTTTACTTCCTTCTTGACAGAGTAAATCATCTTTAATGCCATGTTCTGAAGGGAGTGTTTGTTTCCATAGCTCCTTTGTCAGTAAGTCCAGCATCTTTCCTCCGGGTGAGCTCATTCGTGAGGTTTATGGTTTCATAGTCATGAGTCGTCAGCCTTATAAGTTCTGACCCTCCACATGCGTCCTGGGGTTATAGAATAGGCTCAATAATTGACTAAAGGTTGCTTTCATTGCCATTTTAAAAGTCGGTTTTATGAAGAAAATGTTTGTGCAAGTGTGAAGAGCCTGTATTATATTAGCAACTGTCAGTACCAACACAGCTGAAGATTCACAAAATAATCTCTCTTCCAGACGCTGAACCCAAAGTGGAATGAAGAGTTTTATTTTAGGGTAAGTTTTTCTTCTCTTTCATAATGATTGTTATTGATCAATATTGATTGGTATTGAGATATCAAAAAAGACCCCTGGAAAGAAAACTAGTTAGTATTTTAAGTAAGAGATTTCCCTTAAGACAGAGAATGTTTGGGCAGGTAGCCTCTGAGTGTGTCCCAAATTTTGAGGATCTGTGGAGGTTTTATTTGGAGCTATATAGGAGAGATAAAAAAGGTTGTCAAAATAACACACATGTTATTTTTTTTTTCAACTCAAACTTTTCCTTAAAAATAAGATTGACATAAGTCTGGTTAATTTCAGTTATGGGTTTGTTTTGTTTGAAAAAAAAAATGGAATTTGAAGAAAAAGGCAAGAAGCAAATGCAGTTTAAGGCAACAGTTGAATTTCTCTGTGATATGGATTATGGTCTGCTCATCCACTGTAGGAAGATGATTAAAAGGAGACATTGCATAGTGCCAGTGATGAGGCCAGGGCTGGTTCAGTGGTAGAGGACTTGCCTCTCATGCCGGAGACCCTTCTCAGCCCTGGGTTTGATCCTCAGCCCTGCCTCCCCACAAAAGACAGAAAAACTACCAGTTATGTTCTGGTTAGAAGGGAACGGTTTCTAATTCAGAGATCTAATGCGTACAGCGACTTTTAATACCACCGAATAGGGGAGCGTTTCCTCAGCCCCCGGCACTCCCTGTTCAGAGCGCTGGAGACAGAAGGGCATTCTCTGAACTACTGGAGACTGGTGCTTACTGGTGTTTGCTCACAGATATTAGGACACATTAAGGCCTCGACTTGGGAAAGAGAAGGCCTTTCCTATTTCAAAATGAAAGCCCGAGTTGTCTATACCCTGTGCTATTAAACACCTCCAATCTGCTCCAGCTTCAGCCTTCTACTGCCACCAGGCCCAGGGCACAAGACCCTGGCTTCTTCCTCTCGGCCGTGCTAGGATATTTTGCACTGCGAATTTGGATAACTTGACCGGCATCTGTTTTCTATTATGTTCAGAGCTGAAATGTGTCTCTGAGGTTTTAACACTTGGTAGATCCCATGCCCAGCCTCTACCAGATATATTCTAGATAACTCTGTGAAGGTCCAAAATGCTGTCGGAGGTCGAGAAGGGTCTGTTACTGGCTCTTAGCTAACTCTCAAATACAGCAAGCAACCTTCTCGTGAAAACTCCAGACTGTTTGTACTCCTCCTATTTGAACCACATTGTATAAATTTTAGTAGATATAAAACTGTTTCAGTGAATCGTACCTGTGGGCATATTTTTGTTTTTTATTAAAGATCTTTATTCTATTCCTTCCACAATTTCGTACTGCATGCCTGTTATGTGCCTGTTCCTGCTATAGACTATTTATTGATGTATTCCTGATGAGTGTGGGGCCCTTTGCAGAGTTGATGAACAGACAACCATCTTTCTGCTTGTTCTGTTGCTAAGCAGACGTGGACCCAGGGCCAAGAGCTCAAGTTGGGCTCCCAAGCTCTCTGTGCTACAATCAAATATAATGTCATTCCATGTTCCATTAGGAAGGAGCCCAAGCCTAGCATTAGACCCAAGTCCCATGTCTGTCCTGACCACTCACAGCCTCTGAAAACACCAAGCATTCACTCTCCAGGATCCCTTTTCTCCAAAGAAAGAGAGGTGTAGTCTTTTCTTCCCTGATTGACAGGCAGGGATGCCAACATCAGTACCTGGTGCCATGTCTGGGAAGGTTGGTAATTAGTCAACGGCACCTGAGTCTACTTGATGAAACATGGGATTTTTGGGTGAGTTTGGAGAAAGAGAAAGAAGCAAACAGAAGCAGCCTCAGGGTGTGACTGTACCTTGACCCAGGGCAAGTTCTGATTGCTCAGTATACTGACTTGTGGGTTCCTGGGCAAATGGCTTCAAGCCCCTGGTTCCATTGATTTCTGGTGTGAAAATGAATTGGTAGTTAACACACTGTTGGGTTGTTGGGAGAATTAAATGAGGCCATATAGTGTTAGTGCTTCAGGAAATTATAGTTGTAGGTGGGACTTTGCCATAGCTGAGCATAGGACCTTAACCTATGAGGATACCTCTATAGAAGACATGAGAAGTCCTTGCAGACTGTTGAGAATCACTCTTCAAGAGACCATGATTAACATATTGTCTTTTTCCGGTATGCCCAGATAGCCAGGGTAGAATAACAGCATACAAGTCGGTTATTGATATATAGTAGATTCGTGTGTGCTAGGAGTCATTCTTAATTATTCGTGTCTCTTATTTCAATTTTAAAATTATACCTGTTGATTTTTGAATTATCGTTTCTGTCCCTTTTAGGTAAATCCATCTAATCACAGGCTTCTATTTGAAGTATTTGACGAGAACAGATTGGTAAGTCTTGGTTTTGAGTTTTATTTCTTTAAAACTAGGTTTTTCGAACCATGCCTTTCAGATCCTCTGGGTCACCCACTGTGCATGTGGCCCCCAAGAAGACTGCTTTTGTTTCACTGTTAAAGTTCTCAGTTCCAGCAAATATTTGTGTGTTACTAGGTCAGAAAATTGATTTGAGTATGTGTGTATTTTTTTTATAGTTAATACTAATAAAAGTCACCTATGAAGCATTCCCCAGATGCTTTCGTTGGGGAATATGGATAGGTGTGTGCATCTATAAACGAGGCCATCAATCTTGCAAACAAAATGTTTCAAAATGTTCCTCAGACATATAATACCACAGCAAATTCACCGACAACTCCATGGTGATGGTCTCTGGGGAAACAAAAATCTAATTACCAGTTAGTTTATAATTAAAGCAAGTCTCCTCAGCAGGTGAAATCAAACCAGAGGTACTTTCTCAAGAAAAATTCTTAGAAAGGAATTTGAAAGGACTAGCATAAGGGCTATAGGTATGGCTCCATGGTAAAGGACTTGCCTGTTGTGTGGGGGAGGTGTGGCTCAGTGGTAGAGGACTTGCCTGGTGTGTGCGAAGTCCTGTTCCCAATACCGTAAAAACAACATATCCATACATGAAGGAAAACCCACCAAAATCAAAATAAGAACTCTCAAAGACGAGCTTGAAGAAGAGAGCTGATATAACTAGCATTTTATATATAGACTGTGTGTGTATGCGTGTATGTATGTATGTATGCATGTGTGTGTATGACATAGAATATACAGTGCATATGTGATAATCAAGACAGCTCTTTGGAGTGAGTTCTCTCGTTCCACTTTTACATGAGTTCCAGGGACACAGGTGGCTGACTGGGTTTGCATGACGAGCTCCTCTATCTGTGGAAACATTTGGCTGGCCCAGTGTTTTGTTTTCCTAAGTAACTTGAGGGTTTACATCAAATTCTCATGAGCCAAGTGTCCCAGCTATGAAAAGGAACATGATCAGGTTATATGTCAGTCGTTCAAGCACTCTCAGAAGTGGGAATACAATTCCGGGCACGTGATTGATTCCACTCCTACTTACTGTCCTGCCTAAAAGGAACGTGCATTCCTGAGCTTGTCCTTCTGCAGAATTCCATAGAAACTCAGCAAACTGTAGAATAGCTTGAAGTTGACACAGTGTATCCATAAGAGGATCCCTGAAACAAAGTTATGCACTCCCTGTTACTAGGAATGCAGGAACTCTGGTTCCAAGGGTGACTGGCGAAATGCCAGCGAGGGGATACACAGGGTCAGACGCCTTGTCTTGTTAGTGTCAGCCTATAACCTAGCCTGACCTTCTACCCTTGATAAAGGATTTGGGGGTGGATGTACTCTGATGTATGTGGCTTTCGTCTTGCAAACGGAGCACTAGCGGATTGAATCTTGAGTCCCAGCATCTTTCCTGTTATAAATGTGGGATTGTGGTGGCTTCATTGAAATGAAGTGAGTCTTGGAAGAGTGATCATTAGAGGTGAGGACTAACTCTCCTGTGAGGTGCACAGTGTAGTTTCCAGCCTCTCACATCCCTCCAGCAAGGCCCGGCCAGGGAATGAAATAGCAGCATTCATTGAAATAACGTAAGCAGTAAGTCTGCAAGAATGGGGCCTCCACACACTGGTCCTTACCCTCCGAGAAAGTCATTTTTTAAATGAAACAGTGGTCAAACTTGAAGATTCTCTATGTTCTTCTGCTAGAGAAATTTACTGTTTAAAAAGTGTCGGATTTCCCATTGTGTGCGATCTAAAATAATAATTGCAGTCGAGCGACCTTGCCATGGGTAGGAAACCATGTTTCCAAACCAAAAGGGGGCTTTGAATGCAGAGCGATTAAAAAACCCAATGAGCAGTTGTGTTTTATGTGTTCATGTCATGCCTTGCCCCGGGCTGTCTGCTGTGTGGTTACCATCCACAGAATATCAATGGTGCTGGCGGTGGCTTTTTTTCTTTGTTGTCTGTTAATCCAGCAAAGACAATACGTGACCTGAGTCTATCTACTTGGAAGTTCTGGCACTGAGCAGACCAGAGTCTACGTTTCACAGAGGTTATTTTTTGCCATTCAAAACTCTGAGCTTTTAGAAAGCAAGTTTGGGTGTGTGTAAACACTGGCTTAATCCGCCACACCTTCTGCTTCAGAGCTGTTGACAGAAATGTGCTTTGTAGATTTTAAAGTAAGTTTTTGTCACTCTTTGCAGCCTGGCATTTTCCCCTTTTATTTTTTTAAAGTTCTGCCTAAATAAATATCTTTGTTAAGGAACCATTGTTTCTGGGGCACAGGAAAGAGAGTATTTCCAGGTTTGTGATGAATCTGATGACAGTTTTTTGGGGGGCATTCACTTTTAGTTCTCAGGTTTTTTCTTGTATGTTGCAAACAGAAAGACTCTAGGTTTGTGGCCTAACTGTGGTAATCTTGATGAGTTCTGCCTATAAAAAGAGTTCCAGGCATTTCTTCTGTATGGTGTTCAAGTTAAATTACTACAACGCCCGGATACACACTCATCATCACTCTCTCTCTCTCTCTCTCTCTCTCTCTCTCTCTCTGTGTGTGTGTGTGTGTGTGTGTTATCTGTGTGTGTGTGTGTTATCTGTGTGTGCCTGTATGTGTCATGCAAATGAGATTATATGAGACTGTTTTCCCCTGCTGGGTGTCTTTTCTCTGTTAACTGCTGTGTCTGGCAATCATATCATAATCACACCCCTCTTTAAATGAAGAATGTTTCTAGTAAGTAGCAGGAACTGGACCAGGCCCACAGCTGGCTGTGCAGTAGTGTGCCCCCTGTGCCTCCACTTGGCTATTTTCTTACTTGTAGATCATAGTCTAATAATTTCCCATTAAAGGGACACTAATTCCGCAGGGTGTGTAATCGTATTTATAGTACATTTTATTGCTTAGCATTCCCTCGTGGCAGTGTGGTGATATCATAACAGAAACATAACATTTGATGCTTGAGAGAGTTCACCCTGCAGCCAAGCTGTATTTTACTCATTCTCCGATACGGTGGGGAGGTGGATGACATAGCTTTGGGTACTTGTGCCTGGCATCCGCTCGCTTGAAAGGGACCTGTTGCTCTTGGTAGCTGGGAAAGCAGTGCCCTATGAGTGTGATAGGTCAGATTTACAGCATGGTTGCTAGTGCCTGTGCTGCTGCCTTAGTCAGCTGCCCCAGCTCCCTGCTGGGCCGCCCCTTTCTGACAGGACTGCAGCAGCTGGGAAGGTGCTGTTTCAGGCTCTTGCTGTTCAGAGGGGGGGAAAACAGCAAGAGAGGGGAAACTTCACTAAGTCCAGAAGCTGGCATTGGAGGGGAAGCAGGCGGTCATGTGTCTCTGGCCATCCTACCCTCTGTCACAGAGTAGATGAGAGCTTTTTGCTCTTACCCAATCATGCCTGGAATGCAGCTCGCCACTTGGGCTATTTCTGCTATCTGTCGCTCTTGGTGCCGCAGTGCTAACGGTTTGGCAGATGGGACACTTTTTCTTGGAGTTGGTGTCTTTGGGTTTTGACTTCTGGCAGTGCCGGGCGTGTTGTTGTCGCTCGCCCTCTCCCTCCCGGCCCCCCTGGTCACCATGGCCCATCGGCTTCGGTTTCATTTTGGCTCTGGTCGCAGCAATACGGCCCCTGAGTCTGAGATTCTAGACCAGGAGAGAGAAGAAGACTTTTTCATGGCATTCCAGACGCTGCCACGGAGAAGCAGCCCGCACCCCTTCACCCAGAGCACAGGGGAGGACAGCGGCCTGCAGGAGGGCGTGGGCGCTCTCAAGCGCAGCTCATCCATGTTCATCCCGCAGCTCCTGGCCGGGGTGGACGCCAGGCCTACCCGCAGCTCCTCTGTGCAGATCTCCCTGCAGCGAAAGGCTGCGGACGGTGCCACAGACAGCTGCGGGCCACCGGAGGGACCCGACGACAGGCCCCCAAGCACCCAGGCTGACCTGGGAGACCAGGCCGCAGCCACAAGGGTCTCGGCTCAGATCAGCTCATCGGAACCCTCTCCAGTGGACACTCCTGGAAGCTCCCCTCCAAGGGCAGCCTGGGACCCGGGGACCTTGGTCAATGGCACTTGTGATCACCATGGTCAGTGTCCCCACCTGGCCGAGGGTTCGGAGGAGGCCACCCCAGGCCTGCGCATCCAACACCGAGCCTCAAGCGCTGACGTGCGCCAGGTGCGGCTCCTGCCTTTCGGCCCAGATAGCCAGGCTGAGCCCAGGCGCTGGTCCCTCCAGCATGTTCCAGATGCTTCTGGGAGCTCCGGGAAGCGTTGCTTTGTCTTTCAACTGCAGCAGCCCCAGCAAGGCGCTCTGGGGCTGACTGGTGACTTCAACTTTGGCTTCACCGGCACTAAGGGGGACAGGTTGGTGAGATATCCACGCATTCGGCTGGAGAGGAGCACGTCATACCCTACCCAGCCCCGAGCTGGCCGGGTAAGCCCCACTGAAGACCACGGAACCCCAGAAGCATCACCTCGGGCCAGCAGGATGGTCCCTGAGATCCGCAGGACAAATTCAGAGAGGACCCCGCAGAGCCCGGGGTGCATGTTCAAGATCAGGCAGGATCAAAATGCAGGGCAGCAGCATTTCCGAATTCTTGTGACTCGGGGACCCGAAGAAACCCCCCAAAACCAAGAGGAGACTCACAAGAGTCCTGGACACCCTGGAGCTGGCGCTCCGGTAAGTCCACAGGTGCACATGTTTGAGTGGCTCAGAAGGGACCAGGCCAACCCAGAAAGCTTGGTTATTTTGCAGCACAAGCCGCTGCCAAGGGAGTATCTATCCCTCAATGTTGAGTCAGGGGATCCCAGTGTTTTGGTAGCAGTCAATGAAGCTAGTTAGCTTTTCAGGGGGAAAAAAATCTTTTCCGTAGGTCCTGGACGTCATAAAGCTCTGTCTGTTTTGGAATCTGCAGCTTAATACACACCCTTTTTAGATTTCCTTCTGGATGAAAGAACTTTAAAAATATATTTCTTAAAATTATTCTGCTATAAAAAAAAATAAGTCAGCACCTAAATGTGCTGATGTTGGTAGTGTGTTTGAAACCCTGCTTGCAAATACGGTTCTGACAACTGTCAGAGAAAGCTCAAAGGCTGTTGGGAAGGCTAGGCATTTGAGCCTCTTCATCAAGGCCGTGCTTGATTCTTCTTAAAGACATCATTAGTTCTCGTTATAAAATGTATCGTTGTTGGGTTTTGTGCCATTTGGTAATTCTGATCAAGTGTGTGTCACTCCGGGGACAGTAGGAGATGTGTCCCCGGGTGTAGATTGGCTACGGAAAAGGTACCACGGGAAAGCTGTGGTGGGGACATATTACACAGCAGTGTAACTTAGCTCAGCCCACTTGAGAGTTCAAGCCAAGGATGCCAAGGGATGGAGCCGTCTCTCCAGCTGTGGAAACCGTCCTTAGAGGGCATGCTGGCTTTGTTGCATGTGGGGGGTTTGCTCTCTCCTTTCTGTGAAATGGAGTACAGAGAGACAGCTACGGACTGCCCAGCCTGAATGACTTTCAGCTCATGTGGTTTCAAGTCAGTCAGGTTGCCTTGTGCTAGCCTTCACTCGTTGAGTGTTCTCTCTCGAAGAACAGCCTCCAGTTTTTAAATGGTCTCCCTCCTCGGAACTTCTTGTGATTGGCAGTCTCAGGGTATGATCATGAGGTGCCTGTGGACCTCTGTTTGCGTTTCAGTGTGATATGTCTTTTTAAGGTAGGCAGATGAGTTGGTATTTTAGAATACTGTGGCCCTTTATTGATTTGTGTTTGGAGTGTTTCTGGTGAGTCGGGTAAACTTGAACACCACCACTCCCATCATTAAAATTTTCACCCGTGTTTAGGAATGAAGAGCCATGAAAGGCAATGGAGCCTTTCTTGCTTCGTTATGTCCATTAAGTCTTATCCATTTCCTTGGTCCAGACCCCATACAGTTTCCTCGACTGTGACACAGATCTCAGTGTGTCTTGACAGTGTAGCAGTTTGTTTAACCTACCCCAAGAAATCACTGTAGAAACAGTTTCAAGCTTTATCAGCACCATCCCGTGTTCAGCCAGGAACATCCCCCAGTGAGGAATGCCTTTCCTCAGGTTGACGTGACTGCTGAAAACGGAAGTCCTTTGTGGTGTTTAGGTGTTGGGTACAGATGCAGTTATATGACCAAACTCCCAGTCTAGAATCTCTAAAGAAATTTTTAAAAAGGTGTCCTAAAATTTCGTGGATTTTAAGAATGTAAGTTTCAAGAACTATGTAGAGCATTGGTTCTCAACGTGTGGTTCATAACTCCTTTGAGGAAGGAGTCATGTATCAGATATTTATACTATTGTTCATTACAGTTACAAAGTAGCAATGAAAATAATTTTGTGGTTGGGGATCACCACAACATGAGGAACATGTATGTATTCTAGACATGTAAAAAATTCACATGTGGTTGGCAAACTGATGCTTTTCTCTTAAGCAAAGGTCTTTCCCCCCAGAACAAAACAAAACAAAACAAAACAAAAACAACAAAATAAAGTAGGCAGGCAGGAAGGAGGGGAGAGTAGACTTGGTCATGGAATGGAACGATCCGTCTATTCACCAGCTTTGTATGTGTATCATAGAGACCAAGGGTGTTAGGCTTGGCCAGCAGCTGCCTGAGCCTTATTTATCTTGAAGGAAAACATTCACTTAGGCGTCTACAGTCTGGCTGTCACTAGCCTCCTTCAGCGGGGTTCAGTTAGCTGCTGCTTTACTCTTAAGGACAGGTCATCATTATTCTCAATGAACAATTAAGCACAACCGGTTACTCAGGCTGGGTGTGAGCGATGAAGGAAATCTTTTGATTGGGAGCCCCTTTTGCACAGCACGCTTAGTGTGCTTTTAAATGTGCCTCCCAAACATTCTAAACCTAACGATATTAACCAGCTAGATTCTTAGTAGAAAACACAGGGGAAATCTGCGTGAGCGTAGACTCCCCAAACATCACCCATCACGCAAATCTGTTCTTAAAGGTAACAGCAATAGACAAGAAAATGTCTCCAGGGTCTTAGAATTCGCCCTCTCCATCTGTAGCATTCTTGGAAGTCTCTTAATGAATTAGTTACCGTCGTTGATGGGGTTTTTCGGTAAAAGCTTCCTGGCTATATTTGAGTTATCCTGAGCTGGTTGGGCTGTCTTTACTCACACACAAACACAAACACCCTTTCCACAAATAACTGTCAAGCTCTTCCTTCTCCAAGCCTATGGAGCCAGCTTCCTCTTCCCATTGATACTATTAAGTGTTCAAGGGCTTCCATTTGTATGCTCTTAACCTTTATTACTTAGAAAGGCTGGGGAGTTTCTTAATTTCTTGCTGACACAAGGGTTTGTAAGTAAATGGAGGGAGGAGGACCCTGGAGCCAAAGCAGGAATTCCCACAAGGGAGTGGAAGGGAGAACCTTCCCTTCCCCTGCAAGCCTTCTGAACTCCAGCAGAGTCTTCAGTGGCGCAGTAGTCTTTTGTGAATACGGGTCAACTTCACTGGACAACAAAGGAATATGCGAATTATTTTCATCTGGAGAGAGTTTCAGGTTGAGTGTCTCCCAGCAAAGAGGCTTTTACAGAAAAAAATATTATGTTAATAGTTATTAACTATAAAAATACTCCAATCAAATTTTAGCCCTCAGTTTGTTGGAAAGAAAATTATGTTGTAATAGAAAAGGGAGAAAGTTGTAGTCTTTTAATTGTCTTGTGGTTTTGGTTTTGTTTTGTTTTTAACAGATTTTATAGGTTTTCTGTTTTATCTTTTCAAGTGTATTGATCTCTCTCTGTGAGGTCATGATTGAGAATAACCCAGGGCTATGTGACTCACTTTCACTCAACCATTCTCAGCAACATCTTAAAAATTGTATAGGCAGTACATGGGGCTGGTACTGGCTAGGGTTTGTCCCCCAAGTCAGCTGGTACTTGGAGTGACAGCTTGTGGTTTGGCACATCACAATTAAGATCATTATTATTATCATCATCATTATCATCAACATTATTATTTTACTTAGAAAATATGATATGGAGGCATAGCTATCTTACTGGGCTTTGCCAACTGGTGTATGGAGCACTGTTAATTCACTGTAGATGGCATCATGTTGATAACGTTAGCATTACTTGTATTCTGTAGTGCGTTATGTGCATATGACTGTACACGCACAGCATACATGCTGAGCCTAAAGGCGGTTGTAATGTTCCTTGTAATACAACATTCTTGTGAAAAAACGAGTGAAGCGCCATAGAGCTGTTAGCACTGTTCTGCTGGAGGTAGGAGGCAGCTAGGGCCCTCAGCAGGCTTTGGCTCTGGGGCCTGGGGTAGTTAGACTCATTCTTTGGCACCATCAGCAGTAAACATCGTAGGCTACCTGTGAGCAGTCAGTTCCTGAGGAACAGGACAACAAATGTTGATGGCATATGAGGGAATGTTGACTCTTCCATCACCATGTCTTCCCCAACCTCTTGTCTCCCATGTGGCCCGATGATAATTCCATTCTTAAAAGGAATTGAGTGAAGGACCTTTGGTTATATTCAGTGGATGCTGGGGTTGTTTTTGTTTGTTCTTAATCTTGTAAACATTTTTCGGCTGCATGCTGGCTCGCTCTGATGGATTTGCGTGGTGACACTCACACTCTGCAGAGGCAGAAGGATCTGTGTGGTGTTTCCTCACTGTGTGACTTAAAAATGAAGGTTGCTGCTGGCAATGCACCTCAGTAGATCCTGCCTAACAGTGGTTATGATCTGGTGGTGCAGCTGCTCTGCTTGGGGAAATATTGAGGCAGACTTTCCTGGTCTCTCCAGTCAATCGCTGACCTCATGATACATACTGATAAGTGTACTGTCTTCATAGGGGCTCAGAAGGCCAAAAGACTTTTATTCGTTGAGAATTATTGTAAAAAAGGCTAGGTGTGGTGGTGCAAGCCTTTAATCCCAGCATTCAGGAGGCAGAGGCAAGTAAGTGGATCTCTGTGAGTTTAAGGAAGTTCCAGGACAGTCAGGGAGGGCTACACAGAGAAATCCTGTCTCAAAACACCAAACTAAACCAAATCAAACAACAACAACAAAAAAAGATTTATCTTTCGAGTCCCGTTTGGTTGGATATTTTAATGTAGCCAACACTAATCTGAATGGCCCTGCTATTTGTTCAAACTGAAGCCACCAGATAGATTCTTTTAGTTAAAGTCATTAAGTCCACGTTCTTGCTGGAAGGGTGTAACTAAAAGTCCCTAACTTCCTTTTTGCCTTTCAGCTCCTAGTTGTGCCCCGTGAAAAGTTGTGATAATAGCGGAAGATAAAACCCCCCCTCTTTTAGATGCTGAGAGTGTTGACTGAATACACAGTGGAGGATCTGAATTCCTTCAGAAAATGCCAATAGACTGCCAGTCCCAACCTGGACCTGGCTGGTGGTTGGTCAGACATTAGCCTGTCACAGTCTTCCTGTTTCTTTCTTTTACACAAGAGGTGTAGAAGCCTACCATCTGCCTGGAAGAGGCAGCCATACACACCCCTCTTTAGACACAGAAGGATGGAGTCTTGAAGGAGAAATGGTGATAGTGGGCTTCTTGGTTTGTGAGATTGCTGAAAGTGTTTAACAAATACTTCTCTCTCAGGTCGTTCAGGACACATAATGCTGTCACGGAGTTTTCTTCCTAATTTACCTGATGGCGTTGCTTTGACTTTCTTGAGCCAGCTGGAACACAGAGAGGGTTTGCTTCAGGGAGAGATGTGGCCCAGGGTGAGTGGGCCAGTAAGTCCCTGTGCCCTGGCCAGTTTGAGGTTGTGTCTTGAATCCCAGTGTCTCTGGGCAGAGCCGTGTTTGAACAGGAAGTTAGTTTGGAGGCTAGAGGGTGGAGTAGAGGGAATTTTAAAAAGTCTGCTTCTTAAAGATGGGGATCTAGAGCTGTAGCTGGTTCTGATCCCTGTGAGTCAAATGTTTCCATCTCTCAGCCAAGGGAACCAAAGAAACCAAAGGATACATTAAGTTGGAGAACCCTGATTTCATTGATTTGATGATCGTGGTTACTCTTTAAAATTGAGTTACATTGTATCTCTAAATGATCGTGGTTACACTTTAAAATTGAGTTACATTGTATCTCTAAGGCTGGTCATGTAGCATCGGATGTGGGAGGTCCCATGTTCCTCCTCAACGAAAGTGTGTGTGTGTGTGTGTGTGTGTGTGTGTGTGTAAATGAAGTACTCTGTATTGGTTTTCTTAAGCACCAGTTAAGCTGTCCTAATTTTTCTAAACTAGCCAGTGTTTTAAGTACTAGTAAAGAGGATGAAATTCTACCGGGTAGCAAGAGAATAAACATTTTCCCCCCAGGTAAATGTGCATCTCAGAAGTCCTAAAGTTCACACTGCCAGTTTTTATAGAAGACCAGGAGTCCAGCAACTGTCACGTCTCTGTAATAACTGGGGGCATCTGTGTGGCCATGCACTCCATTCCTGGGGGCTTTCTGTGCCCTGTCAGGGTTAGTGAAGTGTAGAGATGCTTGATGCAGCTTTGTCCATCTTTGAGAGAAGAATAGTGGTTTTTCACTCTCCAGATTTAAGAAGTGTACAGCCTTTAAACTACCTAGTGACCCATGCATGTTGCTTTTGCCCACATCCTTGACTGCCCATTTTCAAAGCTTCATGATCTCACTGCTTGAGGGTTTCCCATGTCCCTTTAGAATGTAGGGCCACATATGAACCTCTAGAGAGGAAGAACAATGCTTTGGTCCAAACTTTTATAATTAAGGTGGGTAGGTATTTAAAGTGTATCAGAAATATTGAAATGTGTATATTAAAACTCGAGCCTCCTCCCTACCTAAACCCAAAAATTCTAGAACTTTTTCAAATCCAGTTTTTCAGGCTAGATGTTACAGCCCAGGACTAAGATACGTCTTGACTTCCTTAAGGAATTAATCTCAGGTGGGCGGTAGACCAGCAGCAGACGCTCTGGGCTTCTTTGTTATTCTTTATTAACTAAAATGGCTTCGTGGCATCATATAGCCTTATTCTTGGTTTTACATTCCATTAAAGAGGCAATAAGTGGCTTGCAACCTCAACCATTTTAATTTAGTTTGAATATTTCAGATGACTTAACCTCGCACCAGTAAAATCATGTTGCTTGACTGTTGGGGAATCTAAGGTTGGAGTTACTATGCCGCAATGGCTGATGGCACTGTTCATGGATATGGTTTTCAGGTTTGGTTGTTTTTACATTCTAAAGTTCTGTGTCATTGAAATGAAGTTCTAGTCTGAGCAGAGGCCTTTCCGAGGATATGCTTGTTTTCTGCCTTGTTGGGGCTGAACTAGAGTGGTAAGCATGCTAAGAAGTCCCCTATGCTGAGCCACACTGCTGTGATTCTGTGCTTTCTGGGTGTTTCTGTAAAGCTTTCCATAAAGTTACACAGAAGGGAGTGTGCTGTGCTGTCGCCGTCATAGCTGGGTTCATATCTGGGACACTGTGGGAAATGAACTCTGGAAATTTTCATTTCTGCTTCCACCTACGTGGAGTGGGTCATTCGGTAGGGTGTGTATGTATGTGTGATTTTTTTTTTTTAAATCCTGGTCACAAGAATGTCTTCCTGAAATTACAGTAGTTTCAGTATTCTAATTCCCGTTGTCAGACACCGATTGCCTGTGTACAGATTGCCACTAGGAGCTTTTTCTGTTACCACTTTAATTGTATTTATTGTACATTCTCACAGTAGTTACCCCTCCTCCTCTCCTCCTCTGAGTCCCTCTATGTGCCCCACCCCTAACCCCCCACCCCCAGCCTCATCCACTCTCCCACTCATTCTCTTCAGAATAGGGCCTGCCTCATGTGTATCAACCAGCCATGGCATATCAAGTTGCAGTAAGACTGGGGACCTCCTTTTCTTTTAAGGCTGGATAAGGCAACCCTGTAGGAGGAAAGGGTTCCAAAGACAGGCAATGGAGTCAGAGACAGCGCTTGCTCCCACGGATAGGAGTTCTACATGAAGACCCGTCTACACAACTGTTACATTAGTGCTGGGGAAGGGCTTAGGCTCCTTGGTTGGCAGTTCAGTCTCTGTGAGCCCCTATGGGCTCAGATTGGTTGATTCTCTGGGTTTTCTTGTGGTATCCTAAACCCCTCTTGCTCCTTGATTTAAAAAAAAAAGAAGAAGAAGAAGAAGAAGAAGAAGAAGAAGAAGAAGAAGAAGAAGAAGAAGAAGAAGAAAGAAAAGAAAAGAAAAGAAAAGAAAAGAAAAGAAAAGAAAAGAAAAGAAAAGAAAAGAAAAGAAAAGATGTATATTTTAAAATCAAGTCCCCCAAAGCCCTATTACGATCAAATGAAGGAAGGCCTGTTACTCAAGGTAGCCAGCCAATCACGAAAATATAACTGAGACAATTCCCTTCCCTAAGAGTTTTAAGACTTTTGTCTGGGAAGACCACTGGAATCCAGCTTACTGTCGCCTGCCAGAAACTGTCTGTGTTGAGCAGCTATTTTAAACTTCATCCTCTGAGTTCAGAGAGCATGGGGCTATCTTTATCCCTGGTGAATGGTTTATTATCCCTGTGAAAGGAGGAGTTGCACACAGATAAGAGAGATGCTGTGGTGATATGGGGGTGGGGGTAGTCCTTGCCCATAGTGGCCTTATACTCTTAGAGAGCTTCTTATGTAGCACAGGAATACTGAGAAAAACTAGATGCCGTGGTATCTAGTTTTGACCTGCTAGATACTGACCTCAGAACTGCGAGACCACAGAACTCATGTGGATGTCTCTGACCCCTTTGAACCCAGAAGGAGGTGTGACTGATGGACAGTTTCCTCTGAGATTAAAACATTCCATTCTGCAGGGAAGCTCCTTAAACAGGAAGGTAAACAACTCGAAATAGCTTCAGGAAGTCCCCAAAACCGATGAGATTCACTAGGCCCCTCCCTCCCTGAGGAAAAGGCTGCAGAGTATCACGCTCAGACAAACCAAGCTGCAAAGAAGACTCAGACCGGACCATCTGCTTTGAAGAGGTTTAGACCAACTGAGTCAGTTAGAAAAGACACTCCTCAATCTATGGAGCTGCGTGCAGGCTGTGCAGTGTGCTCCTGGCTCCCAGCTTTTATGAGCTGTCACCCATGTTGGAGTGGGCTGTGGTGATATAACTGTCTGAGTCATTTCTTGCTGCAATAAAACCCATTGGTTTACCAAATTGGATTTTGCTGGTATCCATACTCTGGTCTATCTTGGGTTCTCTCTCAGGTGTGAGTAGCTGTATATGTAGGGTCTCTCCAGAAACCTTTGTCACCCAACCACAAGCAACTGGTAAAAAGGGTACATGCAAAGAAACCAGTATTTCATCACGAGGATGAAAGTCCATAGTTGCTTAATCTACAAAGATACCTGAGTCTGGGGTGAGTGAGAATAAGGTTTATAGTCCTTCTTTGGTCAGGTACTAATTGGGAAAATTTTTTAAAAAGATTGCAATGAATATATATGCATGCATTTTTACATCAGTGATAGAAAATCCCTCATCACACTTTTCCCACTTGCCATTGAGGACCGAAGGGTTAGGCTGCCAGGAGGAATCCAGGCAGTGATGTCCACACAGTTCTGCACTTGGTGTCTGTATCCTGGTGGTAGAGCAGAAAAATCCTGGATGTTTCTAAGTGTTGATGTCTATTTCAGTGCCTTTGTTTTGTTGGGAGTATTTTCGATGCCATGGGGGAAGGAGTTGGTCATGTTGTCCTGACTCATGCAACCATAATATTTATTTAAGCCTTTCCTAAAGCCTCTTCATTTGACAAATAAGACTTTCGTCTGCTGGAACAAATACGTAGGACTCCCCAGAAGGGCCCTCCCGAGACCCTACCATAGATAAATGAACTTGGTAGGAGATCAGATGGATAAGCACTCATGAAGTTAGTCGTTAAC
Organism: Mus caroli; assembly: GCF_978045245.1. Classification (NCBI taxonomy): domain Eukaryota; kingdom Metazoa; phylum Chordata; class Mammalia; order Rodentia; family Muridae; genus Mus; species Mus caroli. The sequence continues at coordinate 63,398,361 of NW_028227274.1, forward strand.
GCAAAACCCTTCTTTCAAGCCAGGTACCATCCCAGACGGTGGGACCACAGCAAGGAGCAGAACCAACCCAGCCTTCCCTCATGCCACACCATTCTGTTAGCAAGGACAGGGGTGAGCGGTAAAGCTGCTCACCCAAGACAGACCAGAGGGTAAAGCTCAGCATAGGAGATGATGGTGAGGGCTACAGAAATGGAACCAGGACAGGGCTTACGTGAGGCAGCCTTGGGGGATGTAGAACACATCAAGTCCATAGCTGGGAGGAGATACTTCAGAGGGACAAGTGTGTACAAAGGACTTCAACGCCAAGTACACTTAATGAATAAAGGGAATGGCAAGGAGGGGCACAAGGCGGTGCTAAGTACACAAGGACGGCTTCTAGCATCATTCCTGTTGCTGTGATGAAAGACTCTGGTAGAAAGCAACTTAGGGAAGGAAGGTTTTATTTGACTCCTCCCCCCACCCCCAGTTCCAGTTTACAGGCCATCCCTGCAGGGAAGTCATGGCGGCGGGAGCCTAAAGCAGCCAGTCACATCATCACATCAGCCCGACAAGAGCAGAGAGAAATGAATGCATGTGTGCTTAGTACTCAGCTCGCTAGTTCTAGCCTGAGACAATCCAGGACCCAAACAGCGGGGCCACGTCTTCCTATGTCAATCAAGACAGACCTACATAAATGTGTCCACGGGCAACTTAATCTAGACAGTCTCCTTGAGACTTTTACAAGACTAGATTATGCCAAGTCACCAAATAAAGGTCACCTCCATAGATAATGTCCCTCAGGAAGGAGCATGGTCATGGGGTGAGCAGATCGTGGAACATATGGAGATGCAAGGCCATAGAAGGAAGGGCTCTATGGGGGCAGAGATGGACACGGTGGCCACTCTACTGAGAGTGTTCAAGGCAGTAGGAGCTGAGAGCCAAGTGGGGAGGCTATTGTAAGCTCATATGTCCTTCAAGGATGGAAGGTCATGGTCCCTGACTTACATTGTTGTCGCCAACCCTTCCCTCATCCCCACTTACTCCCCAGAGTGCCAAGGATGATCGTCAGTTCTCTGAGGAGGTCACCTCACCTCAGTATTTAGCCTGCCATTTTCATTTTGCAATGCTTGGAAAAATGGAGCGCTTTCATGTTCCTCCAGGGAGTGTTATTTCAAGATGTCTTCTGCTGCCTGTGTCGGGCCAGGGTGTGGGTGGATGTATTTTTGCAGCTTCTCACCAGAGAGTCGGCTTCTGATTTGCAGACCGCATTTATTATGGGTCATATTGTCCATTGATGAATAATGTGTGGGCTACAAAGCAGATATATAGCTTTTAAAATAGATCATTTATCCTGCAGGCTTCATCCCCCAGTACCAGGCAGGCTCTTCAGTTGCATTTTCTGGGAGCAGAGTTTGGAACGTTTTCCTTCACGTTCTGGGTCGTCGGTTCATCTTCTGGCCTGTCATGCATTTCCCTGATCAGCTGGGGACTTGAGGGTGGGCACCCAGGCACAGTGTGAATCTATTGGCAAAGACATAGTCCAGGCGGGGGAATGCCTGCTGAGGAAATAGTTGCTCCTTTGAGCTACTGAAAATATTTCTTATAATGCGGATTTACACAAAAGGAGAAAATAGACATCATGGTTTTCTATGGAAGTCCCGTGGGTATCATAAAGTAACCGAACCCAGCTGATCCTCATGACTGCAGCTGTAGAACCAGGCCTGTATAGAGAGGTTCTGTGTAGGAGACGATGATGTGTCTTGGGGGAGAGGAGGAACCTCCTGCTAGGTATAATGGGGTTTGGGAGTTTTCCTCTAGTGGTCCGGGGCACCATGGGGTCTGGAGGTGGAGTGAAGCACAGTCTCCTCTCTGATGCCACCCCCACCCCTAGTCTGTGCGTCAAGGACCTCCTGTCACAGAAACCTCCCTAAGGGTTGTTTTCCCTTTACACAGAGTTCTTGTTTTGCCTGGTGTGTTGCAATCTGCAGGCAGTGGCCAGGTGACATCTGTTGGAATGCTGATGTGCGCTGCCAAGCAAAACAGATGCAGGAAGATTTGCCAACGTGGGGAAGAAGGGACAGAGTGAGCAGTCGAGGGTATTGGGGGCAGGCGGCAATAATGGCCGTATTTATAGACTGGAAGGCTAGCTTAATGCCACCTTGCTTTGAAATCCTTAGGAAAGCTTTCTAAGTTCATGCCACAGTCTGCAAGCATTCAGAGGGGTTTCCATTTCCCACCCTGCATCCAAAATGGTGTTTAAAATGGTTCAGCACAGAAGAAGGCATTTCATAGCAACATGTTGTTTTCTGTAAACCACTGGCCACCAGATTTTATTTATTTATTTATTTATTTTTGAATCTGTGTTTTTGTTATTTTCGAAACAAGGTTGAATCAAACCCAGACTGGCCTGGAGTTAGATCCATAGCTGAGACTGTCCTTGAACTCCCAGCCTTCCCTTCTCTGCCTCTAAGTATCGGAGTTACAGGAATGTGCCACCATGCCTGGCTACCTATTTTTTATATTAGTTTATTGATACGTTTGCCAGTTTGCTGATTTAACTCCCAGTGGGCTAAGATCTGCTCCAAACACTGCAGACGGAATTCATAGAGTTTTATTGATGGTGATTATCCAGTAAGAAAAATAGACTTGTGGCCAGAAGTGGCCTCATTGGCCATGAAGGAGTAGAGAGGTCTAATGGTTACTTTTCTTCTCCATTTGACAATACTGGACAAGAAGCAACTGAGGGGAAGGGCTTAACTTTGATACCAGCACAGCATATAGGAGTGGGAGGCTGCTGGCCACATTTCATGCATAGTCAGGAACCAGAGAGTAAATGGCAAGAGAGGCCAGGTTATGCAACCCCAAAGTCTGCCCCTGCTGGCCTGCTTCCCCTGTCTAGCAAGGCTCTACCTACCCAGACAGTATCACCAAAGACCTAATTTTCAAATACTGGAGCCCAGGAGAGTTTTCATATTCTAACTGCAGCAGAGTGTTAATACCTGGGGTTGCACACAGGCAATTCTGCTACAGTCAGGGCCGAGAGCAGCTAGGTAAGCTGATGCAGCTGACATCCTAGACCTGTTTGATGAGGAATAGCCATGGATGTGACATGCCATCTCTTCTTACCTGGCCTTCGTCACTCTCAAGTCTGCCTGCCAAGTGGTGCATAGGGGTGTGCTCCGCAAAATTAATTCAGGAACCTGGGTGACACCTTTGCATTAAGGCAACAAGGTGTTCCCATGAGGAGTCTCAAAGTCTGCATGATGGAGCTTGTCTCCCAGAATAGCTCAGAAGTAAAAGGATTAATTTTTCTTGTCAGTTTCCAACTGTAAAAAGGAGGTGGAATTGGGGTTCTAACTCTAGCTGGGGACAGGCCGGTCTGTCCTGTGAGCCTGGGCACAGATGCCTTCCCCACCCCCCCCACCCCCCACCCCTACCCCAGTAGCTGCATTTTCTCCCTGCTGCAAATATTAGCTGAGCGCATTTTTGTGGCTTTTGTAATGCCACTTCTTAAAAAGAGGAGGGCTGTTGTCAGATTTTTGACATTTCTGACGGAGCTGGGAAGTGGTGTCTTCTTATTGGAAGCAGAATCTGTAAAGGGGAAAAGACAAAAGTTCCTCTGGTCGCTGTTTTTGAATTAGACAGCATGGTCCCTTGTCCAACTGTAGATCTGCAGGTCCCACCAAAGTTTGGATCTCAGGGCCCCTGATGCCCGAACTACCCTCTTCCTGCTGTTTGGGGTTTAATTGTACCAAATCTGGGCTCTCGATCATCTCCATTGAGTGAACCATACTGGGACAGCTCGGCTTTCAGATTGCCCAATAGCTCATGCTTACATTGCTCTCTGTGATGCCATCCTAAGTAGACAGTGGCTTGCATGTCCCGGGTTTTGTTACTCAAGGTGACCTTTGCAACATATAATCTGGTTATTCTTAACGTCACTGAACATATCTGTTAGCAAAGCAGGGAACAAGGGGGATGGCTCAGTTGGTAAAATGTTGTAGTTTGCAAAAGCTGAGAATCTGACTCGATTCGTAATATCCATGTGAAAAAGCTGGACATGAAGAAAACAACAGATTCCACTGGTGCCCGGCCAGTGAGCCTAACCTGCCCGGAAAGCTCCAGACCAGCAAAGGATGCACCTGAAGAACCCTGGGGTTGAACTCTGACCTCTGCACACGTGTCCACCTGTGTGGGCAAACACACACTCTCACACACACACACAGAGAAATATTGGTGGGGCTAATAAGAGGCACACACTTGCTTCTATTTTGACGTTCTCAGAGCCCTATGATCTCAGAGATGTTTAGAGCCCATCACCAGTCCTCTGCTGAGCCAGGGATACTTATGCATCTCTCAGAGCAGTGGCCCCGTGTAATTTGCTGCTTCTCGGTGGCTGAGGATGTAGGAGGCGGCTCACTAAGCTTCAGCATGTATCGTTGTTCATCAGAGTATGATCATAAAGGCCGGGAAGAAGGATGCTAAATAGGTTTTAATAAAGTGCGTGCTGCCCGCCGTCTTCTGCCTTCCTTCGTATCTCCTTTCTGGCTCGCTCTTTGTCTGCATCCAGCATCTCTTATAATCACACTTTTACAAGGGTGGATGCATGAGTTCAGTAAGCTCACTTGACCTTCTCTATCTCCAGCCGTGGTGAGAGAATAAGCCCTTATTAATGCAGTGCTTAATAACCATAAGCAAATATTAACTTTCTGTTATTGCTCCCTCTGAAAGAGAAGACAAGAATTCCTCACGGATGTTTAAGGACTGAATTTGTCACAAGTCTATCTGCTGATGGTGTCATCAGCAAACGGATCTCAATTTATACTTTTGGTCACTACGTAAGGAACGCCATCCTTTCAGAATTAATGACTTTCCTAACATACTGTAATGGAAGAGTCCTGGAGTGGGAGGGGAAATCAATAAAAAGGATTTTTTTTGTTTTGTTTTTTGGGTTTTTTGTTGTTGTTGTTGTTGTTCTTTTTTTCAAATTTTATGTCTCACTTGATGAGCACCATCAACAACTTTTCCTTTTATGACTTCAGGTTCCAGGACTTTGGAGAAACCCAGGTTTATTTACTTTTGCAAAAGGCCACAGCAAGATTGTTCTTGAGCAATGGCTACCTCTCCTTTCGATGTATTTCTTAAAAGTTGTTCTACCTAGTCTTCATTAAACTCAATTTTAAGTCACTCTTTTAGAAGCATGCCAGAAAAAAAGAAATAGTTGTAAAATGGTTTTATTTGTTATTTTGAGGCAGGCACTTATGTAGCCCAGGTTGATCTTGGAAGCCATGGTCTTTTTGCCTCCAGCTCTGAGTGCCGGGATTATAAGCATGCCCAGTGTATGAAGGGATGGGGGTCAGCCACACGGCTTCATCGTGCTGGGCAAGCGCTCCACCAACTGAGCTATATCCTCAGCATACAACTCAAACTAAGTAACCTGAGGTCAGTGTGAATTGTGGTGAGTATAATCTAAATGGAACAGCATCCGGGCATGGGATCCCGCCTCCCACACCAGCTGTGTGTGTGTTTGCCTTTTGGTAAACAGCAGCCTGAAAGTGTAACTGATGGAGGAGTTTCCCCAGTCGGGGTTATCAGGTTTGTCTGTTGGTAATGATTATATTAGAATGTGTTTCTCTTCGGTCCATGTGACTTGCCGACCTAATGCCAACCGTGTTTCCCTCGAATCTCCGAGTTTCAGGAGTCTATTAATAAAGCAGGTGGAGAGAATTAGTTGCTAAGTTTGGGTGCGCTTGAAATGAGATTGTCAGCAAATTTTACCTTCAGACCTACAACCGTGGTTTGCTGTCCATTGGACATCGTCCTTGGGACAGAAAATAAATAAGAGACTCAGGGAGAAAAAAGACTAACACTTTCCATATCTTATATTTCCTTTATACTTGTCAGTGTTCCTTAGGAACATGTATATTTCTTTTCTTCCCAGGTTTATGTTAAGATTTGACATTATAAATTCTATCAAACAGAGACTACAAGTCTGTACTGGTCATGAATTCTTTCACTAAAGAGTAAAACCTAAGTAAATGTTTATTTCTAAACCCTTAAGAGTAGAGAGTAAGTGTTCATTGTCACTGACAGAAGGAAATTAATACTTACTTCAGCCCCCACCTATCCCAACAACAAGGAAGAAAGAATAAATTGAGGCCAGGACAACATGTGACACGCCTGTTGTGGCTACCGGGAGTCAGTCCAGCTAGGTGACACTTCTGAATCCGTTGGACATCCTAGGCTCTGGGAAGTCCACAGAGGTACAAGTATTAAAGAAGACAGAAGGGCCTGTTTTGAAGGACTGTGGTCGTTACCAATAGCAAAGAGGCCCTGATGAGTGAAATATCTGCCCAAGGAAGTGAACAGGAGTAGAGACAGGAAGTTCCATGGATTTATGTGTGTGTGTGGCTATGTACATACATACATCCCATGTGTGTTCAGACAACCAAAGAGGCTAGAAGATGGCAACAGATCCTCTAGACTTACAGGCAGATGTGAGCTGCCCACTGTGGGTGCTGGGAACTGAATTCAGGTCCTTTGGAAGAACAGCAAGTGATCTTAACTGCTAAGCCATACCTTCCCAGACTCCAATGCTGGATGTTTTAAAAATAGGAGGCAGCCAGAGGAATAAGGATGGCCTAGACACTCCCATCTCTCCTTCTAGATTTTAAGTTCGTTCTCTCTCTCTCTCTCTCTCTCTCTCTCTCTCTCTCTCTCTCTCTCTCTCTCTCTCTCTCTCTCCCTCTCTCTCTCTCATAGTGGGAGACAACCTTTTGTTTCCTTAACATTCTGTGCTGTGATTTCTATAAGGAGCTGTGAGGGCCCCTCTACGGTCTTTAGGATTAAATAAAACTCCTTTTGTTTGTTTCCTGTGGTACATTCTTAGAATACCAATATCTCTGTGTGTCCCAAGGGGCTGTAGAAGCGGTCTTGTAGCTATATAACAAGTCAAGCAGACAGACTTATCATTCTGTAAGCCCTAATTGTACCATTCTCTTTCCTCTGCGAAGGCCTTCCTGGCCTTCCCTGTTTGCTCTTGATATAGCCAGAAGACCATAATTACAGATTACATCTATGGCACCTTCTGAAATTCAAAAGAGAACAATAGACTAGGCTGTAGCTCAGTACCTCAGTACCCATTGAAGCCCTTGGTCTCACCCCCATACACTGATGAATTCATGTAACCCTGGTATATGAGAGGTAGGGGCTATAGAGAATGAGACGTTCAGAGTCATTCTTGGCTACATTAAAAGTTTTGAGGGAGCTTGGGGTACCACAGGATGCTGTCTTGTTAGGAGCTGAAGACAGCATAGACGAGCAAAGATGTCACCCTTTGCTCACCCTTCTATATCTAGAAGTGGGGATGTGTTTCCCTTTCCCTTGAATTCTACTGGGCTAAGCTGAGTCCATCTGTTGGCTTATCCTGTACCTTCTGGTTCTTGCCTTTTCAAATGCTTGCTTTTGTGGAGCCAGCCACTGTGGAGGCAAGCTCGGGTTAGTTATTTAGACAGTTCCAGAAGCTGGAGAAAAAGGCTCTGTGGTGAAGAGCGCTTGCTCATCTCCCGGTGGGGGGAGCTGAATTTAGTTCCTAGCAACCATGTCAGGCACTTCACAACTGCTTGTAACTCCAACTGTAGGGCATCAGACACTACCTCTGGCCTCTGTGGGCATCCATGTTGCACATAAATAAGAGATACAAATTTTTAAAGAGAGAAATTCCAGCCTCCTAGCCATCCCTTACCTATGACAGATTGGGGAAGGGATCCGAGCGACCACAGTTGAGGCCATACTGTCTGACAATGGATGAGAGATGACAGGGGCTGTCATAGTTTTTGACTTACTTTTAGGTTGGTTTATTAATGGTAGGTAATCATGAGACAGTGCCCTCAGCATTCTCTCGTGAGAGATCTAACCTTGTCAGCAAAGCCCATGGTAGGTGAGCCTTTCCTGTGCTTGCACAGCTGCTTTCCCGGAAGCTGGAGGAGGGGAGCCACGCACAGGATGGGCCGGCAGCATAGCTCAGGGATACACTTGGCGGAGACAGCTGAGAAACAGCTGCAGTGTGGCCCGAGTAAGCTGAGAGAGTGGGTGTTTTGTTATCAACTAAAGGAAGTCAGAGGCTGTAGTCTTTATCCGCCATATTCTTAGATGCTATAGAGAGAGAAGTGTTCTTAGCCACAGTCTGTGCTGGGTCCCAGACAGAGTCTGTCAATGTGATCACACAAGTAAATGGAGAAGGATTTCTTCCCAACAATAAAGAATGGCTTAGAGGGGGGTGACAGTGTTTGTTTTCAATCTTATGTGCCTTTGTAGTATAGTGCCCGGAAGCATAGGTGTGTGTGTGTGTGTGTGTGTGTGTGTGTGTGTGTGTGTGTATGTGCATGCATATGTGCTTGTATGCATATGACATGGAGGCCAGACAAGTTCAGATGCAGTTCCTCAGGTGTCACCTATCTTCTTTCTGAATGGAGACTTCCGTTTGGCTCAACCAGCTGACTGACTGGTCAGCAATCCCGAAGGATCTGCCTGTCTCTGCCACGTTATCCAACACGGAGATGACTGGCATGTGTTGCTATGCCCTGCTTTTCTCCATGGGTTCTATGGATGGAACTCGGATCCTCACACTCACACAGTGGGAAGCTCTTTACTGTCTGAGCCTTCCCCATAGCCCAGCAACACAGAAGGAGCAATAATTGGACTCATGAACTGTCTAGTTTAATTACATTTACTTTAAAGTCCAGATACACACACAGAGTCACAACACAACTGCAAGGTCATGAAATACCCATGCCTCAGGGTCATCTGCTAAGCTAAGCTGTATGTACGTCAGCCTCCAGGAGAAGAGGGAGAGGGAGAGGAAGGGGGGAGGGGGAGGCAGAGGAGGAGAAGAAGAAGAGGAAGAGGAAGAGGAAGAAGAAGAAGAAGAAGAAGAAGAAGAACAACAACAACAACAACAACAACAACAACAACAACAGAATTTCATTTTTGAGCAACTTGGAAAGATACAAAGGTCAGATGACATGTCCCATGAGTGATGTGCAATCCCCAGGCAGCTGGACATTCAGAAGTAACAAGGTGGCCTCTGAGTCAGCCTTCCTGGTGCTATCGCCACGTTGGGGTGCTGCCCACACATGTTGGGGTTCTGCCCACACAGCCTTCCCGCCAGAGCAGCCCCAGCCGCCTCGGGCTGTCTCTACCTGTTACCTGCCTGAGACTTCGGGTCAGTGACACCCTATTTGAGAATGCGATGGCTGCGGTGGGTGAGGATGGGGAAACTCCCAGGCCTGGCCGTCCAACAGAGTTGCCTGAGGGCCCTGAAGTCCACAGTGACAAGGTGGCATCTCCTAACTGGTTCCACAGGATGACCGTCGTCATCTTTCCGTGTGCTGGAGTTAATGCCAGCAGGAAGGACTGGTTACCTTCAGTCTTTGACCGCACTTGGCACGCCCACAATTCTTTCATGTTTACTTATTATTTATTTATTTATTTATTTATTATATGTGCATTCCTACACAGACCATAACGGAGGTCAACTTCGTGAGGTTTCCACAGTAAGCACCTCACTGCCCTGGACACTTCTTCATGTTAACCCTTAAGGTGACAGGTTCTTTTTCAAGTCAACAGGAGAAAAATGCACACTTCAGTATGTGTGCAGTTTTACAAATGGCCTGTTAGGGTATAGTAAGGAAAATTCTAGATTTCAGAGCCATTGACCTGTCCCCCATGTGTTGCTGTCTCTAAACTTTTCTGAATTCATCTTCTATTTGTAAAATGGCAATCCTCGCTAGGGTCTCTGTTAAGGAATAGTATGAGGTAGGTTTACAACCTATGAAGAGGCTAATTAATGTTCTACAGGTATGGTGGATTACAGGATTAGGGAAACACTTGCTGTGGGAGTTAAGTCTCCAGACCAGCGGTTCTCATCCTGGGGGTCCACCCTTTCACCAGGACTGTATATCACATATCTTACAAATCAGATGCTTTCCTTCATAAGCATAGGAAAATTGATCGTTACGAGGTAACGACGAAAATAATTTGATGGTTGGGGTTGAAGAGCTGAATGGAAGTGTTGCAGCATTAGGAAGGTTGAGAACCACTGTGCCAGACAAAGCTGAGCATAAAACCCTAGCCCTAAGCCTTACTTACCCTTTAGCCCTTACCCTGACTCTAACCCTGAGTGGAAAATCCTAACCCTAACCCTAACCCAACATGTGAAATCCTAACCCTAACCCTTACCCTTTAGCCCTTACCCTGACCTGAGTGTAAAATCCTAATTGTGACCCCAGCACCTGAGGCTTTACACCTCAAAGAAGACCACCTAATGTTACGAACAATCTTCAGTCTGATCCCAGCACTTTGTGGCTGTGGGCAGCTAACTGTAGAGGAAAATGGATACCTTTGGTTGCTACAGTGATTGATGGAGGGAAGCCAAGTCCCTCTGTTTATGTAGCATTATTGAGTTGGACCTGTTTCACCCTGGGGAATATCTCAGTGTTCGGCTCCCAGCTGTTCCTGCATCTCTTTGTGTAGCCAGGAGAGAAGGGAAACTGGTGTCGCACGCACGCACGCACGCACATGAAGGCCCCTGGGATATGAAGAGAAGTCCTCTTAGCCTGAGGTCTCTGCTCAGCTGGCCCAAGAAGCTTTCAGAAGGAGTTGGAGAAGTATTCTGGTAAAAACGTAAGCAGTCAATAAAACTGGGAAGGGTTACCCCAGGATGATGGCTGAGGCCCCCAAGAAAGACCTGTTCTGCTTGGTCATCACGCTTGTTCTGGAGTGGAGTGGGAAGAACGGCGTGACCTGGGGGATCAGAGTGTTCACTTGACTGTCACTCCAGACAGACACCTTGCTAATGTGGTAGCTCTTCACTGTCCTGTGACAGTCTGTCCTTCCCAGATCTCTGTAGGCTCTTTATGGCCATTGGCTCAAGGCATCTTTGTGACTCAAACGGGAACATGAAGACTACAGTTTGTGATTTCAGTGGCCAAGGCACATCCGAAAATGACCTAACTGCATTTTTCTTACTCTTTTTTTAATTGTTAATGACCATGAAGATTTGTATTGTTTAATTTCAAGGAAAACGGGCCTAATATTAAAATAACTCACATTCAGTATTATAATTTAGAAGTCTGATTTTTTTGGTGGTTTGTTTGTTTGTTTGTTTGAAACCCTTCCCCTTATTCTTACTCTCCAATGTTTATCTCCTACAAGGTTGTTGTCATATCTTAGCTGGATGGATTAGCTAGGTTATAGTTAAAAATCAGCAGTTTTTAATACACACTCCAGACAACTCCACCTTCAGAAACCATCGAATAATACCGAACAATGCCTCAATAAAAACTGGTAACCTCAGAAATATTTTCTTCCTGGCTTAGCTATTTTCACCTTCACTGTAGTGCGAAATATCAAAGTGTATTTCTTTTCTGATGGTGTGTGTGTGTGTGTGTGTGTGTGTGTGTGTGTGTGTGTGTTCGTTTTCGTGAGTACACACAGAAGCCAGAAGTGTCTTCAATTGTCTTCTCCACCATTTCTCTTTCTTCATTTTATCCAGACAAGGTCACAAGGTCTTTCTCTGATCCTACAGCTTGCTGACTGGCTCAACTGGCTTTCCAGAGAGCTCCTGGGCTCCTCCTGTTCCTGTCTCTAGTACTGGTGTTATGACACACGCGTGTTATGACATACGCCGTGCACATGGTCTTTTGCATGCGTGCCCGTGCTTGACTGAGCCGTCTCCAGACCCACTTTGATTATTTTTAATGTTAGTGTCTAGAAGTTCATTTAGTTCTCTAATAATCCTTGACTCTCAGCTAGGTATAAACAGTTCAGAGAATTCATCTACGACACATATCTGTCACAGTTAACAGCCTGTTCCAGTGTTAGCCATGGCTGTTTTCTCTGTAAAGGGCTAAGTAGCATAATATATAAGTATAATATGTTTTATGTGATAGCATTATGCCCTCAGTTGTGAATGCAAAAAAATGGCCCACAGAATATTTTGGTCTCTGCCCTAAGTCTGGCCAGATACTCTCAACAGAATTCTAGCACTTTCCATCCATGCGGCACACTCAACAGACGATCAACTTTTTCTTTTTCAATCTATGAGCACAGAACATGTGATGTGTGTGCACACATGCATGTGGAGGCCAGAGGACAACCTTGGGTGTCATCCTCAGCTTCATCTTCTAGGAGACAGGGGCTGCCTGTGACCTAGGGAGCACTAGTTAGGATAGACAGGTCAGTGAGCTCCCGGGACCTCCCTGCTTCCACCTGCCTGCAGTGGGATTACAAGTCCACTCTGCCACACCTAAAAGATTATACATGTGAGTTCTAGGGACTGAACTTAAATTCTTGTGTTTGCAAGGCAAATGCTTTACGGATAGGTCCCCATCCAGTCCACTTTATAATCCTCACCGCTGGATGCGGTGACTGTGACTTTCGTGTTGGACAGCGCCACTCACTAACTGCCATTAGCATTGTCTGTGTTTGCAGGGTAATCGTTGACCTTCTTCATATGGCAGGATCAGATGGGACCTGAGGGAAATCAGCGGGCCTCTGGAGTGCAGGGCTGGATTTGAGGGAAGAAAGGAAAGCTTTTGGGCCTTGGTGAGAGAAATGAGAAAGTTGGGACGGATATGAGGGATTCGGGAGACATGAAGATAAAGCAGATTTCCCAGGCTTGAGTGTCTCCAGAAGGCAGGAAGCCGCCATGCCATGCTGTACCAGGAAGTCCCAGCAAGAGAGAAAACCTGGAAGCAGTTCGGAGGGGAACCACGAGCTAGGGCTCTAGCTGAGAACTGGTCTCTGCAAAGTATTTTAGGTATATTTTTCCACATGCTCACACATCCCAGATCCTTGTAGGAGTGTGTGGAAAGGAAACCTACTGCTAAGTCTTCTCACAGAGAAAAGCTCACCCCACCATCTCAGTAAGAGGCATTTATGAGGTAGACTATGATTTTGGCTTTAAAAAAATTAGTCAAATGAGCTGGGGAGATGGCTCAGCTCTTAGGGCACTTGCTGGGCAAGCATGGAGATCAGAGTTCCAATCTGCAGGACCCACATACATGCTAGATGAGCATGGCAGCCCATTTGTAATTCCAGCCTCAGAAAGTAGAGACTGATAACCTCCAGAGCCAAACTTGGAAACGGAAGGCTCAACCTCCAGGCACACTCTGTACACAAGCTCATGAAAAAAATGGTGGTGGAGAGGGCGTCAAGACAGTGGCTCATTTTGAAACTAACTACTTTACAGTTAGGTAATGTGTCTCATATAGAAATGGTGAGACACCCCCACCCAGTGCACCTGCATTGGTGTGGAACCGCAACCTGGAAACCTAGTTGCAGGGCTGGAGGTGTTGGCCCAGTTGATGCTGTGTTTCTCTATGTCATTTATGAAGCCCTAGGTTGGATCCCAAGGACCACATAAGCCCAACAGCAGCAGTCACAGCCCTGCTTGGGAGGTGAGGGCAAGACCTACACAGCAAAGTTTTTGATCTATTCTCAAAAGAAAAGAAAGGGCCTTTTGTTACTGTTTTTGTTTTTGTCCTGACCTGACTCTTTTACTTTTTACATCGACCTTGGGAAAGCAGTAGTTTAATCAGTGTATTTGGTGTAGTTCCCCTGAAGCTGGCTGTCAGATCCGTGGAAGAAATTGAAACAATGACCACCTGGGAAACGTTTGGTGACCTCCAGCCATGATGGCGACCTACACTAACTTCAGTCAAATGCAGTTAGAACACTCCTCTTTTGGTCTTAGTTTTGTTTCCATAACTTCTAGCAAATGTCTCTCTGTGGCAGACCTAGCAATGTAAAACTCATAGAACCTCTGGCAGGAAGAGGCTGTGTAGACACAGTGGACCATCTGGCTTGATGGTACCTCCGCAGTGTCATCTCGAGGGATGGAAAGCTTTGGGACAGGAGCTCTGATTGCCAGTGATGGGAGAGAATTGTGGGCATACTCAGAGGGTCCCGTCAGTGTCTTCACTGCCTCAGACAGTGTCTGGTCCTTTTAAATATCTCCTCATATTTTCAGTAAGAAGTGTCAAGCGCTTTAAATTTTATTTCTTTAAAAAGCCTTTTATATAACTGGAGTTTAACAAGCTATAACATTTCCTAGACTGTGTGTCTGGATATTCTGTTTAATTATAAACCTGTTGCCATGGAGAAGGGATGGCACAGACCTCAGGGATCTTGTGGCTGACACCACAAGTGACACGGGAAGCAGAGGAGCCACTGCGCAGTTGGATACATCTTAGCACAGGTACAGGTGCTCCGTGCCCATCCCAAAGGGATTCTAAAGCACATTCTTGTATTTCCTCTTCCAGTCGTGTGTCCCTCTCACCCTCCCTCCCCAACACCCATGCTGGTTGTATTGGCTGGTTTTGTGTCAACTTGACACAAGCTGGAGTTATCACAGAGAAAGGAGCTTCCGTTGAGGAAATGCCTCCATGAGATCCAACTGAAAGGCATTTTCTCAATTAGTGATCATGGGTGGGAGGTCCATTGTAGGTGGTGCCATCCCTGGGCTGGTAGTCCTGGGTTCTAGAAGAAAGCAAGCTGAGCAAGCCAGAGCAAGCAAGCCAGTAAGTAACATCCCTCAATGGCCTCTGCATCAGTTCCTGCATCCTGACCTGCTTGGGTTCCAGTCCTGACTTCCTTTGGTGATGAACAGCAGTGTGGAAGTGTAAGCCGAATAAACCCTTTCCTCCACAACTTGCTTCTTAGTCATGATGTTTTGTGCTAGAAAAGAAACCCTGACTAAGACACTGGTGTAGTTCAAAGTCAAGAGCTATATAACTTAAAAGTTCTGAGTTTGGCTTTGAGCAGAGGATTTCATTTTGAGACTGAAGACCTACTGAATTGATTACTTCTGGAAAAAGAAGTACTGAGATGCATGCTTTTATTTTTTTCTGAAAGAACATTTCCTACCACTGCTTAGAAACCTGAGAGTTTGTGCCCTTGGTGTCTCCAGTAAGTGGGCCATGCTAAGAGGCTGGGTTACACTGGTATGTTTTCAAGCATGCAGGTGCCATGGCATGTTTGGGTGTACTATGAACTTTCAAGGACCAGAGTTGTGGAATTCCCCAAAAGTCCTAATGATGTTGCCTCAGCTTTTGGTACTTAAGAACTTTGTCCTTGTTCAACATGTTTCTGAGGCGTCTTGAAAGGGCGAGCCACGTCTCAATGTTTGTATAACTACCATAAGAAATTCCTTTCTGGAGTTGCTCAACTCCTGTAGGTGCATGGACTGTACTGAAATCTGTAGCTGCCTCGAGTATTTATGATCTCTGTTTGGTCACGTTGACCACATACTTGACACTTCACACCCCTTGCCATAGCATTTTCTACTTCAGGGGTAAAGGGGGTGTTCCACTTGGTCTTTTGCTAAGAGCAGGTAGGGGACACTTCTTCCAAAGCACAATCATTACACCTTTGAAGCTTAACTACAAAAGTAGCCCTGGGTCCTGATGCCGCAGAACCGACTTCATGACTAACTTTGAGATTTGAAGTAGCAAAGTGAGAGCCACCAGAAGCAGTAAGGGATTTCTTTTTGCAATTTGGAGTTTATCTTGATAGTTTCTTTGGCCAGCTAATGTGAAAGTGACAGATTGGTGTGTGGCCAGGTGACTTTCAACTCAAAAAAAAAAAAAAAAATCTGGCCTTCAGGACTGATGAGCTCATTTTGCCAGTGACTCAGTCAGCACGTTGTGACTGGTTCCGTTCTGTTTAGAAAGAGTGCAACGCCAAGTTTAATTGAGGGAGTCTAAAATCCCCTTTGCTTTGAGAAATGAGGAGCTTGGTGCTTTCCTGCCTCCTGAGGCACTGCCCTAGGTTGATAGCGTGCATCTTTGGCGTGTGAGATGGAGTGAGCGCTCACCACCAGCTGTGTGAGCCTATGTCCGATTTGCATCCTTTTCTTGGTTAGTGATTACCGTCCCTGACATTGCCTTCTTTCTGCTGCAAACAAGTCTAGAAGATTCACAGAGGATTTATCACTTTCCTACCCAGATGACTGGGTATAACACTAACTCGGGATGCTGAGGGTCCCCAGGGAGCAGTGTGCTTCCCGAAGGTGTAGCAGGCGGAAGCTGCGATGGCTCCAAGGCTTCCAATGGCTTGAGATGCTCACCCTGGGGTTTTTCTTTCCTTGTGGATTCTTCATTTTTATTCTGTTTGGAAGCATTTGTGAACTGGATATCAATATAGTAAGGAAAGTGGATTATAAAACTTGGAATAAGGACCATTTGGGACACAAAGAAGTCTTCAGCATATATGTTGCCTTAAGGAAGAGAGTATCACTCTTAAAATTGATCCCAGACCTCAGTTTAATTAGAAGAATGTTATGGTTTATACATGCATGGTTCAGAGAGTGGCACTGTTTGGAGGTGTGGCCTTGTTAGAGTAGGTGTGGCCTCATTGGAGTAGGTGTGTCACTGTGGAGTAGGCTTTAATACCCTCATCGTAGCTGTCTAGAAGTCAGTCTTCCACTAGCAGCCTTCAGATGAAGATGTAGAACTCTCAGCTCTGCCTGCACCGTGCGTGCCTGGATGCTGCCATGCTCCTGCCTTGATGATAATGGACTGAACCTCTGAACCTGTAAGCCAGCCCCAATTAAGTGTTGTCTTTATAAGATTTGCCTTGGTCATGGTGTCTGTTCAGAGCAGTAAAACCCTAACTGAGACAGGATGATGGGACGGGTATATAGAAATACAACAAATTGTATAAGTTACATTTGGATCATGAATTATTGTCTTAGTCACTGTTCTGCTGCTGTGAAGAGACACCATGACTGAGGCAACTTATAACAGTAAGCATTTACTTGGGGGCTTGCTTACAGTTTCAGGGGGTTAGTCCATGGTAGCAATGGTGGGGAGCCAGCTGGCAGGCAGGCAGGCAGGCAAGGTGCTAAAAGGGTAGCTGAGAGCTTCTGTCTTATCCAAAAGTTGGAGGGACAGGGAGACAGAGAGACACAGACTGGGAATGCTGTGGGGTTTTTAAGCCTCAAAGCCCACCCCCACTGGCACACCTCCTCCAACAGGCCACACCTCCTAATCCTTCCCAAAACAGTCCATCAACTAAAGAACAAACATATAAATAAATGAGCCTTTGGGGCTATAGTTATCCAAACCACCATAGTTATTATCCTACCAGCTCCAAATTACATTTGTGTGTGTGTGTGTGTGTGTGTGTACATGTATGTGGTATATGTTTGTGCAGGTGTGTAATGTCTGTGAAGGTAAGGACATCCCTGTGGAAGCCAGGGATCAAGATTTGGTGTCTTTCTTTGTTCCACCCCATCTCATTTTTTAATTGAGTTTTATTTATTAGTGTGCTTGGATATGTGTGTTTTATATGTGGAGGCATGCCATGGTGTGTGAATGTAGGTCAGGGACAAGTCTATGGAATTGGTTCTCCCTTTCCAACCTTATGTGGCTGCCAGGGATTGAACTCAAGTCATCAGACTTACACTGTT
Source organism: Mus caroli (assembly GCF_978045245.1). Classification (NCBI taxonomy): domain Eukaryota; kingdom Metazoa; phylum Chordata; class Mammalia; order Rodentia; family Muridae; genus Mus; species Mus caroli. Next base: position 63,415,813 of record NW_028227274.1, read on the forward strand.
AGTCAGCAAGCGCCTTTACCCACCAAGCCATCTGGCCAATCCCTCCTTATTTTTGAGACAGGCTTTCACTGAACCTGAAACTCATCTGTTCACGTAGGCTGGCCAGTGAACTTCTGAGTTCCGCCTGTCTCTTGTCCCCTTAGTACTGGAATTGCAGACATACATTGCTATGCTAGACTTTTCTACATTGTTGTTGGGTGCCTCAAAGTTTGGTCTTCCTGTTTGAGCACAATGCACTTACAGATTGAGCCATTTCTCCAGCCCCCAAGTGGTAGATTTATTTTAGTTTAACTGAATTTGCCATTGTTTTTCACTGTAGATATCTGAAAGTTCTACTAGGATCTGATAGTAACAATGTTCTCTTGATCATGAGTAAAAATACATTAAGGTGTAACGTTAGCTTTTGATTCATTGCAGCTTTCCTTTCATTAACTTGTTGCCTCTATACTGAAGTCCTAGGGAAGCCTAGAGGATGCTCATTTGAGGTGTTTCTTGGTTCCACTTTCTGTTGCTGTGATAAAATAGAATACTGGCCCTTCATTTGAAAAAGTCAAAGTGTCAGACATTCAGGGCAGTAGTCACATCTCACACAGTTAAGAGCATCAGGGTCTCAGCTCCATTCCTCTGCTCTTGTATAATCCAGGGTCCCCTGTAAAAGGAATGATGCCACCCATGGTGGCTGACACTTCCACCTCAATTTATATAATCAAGGTACACCCTGCTCCCCCAAGATGTGTCCACAGCCTATCTTGGTTATCCTAGACTGTGTTAACAACTAAAGATCATGGTTTCTCTGGAGTAATCCGTTAGCTGATTTTTATAATAGTTTCGGGTCTTCCTCGCTGTCTTACGTAACTGAATTTTAAGTTATATATAAAATGCCTTCGGGTTTATCTCAATTTCATACTGACCCTTAGTAGGGCTTCTTTTATCTATCTTATTTTGTGTTCTCTCTTTTAAAAAAAAAAATGCTGTTGAAATAAAATAACTTCACTTTCCTTCTTCCCTTTCCAGCCCCTCCCAGAGGCCCTCCCTCAAATCCCTTCCATGGACCCCTTCAAGTTGATAGCCTTTTTCTTTAATTATTGTTATACACTCATATGTTTATGTGTGTGTGCCTATAAATATATGCATAATATATAAATATATGTGTGCATATAAATATAAATCCAGTGTGTTAATAAATAAAACTCACTGAGTCTTTTTGTCCTTTGTGTATGTATGGTTTTACGGCTGACCATTTTGTATTAGACAACCTATAGGGGCCTCATCCTTGGAAGAGGTTACCTCTCCATCACCTCGCACTAGTTGCCTGGAGTTCTTTGTCTAGGGATGGAACCTTGTGAAATTTCCCCCCTTCGTGTTAACATGGCATTGATATTCCCACTGTTCCAGTCTTGTTTATGCAGCCAACTCTTGGAGATATTGTTTCACAGCCGACTCTCTTAACCATAAATGCAAGAGCTTCATGTAGCTGTATATATTAAACCTAGGCTTTCCCCCCTGAAGATGTATACCTACCTATAACATGTTTCTTAAAAATGTTCAGCCACAGCCGGGCGTGGTGGTGCACCCCTTTAATCCCAGCACTTGGGAGGCAGAGGCAGGCAGATTTCTGAGTTCAAGGCCAGCCTGGTTTACAGAGTGAGTTCTAGGACAGCCAGGGCTACACAGAGAAACCCTGTCACGAAAAACCAAAACCAAACAAACAAAAAATGTTCAGCCACTTGGGCCAACAGCATTCCCCACAAAAACCATAGAGTAATAAAGAAAATCCAAGTACCAAACACAAGAAACCCTCCTTTTGAACTGATTGCTTAGGATAATCCAGATGACTCCTAGAACGTCATAGATTATCAATGTCGCCCTCTGTTGTCTCTCAGAGTTTGAAGGTGCACCCCTATAGCTGTATAAATACTCATAATTAAACCCAGGACTTCATAATTCAACCTGGATCTGACCGGAAAGCCTCTTTTCTGTGGTCTTGCTACCATGGTTACAGAGAATACCATGCAAGCTGCCAAGGGAGGAAACAATTAAACAGTCTGGCCCAGCTGCAACACCTGTGAACCATGACATTGACCAGCATGGTGAGATGTGCGTGAAGGTATAAGTGGTTACCCTTTTCCCTCGCACGCGTGTGTGTGTGTGTGTGTGTGTGTGTGTGTGTGTGTGTATGTGATCATTTGTGTGTCTGTGTGTGTCTATACAAATATGTATACAGATATATGTATATATAAATATGTATATTTGTTTATATATGTACATATTTGTATATACATACATCTATACATATTTGCATGTGTATGTGCCTGCCTGAGTCTGTGTAAACCACATGTGTGCAGGTGAGTCCTTGAATGCCAGAGCTGGGGTCTAAGCAACTGTAGAGGGGGTTGTGAGCTGGTGAGGGAGCTGTGAACCTCACCTGGTCTACTGTAGAGCAGTAAGCACTCTTAACTGCTGAGCTGCCACTCTGTCCCCTATTGGGGGCTCTTTTAAGCCCCTGTAGTGATCACACTCATTTTTGTGAACTTTAGCATCTTCTCTCTGAGGACATATTTCTGTTTTTTATATCCTGCCACATGTTTTGGGGAAAATAAAGTAGGTCCATGGGATCTGTTCTTCTGGCTGGACTGCCTTGTCTGGTCTCAGTGGAAGAGGATGGGCCTAGCCCCTCAGAGAGTTGATGTGCCAGGATGGGGGCTACACGGAGGGCAGGGGGAGGGGGTGTCCCACCCACTCAGAGGAGAAGGAGATGGGGAGAAGGATTGTGGGAGGGGTGACTGGGAAGGGGCAGTGAGCAGGATGTAAAGTGAATAAATAAAAAAATTAATTGATGGCTCAGATTGATGATCAAATTAATTGATGGTTAAGAGCACTGACTGATCTTCCAGAGGTCCTGAGTTCAATTCCCAGCAACCACATGGTGGCTCACAACCATCTGTAATGGGATCTGATGTCCTCTTCTGGTATGTCTGAAGAGAGGGACAGGTACTCACATACAAAAAAATAAAAATTAATTAAGTAATTAATTGGAAAGATACCCAAAGATTCTCTGGGTAAGAGGTGCAGACTTTGTCTTTTTGTTTGTTTGTTTTTGCCATTTCAGTTGTCCAAAATCAGGTGGCTTGCTACCTGGTATTATTATGTATAACAGTGACATAATAAATACTCCTTGACAGAATGCATGCATTAAATATGCCCTTGGGGCCTTCCTTAAAAACCAAAACAAACAAACAAACAAACAAGGGAGCTTTCGCTGTTGCTTGTCAATTGCAGGAAGAGTGGCCTTGCGTACTTCAAGGTTGTCTGTGAAGGTCTGTGCTTTGCCATCCTAGAGTTAATTAAATGGCTCCTGCTGCCTCACGTTGATTTCAGGAAAGTTACTAGGTGTGCTTCCTCAGCACATGTTCCTTCTCTCAGCTGTCCATCCGCAGTGTCCAGAACGCCCACCCTGTATAGAATTCATACCCTTTCTCTTTTAGCTCCATTTCCCTTACAGACAGATATGTTTCCGTGCCTTCTGTCAGGTCTCTCTCTGGATGGGTTCAGTTATTGGTCAATTTGGAGAGAAAGAAATCCCTATACAAAATTGCCTGGTGAAGTCTAGAAGGAATGGTCGGCTCTCGTTCTAGATGCTTCTAACTTGTTTCTGGAGGAAGTACTACATTAGTCCCCCTCTTCCCAGCACACGTGCTAACGCCCTTTCCCCCTTAAACGCTAGCTCTGACAGGGTTGCTGTCAATCAACTTGTTTGTGGAATTAATGTTAAGCCTCAAGTAGATATTCCGTGAACTGTTTTCTCTCTTTTAAAGCCATTCTTTACCCTATAAATCTCAGAGTGTTCAGTGTGCTGTTACCTGGGTTGCTCAGTCAATGAAGCACCAGATATTAAGGTGCAGCTCTCTCACCATTGCAACATCTTTAGCATATTTTCCAAGTAGCTCCTCACAGTTCCGATATATATGAGTTGTTGGTACACAGTTCAGAAAAACTGGAGGTTTTCAGATATGAGTGCCCAGTCTCACTCAGTGTCAAAGTCTATCGGTAGTCATTCATGGTGGTTATATTTAGGTCTAGAGTGGCAAGGAATATAAAGGCTATTAAAACCTGAACATCAACTCTATGATATTCATGCTAATGTAAATGTAGAAGTGACATAGCAAACATTTACCGCGTATCTGCTTGTAGTTCTGGGGGTTGAAGAGATGGCTCAGTGGTTAAGAGCACTGGCTGTTCTTCCAAAGGACCCAGGTTTAATTCCTAGTACCCACATGGCAGCTCACATTTGTCTGCAACTCCAGTTCCAGGGAATCGGACACTCTCAGATATAGGTTACAAGCAGGCAGAGCACTAATTTGCATAAAAAATACAAATCATGAAAATTAATGAAGATGTTCTGTTTTTTTAAAAAACAAAGGACAGTGGTTCTCGATAAAGTTCTTTCTTACCTTTGACATGTGATATGTGCAGTTATGGGTGCTTACATGCATGTCTGCAGGCACGGGGTCTGTGAATGTGCATGTTGAGACCCATGACTGACAAGGGAAGTCTTCAATGATTGTTCTTTACCTTACTGATTGAGGTAGGGTCCTTAAGTCGTGCCCAGAATTTACTGAAACAGGCTAGTCCCAGTAGCCAGCTTGCCCTAGGCACCCCTGGTCTCTGTGTAATTTGCACACTGCAATTACAAGAGGGATGCCATACCCAGCCAACATGTACATTGGTGCTTGGGGATCCAGACTCCAGTCCTCTGCTTAGAGGGTGAGCACTTTTACCCACGGAGCCATTTCCCTGGCCCCTGGCTTTGTAGAGTTTAAGTAGCTATCACCTCACTTCTCCCAGAGCCAGAGTGGCCATCAGTATATCAACACGGCTACAAATTCAAGACATTAACTTGACATCTGCAAACCTTCACTGTCATTTTCTGAAAGGTGAGTGTTAAGAGAACCATTTCAAAATACCTTATAGATCATCCCAGTGTTCAGGAGGCAGAGCAGGTGGTAGTTTGAGATCAGGCTGGTCTGCATAATGAATTCCAGGATAGACAGGGTAAAACCATGATACATCATCACCATCATCATCACCATCATCATTTAATACTACCACCAATAATAATAGTAGTAGTAGTAGTAGTAATGGTGGTAAAAAGTTCTTAGGAAACATCACCTTTTCTGTCTTAACTGTTTGTGGTTTAATTTAGTTATAAACTTCCACAAGTGAATTATGGTTTAGGTATGGCAGCATCATAGAAAGATGGAAAACGACATGTATTTAGTCCAGTCCTTGTCACATTGACAAAGCTTTATGAGAAATGAAAGCAAGGGTCAGCATGCGGAGAGCTCCTGGAGTCAGACAGTTCCAGACGCTGCAGTGCGGCCCAGGCTCAGGTTCATAGCACCCGGGACCACTCATGAGGAGGGAGTTTGGAAGAGCTGGCACAGATAGAAAAAGCCACTGGGTTCGCTGATGCATATTGGGCACCAGTGATATAGGCTACATCATTTTCACCTCATTTGCCTGCCCTGCAGGTAGAAGTTATATTTAGGATCCTATCTGGTGGCCGGGAGAGGTTCTCCTAGAAGGTTTAGAATTTCTAAGACATTTTATTCTCTTTCTGCTACAGTGTTAAACAACACTTTGGTTCACCTAGAATGAACAACTGTAAACTGGCGTTATCACAGAAGGAATTTAGAGTGCCCATGGCCTTTGAGAAACTGGGAGCAGTATTTTGAACAAGTCTTTAACCCCTTGGCTAGACTCATAAGTTGATGCTGTTCGAGTTGAATTTTGTCCTCATTTAACTCTCTCCTAAGGAGCTTAATAAAGGTCTGTATGTTCACGCAAGTGCTCTTCATACAGCATGAAATTCCCGTCTCATTGATAACCATTTGCCCACTGCCGAAGAATTCAATAGACAGAATTCTTGACTTGCCGACAGATAGAGGGCAAAGTGTCACTCTTTGATAAACCAGGGAGCAGAAGTGAATTTATGTAAAAGAAGTACCCGAAGAGAAAGCAGACTGCAGTTTCTCTCCTGACGTGTGCTTCCTTTGTGGAGAGAGCATAGCAAGAAGTTACTGTCATTGTCCTAGAGTAGACCCTAGTTCACAAGACGACATTGGTCCTCACAATCATGAGTTCCCTTCTGCAGGACAGGCTAGCTGAAGAGCATGGCTATAGGAGTTAGATTCAGAAATCCCTGCCTTTACATGAAGGCTCCCTGCTCCTGTTCTAACCGCTCTTGAGGATCTAGAGCTACATATATAAATATTTTTGCAGCGTGAGGTCTTTAAGAGGTTTTGTGGGGAGTGTTTCTACTTGCTTCCTCATGCATCATAAGTCTTGTCCAAAGGAAAACTCCAGCCTCGGTGAACAGTGGAGTCATTGTGTGAGGCTTGCTTTGAGTTCAGGTCAGAGACATGCCTCTGACAAGCTGCATGCTTGCGCATGACCATTTGTTCTGCCTGAAAGAACAATGGTAGGCAAAGACCAGAGCTCACTCGCTCTGAGACAAGGCGGGGTGAATCCTCTTAGAGCTGTTGAAGAAGAAAAATGAGAAGGGAGCCGTAACAACATTCATGAGCGTAGTTCATCTTCCACGTCCCTTTACACGCAATCCGATCGTAGCTTGAATGCGACAAGGAAATAACCTTTAAAATCAAATTATAATAGAGCTCTGCTAATGTGTGCCTGACTGATTTGCCAGCCCAGTAGTTCTTGTGGAAATCATGCTATCCCTCAACTAAATGTCAGAGGGAACTGCAGTATTAGGGTATAGAGAAGGCTCACATTATCTAGTTTAAGGCTCATTGTGTAAAATGATAGATGTCCAGGTATCATGACCATGACCCTGTAAGAGCAGAAATAGAGCCGCAAACCAGTGAAGAAAAGGGAAGCCCAGATAGTACTACTTTTTTTTTTTTTTAATTGTTGGATGCTTGTGTCAGATGTTAGACTTGGATATTTCGTGTCAAATAGAAATACTAGTCCTATGGGTGGGCCCCCTAGTTTAAGAAAACCTGCTGTCAAATACAGGAGTAAGCTGTGGAAAAGAGTGTCTGCCTCTGTAAGGGCTGACCAGGAAACAAGCTAGAATCTCGGAGGAGTTTCATAGTATTTTCAGACAGAATTTTGTTGCGTGCAAAGAAACAAAAAGTGAGCAAATTAACTATGTGCCGTAATGTGTGGACAGCTGCCAGCTTCAGTTTGCTCTTTGCCAAATAAAAGTGCAAGGGTTCATTGATACTGTTTCCAAAACCCTTAGGATGGAGAGCTACCAGATGTGTCTGAGCAGCAGAAGTACTTTGCTTTGTTTTGAATACTGGACAGATGTGCTGCACTGGACACTTTGCCATTGTGTCCGTGTGGCAATCAGAGGACAACTTGCAGGAGTCGGTTCAACCTTCTCCCATGTAAGACTCAGGGATCCAACTCACTTTCATCAGACATAGCAGCAGGTGCCTTTACACATCGGGCCCAACTCCCCGGCCCCAAAATATGTCTGTTTTAATTGAAGGGTGGGAACTAGGACAGATTGTTACTTTGTACTATACCCCACCCCAGGCTGGTTCTAAACTCACCATCTTCCAGCCTCAGCCTCCCAAGTACTGGAATTTCAGGTTTGTACCACCACCCCTGGCCTCAGATCTGTAATTTTGTACTTTCAAAATATGGCTCTAAGCCACCGTCTTGCACATGGCCTGTGGCTAGTGTGCCTCTTGAGGTGTAAGATGAAGCCCCACACATGCTCAAAGGCCCATTCCTCCAGCTACAGTAGCCGCTGCCAGGGATAGCAAGAGAAGCAAGAAATGCTTCAGCAATGAGGGCAAGGAAGCCTCCACTTGGCACCTCCTCACCACCAAGCATTTACTTGAGTGCCTTCAGTGTCCTGGAGAAGAGAGTGTGCCCTGTGGAGTGTCTATAAGGTGCTAGAGTGTGACACAACTGTTGCATTTTCCAATTACACTTCAAGTTAACTTCATTGTACCGCTGGCTTTGTGTAAGATTGTATAACTCTTTCCATAGTAAAATTAATTGCCTTAGCTTTCAGGAATTTTATTCCTTACCCATCAAGCTCCCAGTATCAAATAAAGTAATATAGTTAATATCCATCTCGTTTCCCTGTTAAGACGACAGCTACCATCTATCTCACGATCAGACATGTGATACATTTTCACAAACCTATGAATCGTCACGGCACTTTGTATATTCAGAGCCTGTGCCTGCTTGTCACAGCACAGGCATTAAATGTATTACTTGTTTGTATAAGGGAATGAATGAACAAATAGAAGAATTGACTATTATTCCAACCAGGTATCCTGGGTCCAGGAATCAGAAAGTTCAATAAGGAGGTAAAACACACAACTTCCTTTTGCTGGTCTTATTAGCCTAGAGTATTTATTGTGAAAGCAGATTCACAGTCATTGTTTGACAGGACAGTATAAATAGATGGGTAGCCACCGTTTGACCTGACGTCACTAACGGGAAATAACAACGCAGATGACGCTTCTGCACCACGCACTGCCACCAGTGATGAAATCCTGCTCTGGCAAACATGAAACAGTTCTAGTACCATGGCTTGGCAGTCGCTCCCGTGTATAGAAGCAGCAGTAGCCAACCGGAGCCGGTTGAACATCTCAAAATAATCCCTTATCTTGTTGCCCTTGAAAATAGCACCCATACAGAGTAATATCCTAGAGAAGTGGCAGCTTAGAAATGAACTCCTACTGTGCTTTCAGCAGCTTAGGGGAAATTATCTTCTCCCAGATGGGACTTGGAGCAAAGGGATGTGGCATAGAGCAGTGGCCAGGTTCTCTTTGATGGAATGCGGATGTTCATGCAGGGGGCCAGTTCTCATGCTGTGTCATTTGCTTACAAAGGTGGCATGCAGTTGTTGGTTTTTTTTTAATTGTGTGTGTGTGTGTGTGTGTGTGTGTGTGTGTATGTATGTATGTATGTATGTATATATGTATGTGTGCATCTATGTCTACACCTGTGTGTCCATGTGTATTTGTATATGTGTGTGCCCTCAGAGGCCAGAAAAGGGTATCAATCCCCTCCCCGCCCCCCCGCGCCCCCCCCCCCCCCGAGCTAGAGTTAGAGGCAGTTGTGAGCCATCCAACATGGCTGGTGGAAACTGAACTCAGGCCCTCTGGGAGAGCAGCATGCTCTAAGCCAGTGAGCCATCCATCTCCCCAGCCCCAGCGATGGTCAATGAGAAAGCCACTGTGCGGCCCATTCACAGAGACAGGTGTACTGGGGTACCCTAAATCTAAGTGGCTTGATGGACAAGGCGTTCATCACTTAAGAGACTCCAGCACAGGTCACATTGGTCCTGTGACCACAGCAGGGACCCAAGATCTGCAAGCTCACATTTGAGCTGATACTTGGTGATACTTGTCTTGGGTCCACTGGCCGTAGTTAGTGACGTGGCCTGCCTGCCGGCAAGGAGGCTGAAAAACATAGGACTGAGAGAGAAGTGGAAAATGGTGAGTGGAATTTGTATATTAAAGTCTACTGGCTTGAGGTGCCCTAAGCCCAACATCATAGGTGCAGCCTCAGAACCCACAGTTGTCTAACCACATGTCCACTGGCTGTTTCCTATGCCCCAAGCATGACCGAGGATGGCTGATTCTCCCAAAACATCATTTACTGGTGTAACCAATGCATAACCTTTGCCTGAGAAGGAGAATGTAAACCCATCTTTACATTTCTTATTTAATAAAAGATTAATCTGATCTGTGGATTTTAAGACCGAAGAACAGTTGGATGAAACTAAGCAAAAGAGATTAACCACTGATAGTTGTTGTGTTTTATAAAGAGAAAGAAAAAGCCAGGGATATATTTGGTAGAGGCGTCGCATGGTGAGGTGGAAAGGGGTGCCTCAGTGGGCCCATGCTGAGGCATCCCTTCCCCCTGAATTACCAGCCATACAATGGATATAGTGTGGAATATAATTTATTTAGGGCATGGCAGGTGAGTTGAGGGAGGGCAGAGAGAGAGAGAGAGAGAGAGAGAGAGAGAGAGAGAGAGATGGGGGCAGGGAAAGAGGGAGAAGGAGAGGGGAGTAGAGGCCAGCCATAAACACCTGGGGTCGGGGGGATGGGAAGAGAAGGGACAGAGAGCAAGGAGGGGGTGAACAGCCCCTTTTATAGTAAACCAGGCATACCTGGCTATTGCCAGGTACCTGTGGGTGGGGTGGAGCCTAGAAGGAATGCTAACAGTTGAAATGGGAAGTTCCCCATAGATATGATAAACATTTGCCAAACCAGTGGATATGGTAAACACTTGCCAATTATTGGTAGTGGTCAAGATAAAAGCATAGTTGGTTTTCTCGTCCCCTTCCTCTGTGCTGCCAATCACACCCTTCTGAACATTTTTGCTCACTGAGAAAGAAGCCAGCTTGCCTGGTAGAGTAATCACAGCACCCCGGAGGCTAAAACAGGAAAGAATACCCTTGGCTACAGAATGAGATCCTGTCTCTAAAACAACAAACAGCAAACCAGTTATCTTCCCTTGCCAGGGCATAACCAGTGAAAGAAGTTACATGTGTAAGTGCTGTGGCCACTAATTAGCTGTAACCCTCAAGTGGGAAAAGCCACATGAATGAACGGGCGAGCGATCGAATGAATGAACGAACCACACCCAAGGCATCCAAAAGGGGTGCCCCATTCACACCCTAAAAGAATAGAGATTAGAGCTTCAAGTTCACAAGTGTCAAAGGGCTTCAATATAAAAGCACCCAAGATTAAACCAAATGTTCCCTCCAGGATCCAGATGACTTAATGCTCCTCCTCAGATGAGGCGCCCCAACCCTGAGTGACATCCTTCATCTCCTATGGCCAACACTGTCCTGTGGCTTCCGATTTCACTTGGCTGTTCTGATGTCTGCAGACATCCCTTCCCCTGAGGGTGGGCCCAGTTTTGGGTAGATGGCTACAGCCTTTGACCCTTTGGTTTTCTCAAGCTCTGTTACAGAGAGAGCTCTGCTACCTCTGCCTGAGGTTGTGTGGAGGGTTTTGGTTTTGGTTTTGGTTTTGGCTTTGGTTTTGGTTTTTTAGCTACCTCCTCACCTGCCCAGTTGTCTACTTTCCTTCTTGGGCACACTGGGCCACACATACCTTCCTCTACTCCGCCTCTGGTTGTATTTTTTTTTAACCTGTAACTATATTAAAGCTCATTGAGATGTGTAGACTTCTGGTCTGGTTAACTTTGGTGTGTGATGCGCTTTTTTTTTTTTTTTGCAAATTATTTTAATAATAACTTTTTTTTTTTAATTGGAAAGATGAAAAGTGGAGGAAGGACAGGAAGACACCTGTGTAGTTTTTTGCTTTTTTTTTTTTTCAACGACTTTGGTTTACTGGGAGTTCAGCGTGCCTTTGACATAGGATGGACCTAAAATAATATTTTCCTCCAAAATCATTTCCTGAGTTTTCACTGATAATATCAAATTGCTTAAGGACCAGGAATGGAGGCGAATGGTTCAAAGAAACGTGCAACAATACAAGGGAAAAGACTTTTAATCGAGCAGAATTCATTGATGATTGCCTTGCTCTATAGTAAATGGGTTCATTTTTTTTTTTCATTTTTGAAATAATGGTAAGTGTGTGTGTGTGTGTTATACATGCATGTGTGGGCACATGTGTATGTGGTTATATGTGCATATGAGTGTGTTCCAGGACACCAAAGGCAATGTCACATGACTTTCTCTATTCCGTTCTACCCTGTGTTTTTTGAGCCAAGGTCTCTTCATTGAACCTGGAGCTTTACCACTGCATCGAGGCTGGCCAGGAGGAGCTACCTGCCTGTCTCCATGCACACCAAAAGCCCAGCTCTGGGGTTCTATGTATGATGCTGCTGCTTCTGTGTCTGGCTGGGCCACTAGGGCTTCAAACCCAGGTCCTAATGGTCATGCAGCAAACACTGTATCTGCTGAGCCATCAGCCCAGCCTCCTGAATCTCTGTATTCTTTCCTAACTGGAGGATCTTGCTGTTTAGTACAGTTATTCCATGAAGATAAAATTAGAAATGATTTCTCTTCCTGGCCACTTAAGTGCCAGTGTAATTAATGTACCATCCTAGCTGTTTTGTTTTGCTTGTACTGTAAAGATACAAGTCATTTAGATAGTAATGAATTTCCCTTTTTAGCAGTAAGAAGATACCTCTGTGTACAAATACATTTGTCATTCTCCCATGTCCATGTTGTTTAAATGTGCAGTAATTTTCACCACCTGGACTGGTGACAGCACAGTTCCAAGTAGACCAACCATGTCGTTGGTCACATAGGTAAAATTTTTAACAATGATTCATATAACCTAGTCTTCACAAAATACCTTACTCGTATATTTAATACTTATTTTCTAGCATGTTCTGATTTCTGGGTGAGGAGATTTTAATGTCAGGAAATCTTTCATACGGCATTTGTCTTCAGCGTCACAAACCCCCCTGTTTTGCTCTGCCCTTTACAGCGGCAGGTAGGGAACTTCCCTCGTGTGCACAGGGGACTTGGAGCGAGTCAATATCTTGGAAATGTGCAATGCAGCTTTCTGCTTCCTTTGTTCCTGAAGTAGACTGAAGGATTCCCCTTCCCACCACCTTCTGGCAACATATTTCTTCTTGGTTTAGATAGCCAAGATAAATGGAAAGGTCTCCGTAACCCTCCACGGGTTGCATCTATTTGGTGTTTACTAATTTTATAACGACATCGTTGTGTTGTTCTGGAGAAAGTCGCTTCTGGAGTGGGAGGGAAATGCTTCCACTCAAAGCCTCCAGATCCGCTCTTCTTTTTTTTCTTTTTTTTTTTAACCAAGCAGCTGTTCGTACAGCTTAGGCATTCTGAGGAAGTGGCTGAATAAAAGTGTAACGGTTCCGAAATGAGCCGGCCCCGATGCCGTTCCAGCAGCTAGCAGCTGCGGAGATACGATTTCTGCACCACGGGCGGGGACCTGCTTTTCTGGGCTAATCTCAGCATTTCACATTTGGCAGACACTCAAGACCCTTCTGGGTTTTGTTGTTGTTTGGATTTGGGGATGTGCGTTTTGTTTGGTTAGCTTTAGTTCTGTTTTCCGTTTATGTTTTGAGGCCTTAGATAGGTGCAAGTCGTTGAAGTGATATTTTTTTTGCATCTTATGTGTGCGTATGTTTTTTTTTTTCCAACCATGTGTCTGTCCCTGGCATGTGTGCGTGAGTTCTTAAAAATACGTGGGTGTGCGTGTTGGAGCAGATGTAAGTACATTTGTTTTCATATGGAGGCCCAAGGTTGAGTCAAAAATCTTCCTCTTTTTCTGCCTATCTTATTCACCGAGGCATGGTTATTAGACTGAATACATAGCTTGACATTACAGCTAGACTAATAGCCAGCTTGCTCTGAAAATCCCCCCTTCTTGCCTTCTAAGCAGAAAGGCAGGCAGGCCACCTGGCACTTGCATAGGTTTTGTGACTCTAAACTCCAAGCCTCTGGCTGCTTGTACCAGGAGCCCTTTAACCAGTGAGCCACCTCCCCTGACCTTGTGTTCTGATTTAATTAATAATCTCCAGCAAGCAGACATATAAAATTAAACTATTATAACAACAGTCCCACAAATACGTTTGGATGACAAGTGCATTTATTTTTAATAGAGTTGAGAGGCAAGAGTATTATTAGGGTTCTCAGGGTGGAACAAAGGTAGAGAAATCTCACGTGTGCATTCCACCTCCACACGCATGCATTGTCTCCCCTGGTATGGTACATGTGTAGCAACGGATGAAGATGCATTAACACAAGGATTCATTCCCATCCAAGGCACAGTTGTTGTTAGGAGTATTGTCAACCCGAGTGATGGGACAAGGAGAAAGCAGTTATTGTAAGATCTTAGAGGCAGCCCAGATAGATTACTCACTTTTTATTGCACTAACCAACTACCTAACAGAACTCACATCAAAGAGGGAGACTATTTTGCCCGGTAGTTTCAAATGGTTCAGTCCCTGGCTACCTGGTCTCATACTCTTGGGCAGAACATGCCGAGGGCACCAGCAATGTGTGCTGGCAGTAGTTCCTTTCTTCTTAGACAGGAAGTGGCACTCATGAAGTTGCCAGGGCTACAAGGACACATCCCTGGAGACTTCCTGAGTTCTTTTCATTGCTTCCTAATGCTATTAGTATTACAAATTTCTAGGGGATTGATCCATTCCTTGGTCAGAGCCCTCTTGATCTGCTCATTTGTAGAAATATCATCACAGACCCGCTAACCCCTTAGCCCAGCGGTTCTTGACCTGTATGACCATTACAGTTATGAATAGCAACAAACATAATTTCATGGCTTAGAGTGACTACAACATGAGGAGCTGAATTAAAGGGTCACAGCATTAGGAAGTTTGAGAACCATGGCTATCCTTCATCCAACCTGGTTGACAGTAAGTTACCCACCATGACAGAGCAATGTTCTGTTCCTTCTGGATGGACCTTGGTTGACGTAGCCACTTACCCACTGGAGGACATCTTGGTTGTTCCCATATTTTTATAGTTGTGATCAAACTGCTATGAGCATCAAACAAATAATCAAATGAAGTTGTAATACTTCGGTATTGACACTATCTCACTGATCATGTCGCATCAGCGAGTGCAATCTAAAATGAGTTCACTATCTTACTGAGAGTAGTATAGTACTATTTTTCTGGCTTATCTGTTTCTACAAGTGGTGAAGAAAGACAGTTGAACAGATTATACATTCATAGGTACACAAGCAGCTACAGCTGTGACTGAGTATGTGGGGCACATAAATTAAAAATAAAAATGGCCAAATGTTTTCGAGAACGAATCTGTTGATAGGACAAGAAAATTTCCAGGGTTTTTGATGAGGTATCTTGACAGCAAGTGCCCTAACTCTATGACATCCTTAATTCAATCACACCTGCAGGCACTGTCTTCCTTGTTAAGCTGACGTTTACATTAGGACCTGAATCTTTGCAGGCTATAACCTAGCTTCCCATTTTTCACAACCGTGCGATGATTTTCCTGAAGAAAAGCCAAAGTATTCCAGTTGGGACCTGCAGGAGCCCATTGTGTCCCCAAGGTACTATGGGGTAGTGTCTTTACTAAGCACAAGTACCCAGAGAGATGGAGATGCATAAACTCTGTTTAACAACAACAACAACAGAGAGAGAGAGAGAGACAGAGACAGAGAGACAGAGACAGAGACAGAGACAGAGACAGAGACAGACAGACACGGGTGTGTAAGCAGTTTTATGAGGGAAACATGAGGATCCCTGGAGCCTTCAATGAGTGTCTGAGCCCTGTGGCAGCCTGCTCTCTCTGTAATAGCTTTATGAAGGGGCACATTCAGGGAGGGGGGGGCTCACCAGATTGATGCTACTTCTCAACCACTTCCCTTCCAACACTGTGATTTTTTTTCTCTCCATTGTCCCTAAGATCCCCCTCAGAAAGTGTATTTGCTGTGGTTACTTCCCCAAGAGCCCCCTGGAGTATGCTTCCCAGAATTTAGTCACTGTTCCTCTTGGTGTGTCTCTGATGATGCCATAGTCTGCTCTCCTGTTGTCCCATTCTCCAGCGAAACACCGGTTCTAATTCTTGAAGGGAGGAAACTAAAGGGCGATGATCCCATGTTAACAGACATGACCAGACTCATCTTGATAACAGAATGTAAGCAAGCTCAAGGAAGTCTACGTCAGCAGCAGCCTGTTAAAATATGTGTCGCCAGTTGGTGGGAAACAGGCCTTTAACCCCAACATTTGGGAGGCAGAGACAGGTGGATCTCAGTGAGTTTGAGGCCAGCCTGGTCTACAGAGCAAGTTCCAATACATCCAGGGAAACCCTGTCTCAAAACAACAAACAAACAAACCAAAAAAGTCATGTGCCACAATGTTGGACACTATGATTTAATGCTTGCTTGACCTTCCTTCATGAATGTCACACGTCGTAGTGTAGGCCATGAAAATATTCCTTGGAAAGAGCAAGGTTGTTGTGATTCCTTCGTATGTGTTAAGAGGACCTAAGTTTCTCTTTGTAACGTGGGGCATTGGAAGAGTCCAGGGAGACTTGATGTCCAACATCTTGGGGGACCTTGATCATCTTTAAGTCTACAGGGAAGTAAAGAGGACAAGATGAGCTTGTGGTTGAACCCTGGATCTATATAGTTGTCCCCACTCATGGTCGGGCGAGCTACATGCTGATACTTGAGTGAAGCACGCCTGAGATTGCTAGTAGCATCTCCATTGAAGTTATTGGGAGTTGTTTCATTGGAGCGGTACATGTTAAATGTGTATAATGCGACATTGTAGATTGGAGTTTACTTTTCTCTCACTCATGTGTTTCCTTAAGTAAGGCACATTTGTGGACTGGGAGAGTTTAACGACTCTCTTTCCCATACTACCCTAAGTCCTCAAGCATTGTAGCACAGTATGGCCAATTAAACACTTCATGGGATAACCAGTCCACCTTGGATATAGACCGAGGTCCTAAATTATATTTTATATGACAGCGTCTCTCTGCGTTTTCATCCCCCAGGACATCTCAAGTTGCAGAATAGCATATTTCGTCCAGGGAAAATAAATAAATAAGTGGTTATGTTGCAGACTGTTGCTAATAGCATTTGGACACTCTGTAACATGACTGAAGATTCCTTGGCGATCACATTGATGACCGATGCCCTCTAAATGTTACCTTCAGTCAAATTACCTGAGTGTCTGTATGTAATGAATATGCACAGCTGTGTCTGTGTGTATGTGCATCCAGAGAGAGAAAGAGAAAGAAAGAGAGAAAGAAAGGAAGAAAGGAAACAAAAAAATTCTTCCTGGGATGCCTGTATGTACATGGCATACATGAGGAGGTCAGAGGTCAGTGCCTCATATTTTCCTCCATGGTTGTCCACCTTTTTGAGACAGGGTCTCACTTAACCTGGTACTCACTGGTTAGCTACAGTAACTCACCCCTCACTCCAGCAATGGGGTGACAGATGTACCCTGCCCTGCCCAGTATTTTATGTGTGCCTGGGATGCAGACTCAGTTCCCCATTCTCTCACAGTGAGTGTTTACTGACTGAGCCTTTCCCCAGCCCCTTACATTAATTTCAAGACGGAAAAAGAAGAGGCTGGAGAGATGGCTCCGCAGCGGGGACAACCAGATCATCTTCCAGAGCACCCAGATTCCATTCCCTGTCCCACAAGGCAGATCACACTGTCTGTAACTAAAATCTAAAGGATCTGTTCTCTCTTCTGACCTTCGTGGGCATCAGGCATGCGTGTGGTGTGGAGATACATCTGTAGGCAAAACACCCATACACATAAAAATAAATCTATTTTAAGTAGAAAAGAGAGGCTTCTCCCTCCCCACACTGAAATGCTGATTATCTGCATGTAATTGCATCCTGCATAATACACCCTATGATACACACAATGCCCATCAGCGCCTTCTTCCACATACCTTTGCACAGCACACCCTGTGGTATATAATGCGCATCAGACGTAGGGGGTGGGGGGGCTAGCTTCTACTTGTCAACTTGACTCTGAGGCTAACTCCCACTCCCACCCCCACCCCATAGCTTTGAAAGGCCTTCGTTTTCTTCAGATGGGTAGTATCAACTTAGCCATGCTCAGCTTAGAGATATAAGCCAGTAACAAAGATGAGTTTTGTTTTATAGATATGCAACGCTCTCCCATCCCCTGCACTTTGGGAGAATATAGAATGCAGACAAGGCCTTCTGCTTTTCATACCATTTTAAGAGTCCAAGGATAGCTATTGTCACTATTTCTTATTTGTAATTTAGTCTCAACGTGTGCTTACATGGTGTACGATCTGCTATGTGTCCCAGTAACTGCCCTTAGAAAATGGTCACATCTGTGCTAGTGTTTTCTTAAGATTTCTTTCCAGGAAAAAAAAAAAAAAATGCTCACAGCATAGCCACACCATCACCACCACCACCACCCACTGTGAAATTGAAGTTTTTACAGAGTATCAGCAGGAAAGTCTTATGTGACATGGGCAACTGCGGGTCACTTGTATTTTCTAGAATGTTCTCACTAGCGCAGCACATAGCCTCTACCCATTCATTCATTTGCAAGTGTATGAGCTCAGAGTGCATGAGCATGTGGGTTTTCCAGAGTTAGGGCTACTCGTGGGAGGGTGCACACATGCATACAAGCAAAGTTGACCTCAGGTTCTTTCCTTAATTGCTCTCTATTTATTGAGAAAGGCTCTCTCTTTTTTTTAATCCAAAAGTCATCTGTCAGCTAGTCTGGCTAGCCAGCTTGCTCAGGGGATCTGCCGTCTGCTGGCTGAGACCTGGGATTTCAGGTGGCTGCCATCCATGTCCTATGTTTATGTAGGTTCTGGGTATCCAGCCTCACCCTGGTCCCCACTTTTGTTCCATAAGTTCTTTATCCATTGAACCATTTCCCCAGCTCCACTCTAACCCCCATATTATCTTCTAAAGAAAAAATTTAAAAGGCCACTCTGAAATCCTCAGAGAGTGCTCCCTACCTTGAATTTAGACCCAGTTCTGTAATCTTTTATCTTGATTCCTTTTCTTACATGGCATCCCTTCATTTATTGACTTCCTAAGGGATAATGAACTCTATAACATCTCGTTCCATAATTTTAAAAAAAAAAATGTTACTTGTTTTGCCCCCACAGACTAGAATAGGGTGTCTCAAACTGAACATGCTGAACTCTTCACAGTACACAAACGAGGAGGTCTTTGATAGGAGACCAGACGAGCTCACCCACAGGGTTTGCTGAAAATAGCTGTGTGCTTTCCAGTTGGCCGGTCCTGGCAGGAGCTCGCTGCTCATCCTATTTCTCAACAGTGAATTTAAAACATTCACTCCATAGCTTCCTAAGCATTCGGTGAGAACTTGCATGAGCTTCCTGCACACGGACGTACAAGAGGTCTTTAGTCCTAGTTTTCTTGGTCACGAGAAGGCCCAGAGCTAATGATTAAACCAACTCGTTGATTCTGCAGCTGGGACCAGCACCTCAAGCTCTAGGCATACTCTAATCCTGTAAAACAGTAGTTCTCAATCTGTAGGTGTCAACCATTTTGGGGTTGGTTGAACGATCCTTTCACAGAAATAACCCAAGACCATCAGAAAACACAGACACTTACATTATGATTCTCAACAGTAGCGAAATTAGTTATGAAGCAGCAACAAAAATAATTTTATGGTTGAGGTCACCACAACATGAGGACCTGTATTAAAGGGTGGCAGTGTTAGAATGGTTGAGAACCACTGCCTTAAGAGATCTTTCCCTGTACCCCATTACTGGTACCTATATACCTGGTGTTTGTATTTCTAGAGGGCAGTGGCTTTCTTCCTTTTCTCTTGCTTTGAGCCATCAGTACAAGGCATCCAATGCAACAGAGGTGAATTTCAGGGCTAAGCAGTAAGGTGAGGGACCAGAGTGCAAAGTTTAAGTAGGTGATTCCTACCATCATTGGCCAGCCCTGTTGTAGGCTTTGGTGGCCTCATCTTGGTGGGCATTCCAAACAGCTGACTGCACATACACTCACTGCAATTGTCAACCAGACAAGTATTTGTCTGGTTGTCGATCATAATCCTTAGAAAAGAAAAATCATAGGGGAGTTAGTGAGCGTTTTCTCTCCAGGTTTGTCCTGTGTTTTGGGACATAGCAAGTTTAGGGCTTAGCACACTCATTCTAATTGTCTTTGGTGACTTGATCATTGAAACCTACTGACAGGGACATCCTTTCCCTTTGGCCCCAATCCCCTTGCCCTTGTTCTTGGTCCTTCCTGGCTTTGATGGCAAGACCGCTGTGAGCTTCTGACTAGAGCTTGACGCCTGTTTCAGTAACTGCTGTAGCTCTTATTTTTAAACACCTCAGTCAGGCAGGAAGCTCACCTTTGATATGGATCTCTATGGATTCCTTGCAGCCATATGAGTGACCTGTCTCACCCTATGTTTTACCCAGGGAGCTTTGGTATTGTTTATTTAAGTATTCCTTGGGCATGGAGGGAAATCATCTGGAAGATGTAAGATCTGGAAGACATAAGATCTGGAAGATATAAGATATGCCATTCTTCAAATAAGCAGTTAAGTCAGTCTGTTTCATGATACAAACTAAAAACCAAGTGACTCTGGAGTTACAGAGTTCAAGTGTGAGCCTCTTCCT
Organism: Mus caroli; assembly: GCF_978045245.1. Lineage (NCBI taxonomy): Eukaryota > Metazoa > Chordata > Mammalia > Rodentia > Muridae > Mus > Mus caroli. The sequence goes on from NW_028227274.1 coordinate 63,435,938, forward strand.
TCTCCCCTGGTGCTCCGAGGAAGGGCTAGGAGTTACAGAAAGATGGGATCATAGTGACCGCCAGGAGTTTCATATGAAATTGCCCCCAAATGGGAAAGGACTCCTTCCAGAGTGGGAAGGGGGTGGGATTATACAGTGGCCCCCTCTACTGAAGGGACATTTAACAGTGTCTGGAGACTCATTTGATTGACCTAACAGACGAGCTGGTATGGTATCTAGTAGAAGGAGGAGATGCTTGCGAACACAGTCACCACCCCCATTCTAGCACACAGAAGACTCTCAGCCAAAATGCTAACGGTGTCACCTACAGAAGTCCCCATTACAGTAGCATTTATTGAACCTAGTTGTCCCATTTAATAACAGCTACTGTGCACAGTGCAGCCATTTTTATCCTTGCTTTATGGATGGCATTGACCTTTGGTGAGCAACTAGGAAACTTGCCTTTGCGTATGAATTGGTCTCCGTAGATACAGGGCTCTGATGTCTGGAAGTCCAACCTCTGCACTGCAGAGGAAGTGAGCTGCCCACCACAGTCCAAATTAATAGGGCAGGCAGCCACTCCAGAGAGGCATCAGGAGACATGACTCCTAAATGTGCATTGGTTTAATGACTGGAGTTCTCTCTTAAGGATCACATCCTCTGAGTCTATTTTAAAACGGGATTTGTCATGTTGGTTCCTTAGCCAGGCAGATATCCCTTGGCCACAACAAGCAAAATCCCTGGGCTTTGTCTGTGCACCTGTGAGTCTTATTCCTATAAATACCTCAACCCTATTGGGCCAGCGGGCTAGGCCTCCAAATAGGCAACCAGAATCACACCCCGCCCTTGTCTCCTCCACATTCCTGCCTGTAGTTATTTATAGCCACATGTAGAAATGGATCCACCTATTTCTTGTTTGGGAGAATAACAGAGGCTGGAAAGGAATAGGAAGGGGAAACTGAACCTTTATACCCGTGTTTCCCAACCTTCCTAATGCTGTAACCCTTTAATACACTCTCTCGTGTTGTGGTGAACCCCAGCCATAAGTTATTTCATTGCTGCATCATACCTGTAATTCTGCTGCTGTAGTGTAAATATCTGATATGCAGGATAGCTGATAGGTGACCCCCAAAGGGCGTTGTGGCCCACAGGTTGAGAACTGCCACTTTATCCTGTTACGATTATAGTTCACGGTCAATTTGTAAGCCTCTCCCTCCTACAGTTTCCCAGGTTCTTGCCAGCTCTGGCCCCAGATCACTAGCAGCAAGTGAGGACTTTTTGAGACATACTAGCCTCAGCATCTGTCTGTCAGAGAGCTGATGTCTAAGCTGAGGTGTGTGCTATGGGCGTAGAATATCACAGTGATAGCGCCTGGCATCTTACAGATACGGTGTTGTTCTAGAAAGACTGGAAGATGGCCTTGGGTCCCAGGAGGGTATAGAGATCACTAAGTGGTCTTTACTCTGTGCCTGAAGTGACATCTACTACAGCCCCAAACTGTCTCTAGATCCTTGGAAGTCCTTAGCTGAAGTAGTTTCCTCTGAAGACACATACCAAATGAGCTAATTTCCCCCAAAGCCTTGAAAATTCTCTTCCAAACACTGTGTGTGAAGAAGGGAAATCTCTCTTTTCCATGTTTCTTTCCTGACCTAAGAGGAAGAAGTTCTAAATCTTCGCTGAGTTTTGAGGGAAACTTTTTAATTACCTCATTAATGACCTGACTTGATGATGGATTTTGTGTCTTTAAACAGTGTTTCTGCTTCGTGGACCTCTTAAAAAATTTGAAAGCTCACTTCTTACACATTTTAAAGTTGACATCTGTAATTTATCAGTAGTTGAGTAATTTAGTCCAATAGTTGCAAACGCTGGCTAACTTTATGTTGAGTGATGCTTGTGTATTTCAAACCTGGTTCAGAAAGTACGCAGTATGGCAGGTAAGCTAGTGCCATGATTGCAGACACCATTCATTTTGAGGAAAATATCTTCTACAAATTGAATTAGCAAAGCAATTCTTTATTGTTAAACTAATTGACCATGTCGGAGTTATTTTCTGGAAGAAGATTCCTGGCTTCATCTTTTAAAGCAAATACAGAGAAAAATCAAGAGGATGCAAAATTGTTATTGATCTGTGAGGTTGTCACCTCAGTAAAATGAGGTGTGTTCTCTTTGTTTCTCAGCTTCATTTCCCTCCCAAGAGCATATTTTCCCGTTGGCCCATCATCTTCCCGTTGGCCCATCATTTTCCCTCATAGGTGAGAATCAGGATAAGAAGGGCTTCTTCTTTGGAAAGCTCCAGAAAGCAGGCACTGTTCTCCAGCACAGCGGCAATAGGGAACCTGACCCACAGGAGGATCTAGGTGGTTTGGTTTTGTCCTTAGCCAGGTGACCTGGAAATTTTGTGTACGTCCCCAGGGTATGCATGTTCCTGTTCAAAGAATTCTGCTGTCAGAGGGAAGGGTAAAAAAAAAAAAAAATTTAAAATGACTTAGCTCATTCTCTTTTCTCAAGCTTCTAGTCTCCTCATCTCATTCATATGTGATCATGCAAGTGAGGAGAGGACAGACCCAGGACTATGCTCATGGCAAATATACTTCAGGTTATGTTGGCTTGGAATTCACAGCCCTGGTGCTGTACCTTCCAAGAGGCTGTGGAGTAGGGGAGGCAGCATGGTCAGCTAGGGTTCCCTGAAGACGATAGTATGTCCTCAAGACTGTGAACTGTCAGTGCCCAGCTAACTGGGTTCATGTTCCGGCTGCTGCCCTCCTGTTCTGTAGCCCACAGAAGGCCTCCCCCTTACCCTTCTCGGGGCAGTGCTGGCCCCTGTGAGTGAGCCACATGGGAACTTACATTCCTTGCGGTCTTGAGGCTCTCCCTGTAGCTCAGCTGGACTCTCTCCCCTGCAAACTGATGGAGTCCACTGGCCAGAGATGTGACTGCAGCCAAAACATGACCAGCGGAGAAAAGAGACCTAGAAGGATCTACCTAGGAGGCCAAAGCTCATATTACAAAGCTTGTTTCGTAGAGCCCTGAGGAAAAGCGAATTAGCGTCCTTGCATAAACCTCTGTGAGTCTAACTTAGCGTCCTCAGTCATGAAATACCCAAGGATGAATGAACACCCTGCCCGCACTCAAGCTACCATGTCATACACGGTTTCTGGCTCGCAGTTCTCCATATGTCCAAACCATTTGGCCAGCCAGAAAACAAGATGGATCATTGGCATCTCATTCACTGACTGTGAAGAAGGGCCTTGAGTGTCAAGCATGGTAATGAAGCAAAATAGTAAATGATACAGAGCCCGTTATATACTTTTGTTCACTATCCCCTCAATTCATACTGCTTCCTCACCTTCGTTGTTTACTTTCACTATTCGGTATTAGTTATCCACAGTTATTCTATTCCTTGGTACTGAAGTGAAGAGACAAGACCCAGAATTCTCCTTTCCCTACTCTTACATACCCAATATTTAAATTGGCTTCCAAATTATACTTTAAAACTTCCCAAGTGAAGTTTAAGACCAGTACCCTGAAAAGGTCATACTAAAAAATGAAGACAAACAGTACCTCAACACTCTAAGTCCATAGTTAGTCAGTCACAGTGTGAGAGAACCCAGCAACACATCGTCATTTAGCCATAAAGGTCAGCATCCCAGGGGTGGCTTTGTAACAGGCAGAGCTTGCAGAAATTTTCACCTTGTGTTCTACAGGTTATATTCTTTGAAGGTTTTTTGGTTTTTTGTTTGTTTGGTTTTGTTTTGTTTTGAACTTGCTCTACACGGAGGTACTGAGGGAAGGATGTACCGCAGAGCACAGGCATCTCTGCACTGTGTTCCACAAGGAAAACTTAGCTTTATAGAAAGTGTCTCCCACCAGGAACCATGTGCCACTAGATAGCAGTGAAGCAGATCTCCAGTGAACTGTGAAGCCAAACTGTCCCCCAGATCACAGAAGGGGACAGAGTTCTCCTCCCTCTGAAAAGAGGCACAGTTATAGATTATAGTTATGAACAGTTATCAGTAGCTTATAGTTAGTGTTCCTTGGCCTTGCCTGATTTAAAAAAAAAAAAAAAAAAAACTTCACAAACAGGGACAGGGTTATAAAGACCATCAAGTCTTGGTTTCCTGGATAGCCGTCTGGGCAATGGGGAAAGAGACGCCGCCATACTTTCCTATGGTGTAGACTTCTACCTCTTGCCTTCCATATTGTGTATGCCGAGTGAGGATGGGAGCATCGGTCTTAGAGGATCATTCACAAGTGGGGACAAGGCTCCAGCTTTAATGCCCAGGGGGGTGCGTACCAAGCCTTCCATTCCTGGAAGACTTAAACATTCCTCAGCTGCTCTCAATACCAGCCCACCTTCCCAGAATGCTGTTCCTGACCGTCATCTCCTGTTTAATGTCCCCACTGCCTCCTCTCACATAAACAAGCCACATGACGCCTTTGGGACTCTGCCGAATAGATCTGACGGTCAACTTGATACAACCCAGAATCCCCACAGAGGAGAGTCTTCGTAGGAAGTTGTTTGGATGAAGTTGTCTTATGGGAACATCTTGGGGAAGGGAAGTGTGTTGGCAAGTGATGTAGGAAAACCCCGCCTACTCTTCGCACAGCACTAATCCGTGGCGAGAGTCCCACAAATGCTCAAAGACATGTCTCCCCTACAGTTATCCTGGCCCGTGGCAGAACAGAGTATTCTAGGGATTCCACAACAGGCCATGCAGCCTGTCACAGCACTGTCAGAGCAGTGGTTCTTATGGGCCATGACCGCTTTGAGGTTGACCGACTCTTTGACAGGAATCACCAAAGACCATCAGAGAAGGATTTACGTTATGATTCATGGCAAAAATACAGTTATGAACTAGCAAGGAAAGTAATGGTGTGGTTGGGGGTCATCCCAGCATGAGGAACTGTATTAAAGGGTCACAGCATTAGGAAGGGTGAGGGCTGCTGTGTTACAAAGAAGCTACAGGATGCGTGGATCTGTACACAGAGCGGCACTGGCCATGTGGGTTGTCCTACTCAAAGTGATGAGAGATATGGTATCCTCTGTCTGAGAGGGACGAGGAGATGTTTTGAGCTTAGAAGTACTGTCCCATAAGGGGTTTGGTCCTCAGAGTCTACCCAGCATCCACACCCTCCGGTTGACTCCATATTGAATTCTGATTACCAATTGCTTATATTGTAAGGATTGTTCCTGTGTCCCTCTGCTGACCCTGCATCTGGAGTGCACTCAGTATTTAAGGGGAGAGCAAGTGAGTACTCTCTAGTCACCTCCAGCCACCCACCAGAACATAGAGGGCATTAGGGATATCATTTCCCTGGCCTCAGAGCTGAGAATCCTGAGCAGCTGGGACCTCATTTGAGCCCATGAAGACCCAGCGCATACTGGCCTAGTTATGTCCCTGGACTGCATCCAGACTGCAACGGCAGGGCTGCTCGTCTGCCGGCACAGTTGTTGCTTGCTCCATCTACCTCTCTGTGCCTTCTGTTTGTGTTTTCAAGAAAAGCATTCCTTAAAATAGATGTTCTTCCTGATGGCGGGAGAGCTGGTGTGGGGCAGCCATGCCACCTCCCCGATTGCTTTCACTGGAGCCTGTTCAGGTCCTGGGAGTTTGCTGTGAGACTGTGTTGACATGGGGGCCTGGTTTGTTGTCACAAATAGGATGTCTCCAGGATGCACCTTCCTCTGTTTCAGTGGGTGACAAATTTCAACCCTACCAACCAAAGTTGAGTGGCGCAGGAGCCAGCAGTACGGGAGCCACTTAAATCGCCGTGTGTGTGTGTGTGTGTGTGTGTGTGTGTGTGTGTGTCTGTCTGTCTGTCTGTCTGTCTGTCTGTCTGTGTCTGTACATGTCAGCACAGTGTTCTCCCACTTCACATCCCAGTGTGTGTGTGTGTGTGTGTGTGTGTGTGTGTACATGTCTGTGCATGGAGTTTCCTCCCACTTCACACCCCAATGTGTGTGTGTGTGTGTGTGTGTTTGTGTGTGTGTTCTCACACATATAAAGCGAATTGGAATAGGAGCACAGGGATTCAGGAATTTCACTGTGGCACTTTTTCTTTGATTTTAGTGGAACACCATATGACCATCACTCTATGAAGTTAACATTTTAAAGCATTTCTCCTTAAAGCCAGAGGCCCCAGGTGCTGAAATGTGGGCCTATGGGATATGGTCAGAGGTGAAGGCAACCTTGTGTAGAGGAGCCCTAGGGGGAGGGGCAGTAGGGCTTGAAGTGCAGGGGGCTTCTATAGTGCATTCTTGGAGGTGGTATAATAGAACTTGTGCAGGGTGGACTACTATGGAGGCCCATAACAGGTTCGTGGGATGTAGGTACAGTGTATTTCATGCAGTGCGGGCTATGGTGGAGGTACAGTAGAAGCTTGGACGGTGAGGATGTGAACAGAGCTTTATCAGGGGCTCATGGGTGTGGGTGGAGGCATAGAGGCTTGTAGCAGTGCGTGCTGTGGGCAACTCCACAGCAGGAGCTTTCGATATGTGGGCAGAAGTAAAGTTGGGGCCCTGTGCTGCACAGGCTAATGAGTGGAGACCAATAATTCTTGGTGGCCTCTAACTCTTTGCACTCCCCTATCCACATAGTAGGGGCTGAGGCGCCTGACAAGTGGAAGGAAAACACAGGTCTCTCTCTTGCCAGTGATGACAAAACCTGTGTCGTGCCTTCCTGAGGAGTAAGGCAGGGTCTGAAGAAGGAATGCACTGTCACCTTCAGGTGGCTCCCAGGATACCGAGCTGTGGAGGACTTACTGTGTTTGTGACATTTGAGCCAAAAGTTTCTGTGGACGTTACTTAAGCCATTTGTTCTTCAGAGGTCAGCGTGCATGCTTCCAAATGGCTCCAACATAAACCAGTTCCCTACACTGTTGCTAGGGCTCAGCAGGCTTAGAGGCTGGGGTGGGTTGCTGACTGTAACCTGTGGGTTTAAAAACACTGATTAAATCCATAGCAGCGTTTCTGTATGGGATCATTGCCCCCAGGAGTTGCTGACCCTTTTGATGCCTTGCGTGTGGATGTAGCATGTGTGGCTAGCCCGCTACCCTTCCTTCAAGGAGGTTGTGATGTTTGTCTTAGTTATAAACAAAAGTGCAACTGTGTAGCCGCCTGTGGCCACACTAACTGGGTTCCAAGTGGGAGGCTGGAGATTTAAAGGAGAGGAGAGAAGTAAAGAGACCAAGATAAATTTTCGGATCATGGCCCAATGTTTACTAAGAGTCTGTGCTAATAAAGGGGGGGAGGCCCATCCCCTGCCACGCCAGGCTTCTTGATTCTTTGTTGCTAAGTTGTTAGCACTAGTCTGTCAGAGCTGTTATCATTAGGTCACCAAGTCCACAGGTTATTGGCTATCTCCGGAATATCTCAGGAAGACAAGTTCAGCCCCTCAGCGGTAGCTGCATCTTGGAGAAGAGCAGCAGCAGGCGACAGAACAATAAAGCCATCTAGGTCGGAAGGCTCCACTCCAGGTGGTCTCATTCTCAGTGGCTGCAAGGTCTGAGCCAGCTTACTCAGGGCTGGGGGAGGCTACACAACTGTGGTCTGTATTGATGTGTAACGTTGTAAATCCTGTATACTGGGATTTGTTGTAAGATCTTAAAAGTTACTACTTAAAGATGTCCAGGGTAAAACTTCAGGCAGTAGCGTTGGACAGTTTTCAATAGAGTCCCTTGAGATTTCATATCACGTAAAAGGAAACAATTTTTTGTTGATGGAAGTGTGTGGGGGTGTGTGTATCCTATGCCTGTGGAGGCCAGAGGTCAATATTGATTGTGTCTCTATCTTCCTATGCTTGGCTTACAGGTGGGGGGTGGGGGGTGGGCGGTGGGGGGTGGGGGGTGGGGGTGGGGGAATATAACCTCCCATACCAACTTTTTCAATAAGTCCTGGAGATCCAAGCTCAGGTCACCATGCTTGCAATAGCAAGCACTTTACCCGCTGAACCATCCCTTCAGCTCCTATAAGCTCATGTTAATCCCAGCTCAGTCCATGTGTTCACTCACACATGTAATGGAAAAGTGTTCTTCAAAACACTGTATTACCTGTGAGGCACTGATACTTTCCTTTACCATTTTCCAATGAGGGTTGCAGTGTAGCTCAGAGTTAGAGACTGCATTGCATGCCTGAGGTCTTGGATTTGATTCCCAGCACCAGGAGGGGAAATTTTAAATCTTACCAATCACTACCGGCATATGTAGCTATGAGGGTCTATAGGATTATTTCTAATAATTGCTGATCCGTGTGATATGTCTCGCCTTAGAGACTCAGTGTGGTCCCTGGGAACCCACCCTTCCTGGCTCCCAACTACTCTTATTCCCCAGTAGTCCCCTGCCCCGCCCCTCAGTTTTGTGGGCCAGGTTCACACTGACTCAGTTTCTCAAGGAACATGCCCACTCCAAAGTCTACACCGTCTCCTGGTGTCTTAGTTAGGGTTTTACTGCTGTGAACAGACACCATGACCAAGGCAAGTCTTATAAAAAACAACATTTAATTGGGGCTGCCTTACAGGTTCAGAGGTTCAGTCCATTATCTTCAAGGTGGGAGAATGGCAGTATCCAGGCAGGCATGGTGCAGGCAGAGCTGAGAGTTGTATGTCTTCATCCAAAGGCTTCTAGTGGAAGACTGACTTCCAGGCAACTAGGGTGGGGATCTTATACCCACACCCACAGTGACACACCCATTCCAACCAGGTCACATCTAATCCAACAAGGCCACACACCTTCAAATGATGCCACTCCCTGGTCCAAGGATTTACAAACCATCACACCTGGTCTGTGGGTCAGAGCATCCCTTGCAGATGGGTGCTTAGTGAGTTTGGATTTCACCCTGCAAGAGAAACTGAGTCTCACGTATTTTAAAGACAAATAAGCCCGTGTTCACTGCAGGGTTGCCATCTCTAACCAGTGTGTGCAGGACACTGGGGTCTCCAGTAGGGTTTCACTGGAGCTGTGGTTATGATCCTGGTCTGACCCTGATGGCATCCAAAACCCATGACAGCATACCTACATATGTGCATAACGTAACATAAATACAGCGCACATTTGCTTTAAAGGGTCATAATGTGCATCCTTTAAAGGGGCAAAGTAGTATGGGAGACCGGGCAGGAAGATCTCAAGTTGGAGGCTAGCCTGGGGTATATAAATTTGCCTGGCTCAAAAAGGCAAAAGAGGCAGGGAATAAGCTGAACGAATGAATGAATGAATGAATGAGGGAGGAGAGGTGGTCCTGAACTGAGTTCATCAGTGTTTAATGAGTGAGCACTAAGGTCTCTATATTTATTCACTTTTCCAATGATATAATGAAAACTTTCTTTTACCTGACATGCCTGTCTTAGAGGCTCCAGTGAACATTCTCACTGTGGAAGAGAGCATAAGTGATTTTGTTACTCACCTGCATGTCTTCACCCTGGGTTTAAAAAAAAAAAAAAAAAGAGTAATATTGGTTGAAATGGACACCATGAGTACCTCTACAGATAGTCGCAAGAAACACCAGGTTTGCTGTGAGTGGCAGTTTGGGTTTTGTAGCTTATTGTAGTCAGCATGTTTGATGGAAGTGGTTTTGTGTTGCAGATTACTAAAAAATGACTAACCTTTTTTATATGATGGCTTTAAGAGGTCACTCTGTGGCAGTGACGGCCACAGACTGTCTTTGTCGGTGTCTAGGCAGGAGCCTCCACATGTCATCCATCCCTGATTTCTGTCTGTCACAAACACGTGACAGAAGCGCCTTTGCATGTTGTACACCTCTAAAATCAAGGCCTCCAGGGGGCTTACTTACCTCTTCCTGCTGCTTCTGTGACATCTTGTTTCGGGGTTCTGTGACATCTTGTTTCGGGGTTCTGTGACATCTTGTTTCGGGGTGCCAGACTGGCCTCACTGAGGCTCTGGATTAGTCTCCAACACTTAAACTAATCAATCAATCAATCAATCATCATCATCATCACTCGGCTGCCAGAACTCTCCTTGGTTTGGGAATGTTTTGAGACCTGAATTTCTCATACAAACACATCTTCATTGACAGATGAAATACCGGTTTAAGTCCATTTATTCTGACCATATGCTTTCTCACACTTGATCTCTGTTTTATTTCAAAGCTTGTTTTCCACTTCCAACTCTCCTGGTGTACATCAGTAAAATCCTTCAGTTTCCTTCCTTGATGAAGCATCTTTATCTCTGGGTGTTTGAGAAACATTGTTGCCAATCCAGGAGGAAACCTGACCACAGGCGAGCAGATTCCCCCAGCATGGCCCGCCGCGGAGAATTCAGTAAACAAATTGATAATGAGGTAGCATGAAATGGGGCATCAACAGAAACCCCAAAAGTCATTCCAAATCATATCACCATCGCAGTCCCCACAACTGAGATGCATCATCAGAAGAGAAGCATCCAAAGAGTTGGTATGCACTTGTCTTGCTCTCCAGCACTTACTCAGATGCACAGAGTGTAGGTTGGGGTGGGCTCGGAGACCACTGCCCAGGCAGGAACTCCATCATCTGGCTGGTCATACAGCACTCGGGTGCAAGTGCCTGCTTCTGCTGCTTGCTACCTAAGCACAAAACAGCCTGTGTTGGATGCACATCTTTACAATGTTTGCTGCCATTGCTGTCTGGGCTTGGCTAGAGCTGAGCTCATGTAGGCAGTTTGAAACTACTGTCTTTCCAGCAAAACATCAGGAGCACATAGAGATGGATCTTGAATTTTTGCTAAACTTTATTCAAGCTCACAATTCATGAGTTGTCTCTTAGATACCCCTGTCCCCTGATGAGTGTGCACTGTGTCCTTCAAGTATCAGTAGTTGGGGGAGAGGGGGACAGAAAGCCACAGATGGTAGTACTGCTCTTCTCACGTGTGCAATTATGGGTGATAGTCAACAGATCTATTTTGTTTGCTTGGTTGTTGTTTGTTAACTGATATTTATACAGCTCTGGAATGTATAATGTCAACCAAGTAGAGGACAGATGAGCCTGCTCTTGAGTTCCTTATATGACTGTCGTTGGTATGCGTCAGGGTGGCAGTAGATGCAACTGTAAGCTAGGCAGAAGTACTGCCATTTTTTAGGCCTTCTGCTGACTGCTGTTTCCCCATGCAGAGTGTGTCAGCCAGCAGTTCCCTTCCAGCCTTTTGCTGGACAAGGATCCCGTGTTGGATTGTAGCTGAGAAAATGCAGGAACCCCCAAATTCCTCAAAAGCATTTGTAGCTGGCTCAGTCGGTAGCACGTTTGTCACATGTGAATGAGGACCTGAGTTCAAGCCCCAGAGCCAATGTATCTGTCGATCCTGTCATCCCAGCACTGGGTAAGCAGGGACAGGTGGATCTATAGGACTTTCTGGCCGGCCAGCCTAGCATGCATGGTGAGCTCTGTGGCAATGAGAGACCCTGTCTCAAAGAACGGGACATCCCGAGGAATGACACCTCCAGCCTCTCTGTCCCAAGCTGAGCATGTGCATGCACACAAATGTAGAGCGCACATGCATACGTGGATCTGCAGACATTGAGGTGACTCTAGTTCTCCAGACACATCTGTCCAATGCTGAGTTTCCATTATCTGTCATGCATCCTTTGGAGGAGAGACAAGCTGGCTCTCCAGTTAATCACTTTTTTAATCTATCTAGAAGGAAAGATCCAAGCTTGGAATAAATTATTTCCATAAACCTTCTTTGTGTTTACCTGCTGTTCTACTAAATGGGAAAAGATCAAGTGATATCTGTAAACTGGAATATTTCTTAGTAAGCCAACCCAGTGCAGATAAGGGTTTCTTATATATTTTGTTTTGGAGTTTTTATTTTTGTTTTTTTCAGATAGCTGTGGGAAGGGTTTGATCCTATGCAAAGAATTTTCCAGCGTTCATGTGTTTTCGTGAAGTAGAAACAACTGTGCACTAGAGGGGGGAGGCGGTTGTTTTGATCTGATGTGTGCCCGCTGATTTGTGGTCCTCTGAACACCAGAGGCCAAGACAGGTGCTATAACTGCAGGATGTGTATGAGCCTGCTGTTGGACACACTAGTCTGGAGCCCTGAGCTCTGACTTCCCGGGTGACTCCCAAAGCCTGAGACAAGACCAGTGAGTCCCATAACCAACCCCACACTGGTCCCATTTAAGACATGAAGAAGCATGCTATATGGTAGGTCAAGAGAGCAAGGAACACAGCATATCCAAAATTACAGACTTCCTCCCCAGACATGGATTCTCCAGTAGCATACTTACTGGATAGAGGGGGGGAAAAGGGTATAACACTTCTTTCCCTTTTTACGACCTGCAGTTTATAAGATGTATTAGCAGCTAAGCCATGCTTCTTCAGGCTCTGAGCTCTCGGGAAGCTCTTGAGTTTATGGCAGGATAAGTACGTGTTGAAATGTTCCAAACATTTCTGTCCTGCCTTCTTTTTTTAAGCTGTGTCCAACTCTGCCCCCAAACCCTAAATGGCCTTATATGTTCCTCTTCCCTGACTGGCCACACACTCCCAGCTCTACAAGAGGACTCCTTACCCTTCTTTTGGGGGGGTAGACACAGAGTATCAGTCACTTAAAGGCCAGATGTTGGAGCTGCACTTCCAGGTCTGCTGGTGACAGCCTGGAGCCTCATCCTGGCCGTCTGCCTCCATCCCGCCCCCTTCCTGCTGCACCCATACCAGGTTCTGCATCACTCTCTTCTCTGTGCAGAAAGACAGTTTTACAGAACTTCGGGCCCTCGGGTACAGATGGCACCATTAACACTTTGCTTTCTTCTTCACAGACACGAGACGACTTCCTGGGCCAGGTGGACGTGCCTCTTAGTCACCTTCCGGTAAGGACGGTTCCAGACTCTGGGTTGCATGCTGGGGTTGGGGGCTTCAGGGCTTTACAGCGCCTGTCTGTAGAGTATGACAGACATGACAAAGGGGCTGAGACGGGGAGTGTGTGCTCGGGCCATGGCCATGGCTCTTGCTAGACGGCATCCCTCTGGAGGGGTCAGATAGAGGTCAATTTAGCTGTCAAAGTCTCCATCTGTCACATGGCTGCCCTTGTTAGCATCTCTGGCTCACCTCCCTTATTTCTCTACTCCTCCACTTTTAGCCATTGCCCCTTATGGAATAGCTATCGTCTCCCGTCCAGGTTCATCTTAAGGGCTTGGTTTTTGTTTCCGTGTAGTCTTTGGTATAGCTTGGTGGTCTTTCCCCTTTGGTTAAAATCGTTACACCTGTACAGGCTGCTGCTTCCCAGCCTGTATGTTTATGACTTTCCAATTGGTTGGAGATGGAAAAGAAGATTCTGTTGGTTGTAAGTGTGCCTGTTCACTGACGGTGCCACCCTCACCTCAGAATGCTCCAGGTTAGCCTCTGTGGCCCCGCCTCCCTTCCTCCCATCTCAGTGAGAAGACAGAGGGGGCTGTGGACTGTGATTGCAGTTTGGGGGAGTCACCTGCACCCTGTGTCAGTGTAAATAGATGGCTCATATACCAGCTGACATTCCTAAGACTGTTTCGTCCCCACACACACACACACACACACACCGCCACCTCTCCTCCCCACCCCACCCCCAACCCCCAAGCAGCTCAAAGTGTCATAAGTAACAGCTATGAGAGGAGAATCAAATACTTCTGCCTTACAAGGGCATCGTGTGTTTCAACCCTTGTGTGAGCACGGAGCATAAATAGTCTATAAACTAAAGTGACCCGGGAGGAGCCAGTACAAACCTGGTGTGTGGAAACCAGGGCTGTTTCCGATGGCGAGTGCTAGGAAAGGGAGGCTCTGCAGATGTACTGGGAAGGAATGCAGTGGCAAGCCATGATGTCACTCTCTTGAGATGTCAGCTAAGGAAGAGTCTTCAAGAAGCAAGCACATTAAGATACATGTGTTTCTATGTACAGAGCTGGTACCCTGTGGTTGTACTGCGTAATGCTTCTATGAGAACCACATCCGAAACCTAGAATTTTTTTCACACAAGGGAGGGGGCATGAGTACATACCCACAGATGCAGGGACAAGGTATCCAGCTCCCTTGGAGTGCCTGTGAGCCACCCCATGTGGGTGCTGAGATACGGACTTTAGATATGGACGTTCTGATAGAGCAGGAAGCACCCTGAACCGCTGAGCTATCTCTCCAGCCCCAATCAGGATGATTCTTTTTAGGCCTTATTGAGAATCTCTGAGTGTCTCAAAAGCTGCACAGAAAACTGTCTTAGTTAGGGTTACTGTGGCTGTGCTGAAACACCATGACCAAAGCAACTTGGGGAGGAAAGGGTTTATTCGGCTTATGCCTCTACATCACAGTTCATCATCAGAGGAAGTCAGGACAGAAATTCAAGCAGGGCAGGAACCTAGAGCCACAAAAGGGTGCTGCTTACTGGCAGCTCCTCCTGGCTTGCTCAGCCTGCTTTCTTACAGAAACCAGGACCACCAGCTCAGGGATGGCTCTACCCACAGTGGACTGGGCCCTCCCCCCCATCAATTGCTATCTAAGAAAATGGTCCCAGAGGCTTGTCTCCAGCTTGATCTCATGGAGGCATTTTCTCAATTGAAGCTCCCTCTTCTCTGATAACTCTAAAAGACTTCAGGCATTCCTGACTCTGTGGGCTTCCCTGTTGTGTTCTTCAGGTGAAAACTGGAAAGTCATGCTTTGAGACAATGTTAATCAGTTGGCCATTTTTCGTGTGGCTGTCCCCAGACTCTCTTCCCTACAGTAAGAACCATGCATTTGTCAAGGGAAAGTATTGACTCATAGTCTTTAGGAGGCATAAGTGAGGAGCTGGAGAGATGGCTTAGCGGTTTAGAGCATTTGCTGCGTTCTTCCAGACAACCTGAGTTCAGAATGCATCACCCACGTCCAGTGGCTCACTGACACCTCAAGTCCAACTCCAAGGGTCCTGAGATCTTCTGGGCTCTGCAGGCACTCGCACATAGCACAGATACGTCTACATGCACAGACACAGGCACAGACACATGCACATGCATAGACACAGACACATGCATAGACACAGACACATGAACAGACACATGCATAGACACAGACACATGCATAGACACAGACATATGCACAGACACAGGCATAGACCAGACATATGCACAGACACATGCATAGACCAGACATATGCACAGACACATGCATAGACACATACACAGACACATGCATAGACACAGACACAGACACAGACACATGCACAGACACATGCATAGACACAGACACATGCATAGACACAGACATATGCACAGACACATGCATAGACCAGACATATGCACAGACACATGTATAGACACAGACATATGCACAGACACATGCATAGACCAGACATATGCACAGACACATGCATAGACACATGCACAGACACATGCATAGACACATGCACAGACACAGAGACACCTGGTTTTGGTTTTTGGTTTGTTTGTTTGTTTGTTTTACATCCTTAAAAGTTAAAAAGAAATGCTGAGAGTGGAGGTACAGTCTGTAATCCCAGCACTTGAGAGGCAGAGGCAGGTCATCTCTTCAAGTTCGAGGCCAGGCAGGACTCTGATACCCCCACCTAAAAAAAAAACAAAAAACAAAAAACAAAAAACAAAAAACAAAAAGAGATATAAGTAAAAGTTCCACCGCCTTTCTCCCGGATGCTCTCTTTTGTGTGATTTAGGGGTGGCTGGTTTAAAAGGCATCATGCTTCCAGTGAATAGAGGTGTGTTCTTTACAGACTAATTCAGTACAGGGAATAACTGAGCTTTGGGATTCTGAGTGGTAACCCGGGTAAGCTTTCAAAGAAGTCAGTGCCATCAAGGCCCAACATGAGAATAGAAACCAGCTCATTAAGAAGATCACTGTGTGAGCAAAATATATTCCATGAATATATGAATATATGAAAAGGGCACAGTGGAAGTCATTATTTCATATAATTAACATATACTAAGATTTTTATTTTTTTAGTTTTAAGATTCCACAGAATAAACAGGACATTCTTCTGGTTATGGAAATGCCCAGAGAGAAGCCTATGTTATAGCACCATAGCCCAACAAAGCAGTGGTTCTCAACGTCCTGACACTGCGAACCCCCCACCCATAACATTATTTCCCGGGCTATCTCACAACTGTAATTTTGCTACTGTTATGAATTATAATGCAAATATCTGTTTTCCGATCGACTCGGGCGACCCATGTGAACTACCTCCAAGGATATGGACTACAGTAGAAAGCAGAGGGGGGGAGGTGAAGGTAGATCCCTTGTGCTCCGTGTGATAGTAGAAGCGGTTAATTCTGCATGTACTTGGCCATGAGACCCTGGATTTGAAGCTATTACATTTATATTTGGCTGTGTGTGTAAGACACTTGTGGGAAAATTGCACCAGTGTTCGTTCTGTGTGCTCAGGCAAGCTTAGAATGTGTTGTTCGTGTTCAGTCTATTTGGTGGCCTTTCATCTTGACAGCTACATAGCCATTGCTATTGAAAAGGTATCAGCTCAGGACCCCCAAGTTCTCAGCACAAAGACGATTTATTGGCCTCAGAGGGACAGAGGACAGGGATAAGGGATAAAGACAGGAGGTAGAGGAAAAGGGAGAAAGGGGGGAGGGGAGAAAGGGAGCAAGGGAGATGGGGAAGGGTATTTGCAACGAGGGGAACAGGACCAAGGACTGCCTCTAGATAAGGAAGAGACAAACATGGCACATAGGAAAAATGGCAGTTTATAAAGGTACAAGGGTCCCCCATGTCAGGATGAGGTGTTTAATTTTAATTGGACATGTTAATTAGGGTAGCCAAAGGGGGCTTTCAATTGCTGGACTTGAATGTTTTGATAGCTGGGCCTTAGTGGTCATCCTCAGGAGGAGGAAGTCAACAAATATGGGAATAGACCCTGGTGGCTAGCTTTAGGAATGTAATCTAACAGTTTTTAGCAAGGCAGGGGGAGAAGGGGAGGAAGAAGGGCAAGGCCTGCCAGAGCCATGCTCACCATGCGCAAGCTGGCTAGAGTCCCTTCCATTGTGGTTAGACTCTATGTAGCCTACAGATGCAACAGTTGTCAGAAGCATCCCCCTTTAGGTAAGAGAAGATAAGAAGATGAAAAATCTTTCAGTCGACCTACTGGGGTTAAGAGATGACTCGGCTGTTCTTATGAAGAACTTATGTTCCCAGCACCCACATCAAGTGCCTCACAACAGCCTACAATGCTGACTTGAGAGACTACAAGCCCCTCTTCTGGCCTCATGTGCACATGAGGTGCCTCATTCACACCCATGTGCACGTGTACAGGCAGAAATGTTTACACAATGGAGAAGATCCATGGAGATCTGGAGTGTGGGGACAGTGGCCCTGGCAGCCACCCCTCCTGGCCTTTTTAAGGGCTAAGGAGCCTGACTAAGTATATGGCTATTAATTGACAACTTAGCTGCATTAGCGGCTGGAGAATTCATTCCTTGAACGAATATTTACTGGTAGGAGGGATTCTGGTCTTGGTAAGTGCGTCAGCAAAGCCAGTTCTCTCTTGTGGAGCTCAGTGCTGGTTTTATGGCAGCCACATACCAGTGTTTGAAATGCTGCCCGGTGTGATGACAGAACCCACTTACAAGTATTTGTTATTTTCATTAAGATTTAAACATAAGCCACTTTGGCAAGCGGCTATTAATACCAGATGACACTTTCGAAAATTAGACCAGAATTCCCTCCTTTGGGTCCAACGTGGTTCTCATTTTCCCTTTTTCCCTAGATCCATACTCCACTACCAGGGCATCCATGGGCTAGGGATCCTAAAACCCATTGGAAAGCCTTGTCAGTTTCTTTCTTCCCCTCTTGCTACACACCATTTCTCTGTAATTCTGCACATAATTATACCAAGGTATTTAATTTCAATTATGATAAAAGCCTTCAGAATTGAGATCATAGAAATAAAAATAAATTGGGTTTTTTTTCCAAATCCAAATTGACAGACTACTTAATTACCTGTTCCTCCATGTTTATATATATATATATATATATATACATATATATATACATATATATACACACACATATATATACTCACACACATATATATATATATTCAGCTTTTAAAATACTATTATTATGCTCTCTTTATTTTTCATTGTGCTTGGTGCTACGTGCTTCTGCCATGGCACTTAAATGGAGGTCAGAGGATAACCCAGAAGAACAGCCTCTCTCTCTACATAGTGGCCATGGGGTTGATCTCAGGCGATCAGGCTTGGTAGCATGTGCCTCCACCCACATCCTATTAAGCTATCTGATGTACTTGGAGTGGTGTAGTCCCTCCTATACATTACTGCTCTCTCCTTTTCCCTCCCGTGTGTTGGCCCCTTTTTTCCTCCTAGACACCACAGTGAGAGAAAATATGCAGTGTTTGCCTGAGGTTTCATTCAATAGACTTCAAACCAAATTAATCAGAAACAATAAAAGTGATTTCATGCTGAATAAGTATATTCCTTAGGACTGTGTTTCAAACTAGTGATGAGCTGCTGTCTTGTTAATTAGGATAGTACATCTTTATTCTTTAAGGAAGTCTTGTCTCAGGCTCCTTTCTGATGCCCAGCGTGGCAGAAAGCTCTTTGGAAATCAGGGATTTGATGGCCAGGGGGAAGGAGAAGTGACCTTAGTGTAGATGGCTGTGAACTTGCTTTAAGTAACTTGAATGCCCCATTTTGTGTAGTTAATGTGTGTGGTTTGGAGAGAGAAATACTATAGACCTACCAGCTGAAGCCCCTTTCCTCACCGACAGCCAGCCACAGCTGTTCCTAGCAGATACCGGCACTTGCAATATCAAACTTCTCCTTCAGAGTCTCAGGCTCGCTTTGCTAAGCGTTTTCCTGCGTCCATTTGCCACATAAGTTCCCTGACCCAGAGAAGCCCCTCACCCTCACTCCCAGCCCCCTGCCCACAGGGTAATTTAGAGGGCCAGTGTATCCTCTGCTAATGTACAAGCACGGAGGTACAAACTTCAGCTTCGTGGAACCCACATCTCTGCCGCAGTCCATTGCCAATACCTGGGCACAAGGATTAATTAAGCAGTGTAGTGGGCCAGGTGGCTGTTATATGTAAGACCAAATTGGCAGCCTGCCGGGAGGAAAGTGCATGCACGCTGGGAGCCAAGAGGTGGGCAGAGGAGATGGAGACAAAGCTGCCTTGCGTGGTGGGTGGTCACTGCCTGCTAGCCCAAAGCAAGCGAGGGAGGCAGTGACAGTAGCAATCCGAATCACCTCCTTTGATCATGGATTCCTCCACCCTTTGTACTCAAGGGCTTCAAGATGAAACAAAGTAATTTTAGAATCCTGATTCACTTTCTGTCCTGGCTGTAGTCGCACTTCCCAGGTTTCAGTTGTGTAGGGACAGGGAATGGACAGGGAACTGTGGTTTGAGCTGTGGGGGCAGCTGGGACATCTGCTTCCTTCTCTCCAATTCCTGACTGTTTATCTTCAGTATTTATTTTCTCCTTTATTGCCCTTTGAGGAAAAGACTGAGGCAGAGCAAATGTGGGGAGTGAACATTTATGTAGGACAGAGAGCTAAAGGAAACAGCCAGAGCTCTAAGACATTGCTAAAGGACCGGCTTTAAAAGATGGGAATCTGCCTGTCAGATGTGGTCACCTTCCATCTGAAGATAGGGGAATTCTCTAAGGTTCCTTTCTGGGCCCCTGCTTTCCTACACGAGGAGAGTGCCCTCAGAGGCAAGGCCAGGTTGCATCAAAGCAGTTCCAGTATTCCCTGAGCAGAGGCTCGAGGCCTTGGTGACACACTTGTTACCAAGGAGATGCAGGATGGCAGCAGGACGGAGGCCTGCAGAGGAGATGAGAGGCTGTAAATGAGAACAGTCCTTTCGCCTACCAGCTGCTCACAGGCACAGCCCTGCCAGTGGGCTTCCTGCTGTCCTCACAGGGCCACAGGAACAGCCTTGGCTGTGGCCAAGTATGATTGCTGGTCCTTTGAAACTTCTCTTTTCAGACCCGTTTGCTACATGCCGTCCATGATTGAAACTGGGCATAGTGTATCTTCCACCTTCTGATTAGGGATAAAAATAACTTGAAGGCATCCCTGATAACAGGATGAAGTTCTGACAGGTGTTCTCCCGTTGCACCCTGGAACCTTCTCCCGCCTCTTCCCTTCTATGCCTCCCTGTCGCCCCCACAGCTCTTAATGTTCTCCACCGCTGCCAATTCCAGATTCTCTGGATCCTTGGGCAGTCATTGCACTGGGTAGAGAGACGCTGTTACAGAAATGTAAATGTCTCCATCTCAGCCACGGTTGTATCTGTGCAGCATGGGCTGACTGCTTTCCTAGTGTGGAGCATGTTCAGGAGAGTGGACCCTAAGGTAGTCTAGGTGGTATATGTTCTTACGTTCATAGCCGCGGGCAGGATAACGATGCTTTCTCGGGTGTGCCCATCTCTTCCTGATCTCTTCTTCAATACCATCTCTTCCTGAGGGCATTTTCTAGGTGAGGAAGCCTGGGTCCAGAGAGAAGGGTGGTTTATCCCAGCTGGCGACATTGCTGGGCCTGCTACTGGTTCTTCAGTACTGAGGTGTGCCTACACCATGGCCGACAGAGGCAGGAGGAACCTGAGGCTGGGGAGTGGCGGGTGGGTTTTTTAAGTCTGGGCCTTTAGCAACTTTCTCCTACATTTGCCTTCCAGATGGTTTATTTTCACCACCTATCACAGAGACAAGGATTCTGCAAAAATAGCCATTCCCTTTAAGACGACAGCACTGTCCACAAAAATGCCCCTCCCTCCCCCAGGTCCCATAGTGCAGTATGCTTCAAGTCAACTCTCTGCATCTTTCTCTGTTGTGGTCTACTTTTTGAGGAAGGGGGGGGGTGGGGAGGCACTTACTTAAAGACCTTAGGGAGAGGGAAACTCAGCAATGTCTGTGGAAGAAAGGAAAGTCTAGTCGAGTGTGAGTCTGTTCTCCAGTCTGGAATTCACCACTGCCTTCTCTTTGGGGAACACTGCCTTTAAGGTGAATGGTTAGTGTTAGAGCAACTGTTCTCAACCGTCCCAATGCTGCAACCCTTTAGTACATTTTCTCATGTGGTGGTGACCCCCCCTCCCCACCATAAAATTAGCTTTGTTGCTACTTCATGACTGTAATTTTGCTACTGTTACAGATTGTTATGGTGAC
Organism: Mus caroli; assembly: GCF_978045245.1. NCBI lineage: Eukaryota > Metazoa > Chordata > Mammalia > Rodentia > Muridae > Mus > Mus caroli. The sequence goes on from NW_028227274.1 coordinate 63,456,995, forward strand.
CCCTGTGGAGGGGAGTGGGGGTAGAGGTCAAGTGATCCCCAGGCTAAGAAATGCTGGGTTAGAGGATTTTCCGTGAAGGGTATTTTGCACCTGCCTTTTGTTGCGTGGCATTCATTGAGTCTGCAGCACCCCAGGTGGAGCTGGTCCACGATGACAGTGGCCAGGACTGTGTCTGGCACCTTGTGTGGGCTGTGTGTAGACCACTGTCTTAGCTGATTAGTTTAATCCTCACAATTCAGGAAGCCCTCGTTACTACAGACAAGGACACCAGAGCCCACAGACAGACAGAAGGACCACCCAGCCCTATAAAGTAGTGAAGACAGAACATAGACTCAGGGCCTGCTTCTTGCTCTATGTGTTTTCTTGCTTGATATGTGAACAGAAGAGTGTCCAGAGCCCTCTAGTCCTCCTCAGTTCCTCACCGATGCCCACCAACAGCCCTGCAGGCTGTTAGTCTTTTCCCTCTACCGTTGAATTTGTTCTCCATCCAAGGCTAGGTGCTGTGGCAGCCCCTCCCACATCCCTACAACCCTCAGGCCAGGCACTCCGATGCCACCAGAATTTTCCTTTATGTTGACTAAAATTACTAAAAAACAACAATTGTCGGCATTAGTATTCTTTCTCAATAGTCTTTTATTATTATTATTATTATTATTATTATTATTTGTGTATGTGTATATTGGCAGGTACATGCAGAGGTGAGAGAACAAGCTTTTAGAGTTGGTTCTTCACTCCCATCAAGTGCATTCCTGAGATTTAACTAAGGTCTTCAGGCGTGTCAGGGAGATCGTCACAGTGGGGTGAAGATGTAAAACCTGGTCACATGGGCGCAGGAAGGAATTTTCGTATCACTGGGGTAAGAACAGGGCAAAGTTTGCTGAGAGCTCAGAAGGTTGAAGTGAAAACTGAAGTCCCCGAGTTCAGTCCCCAGAGCCCACAGGACTGACACAGGCACGAACTCACAGAGACAGCACGCATAAAGCTGCACAAGTTCAGGGGGAAAAAAAATCCCAGCATGGAGAAGGGGAAGTAGACAGAGCCCTGTCCCTCTCCAAGAAGCTGCTTGCAGTTGATGCCTTCTGGGAAAGAGAAAATCGACTTTCTCCAATGGAGCAACGTTGAGTACATCAACTGCACTCCAGGGCAGGCCACTTGCTCAGGAGGAGCTGGCCAACACAAAACAGATCCCCTGGTTTTGTTTGTGTGTGTGTGTGTGTGTGTGTGTGTGTGTGTGTGCTTTTTTGGTTCGGTTTGATTTAATTTGGTATATTTTTATCTTTGGGGTTTGTTTTGATTTTAGGGGTTTCTTAAGAGAGGCAGAATTTGAAGTTGGGTGTGTAGGGACATAGTCTCTAGGAGGACTTAATGGGGGGCAGGAAAGGATATGATCAAAATATATTGTTTGAGAAAACATATAAAGCCAATAAATGAAAAGGCATTATGGTGTGTACATATGAATATAATCGTATGCCTTACAATTCTAGCAGTGAGGGCCGGGCAGTGGTGGCGCATGCCTTTAATCCCAGCACTTGGGAGGCAGAGGCAGGCAGATTTCTGAGGCCAGCCTGATCTACAGGACAGTCATGGCTATACAGAGAAATCCTGTCTTGAAAAGCAAAAAACAAAAAACAATAAACAAACAAACAATTCTAGCAGTGAGGAAGCAGGCACAGGAAGATACCCTCAGCCCCCTACCCTGGGTTTCTGATCAGCCACACTAGCCTAATCAATGAGTATCTAGCCTAATCAATGAGTATCAGTTCATTGAGAGAAGAAAAAGAAGGTGGCCAGTGTGTAAGGTTGTCCTTTGGCCAGCACACAGTAGGTACATGCACGCCAGGAAAAGGGGGTGGGGGTGGGGAATAGGAGAATCTGAAGCCATTAGGAAGAAAGGATGTAAACAGAATTCAAATGTAAATACATACTCTCTCTTCATTCTCTTGACATAATACATCATTGTATTGTGGTTTGCCTCTCTTCCTATAAAAGCAAATATTTTGGATTGCGTTTAATTTGAAAGATCAAGTATTTCAGGTTTGATTATGAACAATGTTTTAAAAAATAATGGCACAAATTTCCCCCAATTTCCTGCTTTATTAGCCAACCAATTTTGCACATTAAAATGAATCCCAATGTCTTACCAAATGAGCATACATCCCGTACTACTGGTTGCTTCTCTGTTGCTGTGATAAACAAGTGTGGACCAAAAGCAACTTGGGAGGGAAAGGTTTAATATGGAGGGAAGCCAGGGCAGGAACTGAGAGCAGGAACTGGAGCAGAGACCTTGAAGGAAGCTACCAAACTAAGTTTCTTATCTAAGTCAAGACCACCTGCCCAGCGTGGCACTTCCCACAGTAGGCTGGTACTTCCCACATCAACCATTAATCAAAGAAGTATCGGGCAGACCTGCCAAAAAGCTGATGTGATGGGGGGTGGGGGGGTGATCCCTCGCTCAGGGTTTCCAATTTCCAGATGGTTCTAGTTTGTGTCAAGTTGACAAGCTAAGGAACGCAGCCCAGTTTCACTCACAGCTTCATGGAAGAGCCCAGTGGGAGGAGTGAGGGCTCCCTGGATGCTTTGCATGGGAGATAGGATCGACTCACCTTAAGCTGATGACTTCATCTTTCAATGTGAGGCGTGCAGCTGCATCCCAAGGCTAGGCCTTGCATTCTGCTTAACTCTGTGTTTAGGTTTCTTCAGTCCCAGGGATAATGAGGCACCACTGACCGTTGGTTTTCCAGAGCTAATCGACTCTGGGAGATTGAGGCCATACCCTGCAGTTAGAAATTACACTTGGCTGTGGTGGCTATAATTTTGTCATTTGTCTCTGGCTGGGCTTGACTACTAGAACCTGATGTAGATAGTGACATCTAGTGGATCTTAAGCAGACAAGCTTCCGTGGGCCTGGAAGGTGTTTAATTAATTGGCTAAGTGCCTGTTGAGGAACCAGCTCTTTTTTTACCCTTGGCGTGTCCTAAAAATATATCCTTCATATTCCTGATGAGAGTGTCAAAAATATGAAATTGCTATGAATGTTGCTTTTCTGCTAATTGGTTTTTCTTCCCCTAGACAGAAGATCCAACCATGGAGAGACCCTATACGTTTAAGGATTTTCTCCTGCGACCTAGAAGGTGAGGCTTGCGGGTAGGTGTAGGGGTGAGGCTGGTGGGTGGGTATAGGGGTGAGGCTGGTGGGTGGTTGTAGGGCTGAGGCTTGCTAGTGGGTATAGGTGTGAGCATTGTGGGTAGGTGTAGGGAAAAGGGTTGTGGGTGGGTGTAAGGTTGAGTTTTGTGAATGGTTATGGGGGTGAGGATTGCAGGTGAATGTAGGGGTGAGGCTTGTGGCTAGGGGTAGGGGTGAGTGTTTGTAGTGCTGCTTTCTCTGAGGACAGTTTCAGCAAACACCTTAAAGAATGGAAGCAAGCCATATCCTTTACAACTGGTTCTCTTCCTGTATGTAGTCATAAATCTCGCGTCAAAGGGTTTTTGAGGTTGAAAATGGCCTACATGCCGAAAAACGGTGGCCAGGATGAAGAAAACAGCGAGCAGAGGGATGACATGGAGGTAAGAGAGACAGCTGCAGGCCCAGGGCTCTTCCTGGCTGCCCAGCTCACCTGAATGTCGTTCTGAGACTCTGTCATCGGAGGAAGTGGATGTGTGTAAACTTGAATATGAATTCACGTCCATAGACCCTGAGTTTGCCTTTGGAAGTCCTCCAGTGTGTGATTGTTTCAGCCAAAGTGAAATTCCCATTTTTCTGTCACAACACAAATAACAGGGCAGGCAGCTCTTCACACGGTCCTTTTTAGTTATTTGTCCGGCTGCTGTTACAAAATACCCCTCCAAAGCCACTCAAGGGAAGCACAGCTCACGTTTCGAGCCAACAGAGTCCAGCGTGGTGGGGAGGGGGTGGAAGTCGGATCATGAGGCAGCTGGTCCGACTGTGTCAGTTAGGAGGCAGAAAGTGGACAGGACAGGATTTATCTGTGAATAGACAAGCCCCCCCCCCCTCGGTGACCCCAGCAAGTCGCAACCTTCTAAAGGTTCCCTAACCTTCCCAAGCACCAGCAGCTGAATGCCCGGTGTTCAAACACACAAGCCTAAGGAGGGTATTTCACAGCCGCATAAGGGCATCTTCCATGGCAACCCCACTGCCAGAAACCCCGTGCCCATTATTGCTTTGGATTCTCAGTTCTTTTTTAGGTTCCTTTTAGCACTTGACATTGCTCTAGAGTGGATAGGGTTATTTAGAAACTCTATCCCTATCTCTGATCCATTTAGTCCACAATTAACAGTGCATAATGCAGAGTCCTCCTTGGGAAATGCCAGTTTGCAGTTAGCTATCCAGAAGAATGTCTCTGCGCCCTTCCTGACATAGTAGGCTCTTCACTTTCTGGTCACGTGTCTGTACCGTGGGTTCCATTGAACTATCTGTGCATATGCTGTAGACGGTGCTGTTTCTGTTAGCTCGTTTCTCATATTGTTCTGAAAGCCCCCATAGAAGAAGACCTCCCTGGCTATTTTCACATCTGTTTGCAGCTGTTCCACACGGGGGATACTTGAATGATGCATGGTGGACAGGTTGACCAAACCCCCTGCAACCAAGAGGCCACCTTTCCAGGCAGTGTTTCACTGTAGGCCTCTACAGCTGTCGCCAAGTAACAGGGACTGAAGTGGGTGGCAGACCAAAGTAGAGGTTGAGATTTCCCAAGCAAAGCAACGGATTGGTGTGTGAAATCCAAGGAATTGTTTACTCTCTTCTTGTCTCCCAAGTGCGGTAACCAGTGATTCGGTTGATTTTCCACTGGCTTTACCAGGGGGATGTTAGGGAAGCAATACTTAATGCTGAAGATATGTGTCGGAACAGTGTAACTGATCCTGGCACCGTGCAGTCTCTTTGTGCAGTGCCTAAGCAACTGTGGTAGTTTCTAGACAACTTCTAGCTCATAATTGTAACACAGAAGAAGAAGAAGAAGAAGAAGAATTGTAACAAGAAGGGTGGCCCCAGGCCACCCTTCTTGGAGACCAATAGCCTTTTCCCTACACCTATAGCCTAGACTATGCTTTCTCTTCAAACACACATGCATACTTCATGGTGGTGTTGAAAGGATGAAAGCCATAGCAGCTCTGGCATGTCCCATGGCATTGGCTTTGTGCAACCCTACCCAGAGGTTATGGAGTCACTGTAACTAATGGTTGTGTAAAAATTATCGTGTGACTTAAGCAACTAAACAGGGCCGGCGAGGCGGTACAGTTTGTTAGTGCACCTTCTGTCAAAACCGATTCGATCTGTAAAATCCACGTGGTGGAAGGAAAGAACCGAATCATGCAAGTTGTCCTCTGACCTCTACACGTGTGCTGTGCATGCACACGTGGGCTTGCTTGTAAGCACACACACTCAAATAAATTAATGGTTTTTAAAATGCAAAGAAGGTAAATGGAGTATCCAGGTGTGGTGCAGACATCTTAGAAGCTGGCATGGTTAACTGGCCATCGCTCACATGGGTTTTGGAACCCTGAGTTGGTTTTTCTCCTGGAGAGGAACTCTAGCTCAGTGTGACACAGGAAACTGTCGTAAGCCTCAGAGTAAGGGAGAGGATTGTCTTCTCCCGATGTGAAGCCCAGACTCAGGACTCCCATTGACTTTACTCCACAGCATGGATGGGAAGTGGTTGACTCCAACGACTCCGCTTCCCAGCACCAGGAAGAGCTCCCCCCTCCTCCCCTGCCGCCAGGATGGGAAGAGAAAGTGGACAATTTAGGCCGAACTTATTATGTCAACCACAACAACAGGAGTACTCAGTGGCACCGACCCAGCTTGATGTGAGTACCACCAGATGGCAGGGATGCTGTGCCTCACCCTGCACAGCAAAGGGTGGCAGTTCCAGGACAAGTTTGGGAGAAGGAGGGAGGGAGGGAGGGATAAAGAAAGGGAGAGAGAGACAGAGACATAGAGAGAGAGAGAGACAGAGAAGAGGCTGTTGCCTTGTGGCACTATAATTGGAGTTATTCTGCGCCTCTTCTAGGATTACTGAGGTGTGTGTTTCCTGGATTCTTCATTGGTTTGAGACACCTTGCCTCCCTCTTCCTCGACTCCCTCTCCTGATTGACCCAGGATGGAAAGCCAGAGGCAGACTTGGCTTGCTTTAATGTCTTTACCTCCTTACTCTTTTGCATTACTTGATGAGGAAACTCACCAAAGCTTCTTTTATTTTTTATTTTTATTTTATTTACTTCTCAAAAACATTTGTGTATCACTGCCTTGGTATATTTAGAAACACACAGGAGATTTGCAAAGTCAAAATTAGTAATTACTGTTTATTTCCACATCCTACTAGCTTAGAGAGAGAGAGAGAGAGAGCAGGGTGGCTGATGCCTGTTCCCTTAGTAATTTTTGTTCTGATGATGGCAAATAAATAAATCCTAGTTAAACCTCAATTACTGTTTTAAAGAAAGATTTTGAAGTGGCTTTTTGTTAAATCATAGTGAGCAGCAAAGCTGAAGTCTCTCGATGTGTAGTTAGAGGCAGAGCCACGGTACCCACGATGAAAGGAGAGTTCCCTCAGGGATTATGAGCTTCAGAGAAGCCAAAACAGCAGAATTAATATTACCAAGTAGTTATTATGCATGATCATTTCTCAGAATGCAACCAAGGCAGGCGAGTGGGCTTACGAGTGATATCCTATCTCTTCAACCCAAGGCAAAAAAAGATCTCCCAGTTTCTGCTCTTTAGGTAGGTGATATCCAGAGATGCTACAGGCTGTCCTTACAAATCCTTTATCCTTAGAAGGTTTAAAGGTATTCTCTGTATAATTGGGGGGAGTGGCTAGAGAGGATGGCCAAGTCAGCTAGCTTGGCACCTTATAGAGTCTGAAGGTAAAGCATACAGAGTCTGGGGACATGATTAGGCAGTCATCCCTGGGCCTCTCAGTAGATTCTTGGAACTATGAGCTGTTCTTGGCCAGTTTGCACTGCCCAGCATGGCCTTAGCTTATTGATTAGACAGGATGCACATAATTTTGTTGGGGTCTTAGATATAAGTGGTTTTGTCGATACTTTAGATTTATCACTGTTTGTCCTTCTCTGATAATCACTGCACTTGGAGGTTTGATAAGCCATTTTTAAGTATCGTATGTATTTGGAGTAGAAGTGTCTTTGGACCTACCTTGGGCATGGTCTCATACTGTCGGCAAAGCAGCTGCATCCATCTGAACTAAACAGCGCAGGAGTACACCCTGTGGCAAATGACATTGCGGGTTAATGTTGCATGGTGGCCCGCGCCATGATCTGAGGGAAAATGGGTACAGTTGTTACTGAGGTGATTCTGAGACAACACTTGCCATGTATTTAAAGCACATCACCTGTGAGGCTGGCTGATCGTCTCACAGGTGTGCACTTAACCCAAACCTATCAAGATGTCAGGTACGTACGTATGGCTTCCTAGGTGTGAAGCAGATCTCAAGAGCAAGGGAGCAGTTTGATTGGCAGGAGTCAGTTTCCACAGCCTCTGCTTTATCCCCTCTGCCGTTTATGGATTTGAATTATCCCTCCTTAGCATTGTCTGACATGCCAAGGTCATTTAGAGACTTTTTATGTGTATTCTAATTTTACATTTTGTTTAATAATAATTGAGCATTTCTTAAAAAGGCAATAAATACATCATCATGAATATAATATAGCATTTTTCTAACAGCCAACAGTGCCATTTTTTAATCATTTTTGTGCTTTCAGAAACTTTATTACTATATATATGTACTTCTTGATTATAATGATTTCATCTATAATAATATCAATTTTCTCAAGATACTTCTATTTAGTATACACATTTATTCTGGCTATATTTAATGTAACAACATGTTTTGTTAATGCAACAAATTTATGTATTATACATTCAAATATAATAAAATTTCTTTAATTCAGATTTTAGTAATTAAAGAATTATAATTTACATGTGGATTAAATAAAAACTAACTTTCACAGTACCTCCTGTAGCCCTAAAGTTGATGGTGCAAAGATGTTTGATAGAAATAGTTTAATATTCAGATTGTTGTCCTCCGTCACTGTGGCTTGTTGAGTCTAGTGGCTACACAGAGGCCCAAGGGGCTCTTTATTTGGGATATGAGTGAGTTTGAAAGTACTGGATACTTTAAATCCTTACTTTAGAAAGAATCTATTAAATAGCCTATTTAATTGACAGTTAGGCTGTCTATTAGTAGTATATCTATCAGTTCACCGGAACTAAAATTCTCAGCCATTTTGGAACATTAACCTGCAACGTAACTTGCGCTCATTAGATGTGGAGTCAGATTGAGACGTGTTTGCAAGCGCCTGGGAAGGACCTCTAGATGTCTACTCCAGACACGTCGCAGAAATTTCCCCCAAAAGACCGTCACCTGTCATGTACTGCAAAATAGTTTTAAGATACAGTCAATTAAATCATCTTTAAGGATAAGTTCTTAACTCGGATTCTAACTTAAAATCTTTAGTCGACAATACAAATGCGATGTGACAGCGCCATGTTCTTATTACAGGCTTGTTTGAGAAGTCAGCCCCTCTCTATACTTGGGGTATTAGAAGCAGGGTGCTGGAAGGTGGTTGCAATCTTAAGATGTGAGGTTTTTGTTAAAATGAGACAGAAAGCAGCTAAAAGTCAAGTCACACACCACAGGAGACGTCCCCTTGGGACCACAGCCTTGAATTTGTGCCATTAGTATCCTTCGGTCAATTACTGATGACCCAGATTAGCTGCTTGGTCCCTGCTAGGTAGACCTAGAAGGGACCTGCTGACTGCCTGTGTGAGCTTGCTTGTCACTTCCTGCCAGAGGACTGGCTTGTCACAGACTGAAGGGCCTGGATTTCTCTTTTCAAATACTGAAGCTTGAGGAACAGCCATCCCTGTTCCCACTGCCTCCACACCTGTGGGTTCAGCCAACCATAGAACATAACTATTGGAGACATATTAGGCCTGTACTGACCCTGAGCAGTCGTCTGTCTTCGTCATTCCCTAGACAGTGCAGGATAAGTTGTTTGTGGAATATTTCCTTTGTGTGAAGCTTGGTAAGTCATCCAGAGGTGATTTAAAGTACACCAGAATTTGTGCTGTGTGTTCTGTTAAATCAGCCATTCTGTTATAGGGACCGAACATGTAGGATTTGAAGTTTGGGGGATAGGGAGGGCTCTGCAGCCAATCCCCCGTGGATGCAGGAGGATAGCTGTATTATGTCTGAAAGATGCTCTAACTCTTGTACAATACACTGAAGCTGTTTTGGGGGTTTAGGGTGAGTGCCAGTGTGGTCTGTCCCGAAGATGGAGGAAGACTTCCAGTATTGGTTGCTTGTTCCTATCATTGTTTGACACAGATGTCTTAGTCAGTGCATGGACCACAGTGAGGGTTGGACTGTCAGAGGAGTCGCTCTGAATACCCCTTCTCTTCTTACACACCCCCCACCCTCCTTTCAGGGATGTGTCCTCAGAATCAGACAATAACATCAGGCAGATCAACCAGGAGGCTGCACACCGACGCTTCCGCTCTCGGAGGCACATTAGTGAAGATTTGGAGCCTGAGGCCTCTGAAGGCGGTGGAGAAGGCCCTGAGGTATGATGTCCAGAGATGCTGTTGAACTAAGTAGCTCCATCTTCCAACGTTCCCCAGGGTGATTTTGTATCTTATTTTTTTCCCCTCTCGGTAAACTTGTGTATTGCATGTGATGATTGCAGCCTCATGATTAACTGATTCCCATCTGAGTATTAGTGAACTTAGAAAATGCTTGTGAAACCAACGTTTGACCAAACCCAGTGACTCGTATAAATAGCAAGGGGAGAACATGATTCTGGTGTGAAGGTCTTACATGTAGCCCCCAGGGACCTAACCAATCTCATGACACAACACTAAAGTTGTCATTTTGAGGAATGGAGGGAGTTCAGTCACTTGTCTGGGTCTCATGGGCAAGTTTCTAATGAATTGCTTGACATCTTGGGAGAGATTACAAAAAAAAAAATGTCCGATCTGAGTTGATTGGAATATTGATAACTCTTCTCTATAAACAGTTAGCCATGTGTTACTGGAAAAAAGAGATGAAGTAAGCAACAAGTCAGAAGTGATCTTAACTTGATGCTGATGGCTGGTCCTTGGCTTGACCTTGTGTTAGGTCATTCACAAAACGTTTCAGTGACCAGCATTAGAACAGCAAGCTAGTGGTCTCATAGTAGGGCCACTGAACGTTCTGCAGAACTAAGCCATTTTAAGAAAGAGAGAGAGAGAGAGAGAGAGAGAGAGAGAGAGAGAGAGAGAAAGGAAAACTATATGAGAATTCCTTGTAAATTCTTGGGATGTTTCTAATCCATTTGTAACACAGGCTGGCAAAAAGCTGCCATGGTGGGGTAGGCGTGTATGTTGACAGGAGTCCACGCCATTGTGGCCACTGGACCTGCCTGCTCCCTTACACTATGTTCACATCCTTTATGGACTGCTCACGTCAGAATTTGCTCTCTCTGAAGTTTCCTGGCCTGTTAATTGGGGCAATGGCCCTTGTCTTCCTTGTGCTGATCCTGAAGAGTTTGTGTCTCATGCTAAGTAGGGGTTATCAAGAGTCTTCTACTTCCAGTCAGTTCAGGCCCTCCGAAGATTTTCCTTCTCTACCTGAGGCAATTCTATATGAAAATTGGCCCTGGCGGGTTGGGAAAAAAAATGTTGTTCTTTTAGAAAGAAGGAGCATGTTACCAGCCTTTTCTTGTTTAATGGTTATGAATATTGTGTGTTTTATTAGAAGGTAGACAGGTAATTCCCCGGTTCCTAGCACTTATCCTAGTGTCTGATTCCTACATAGCCTTGGGAGACCATTTCAGAGGAAGTGAACATGGCAGGAGATTCTCTCAGCCTGGCTCTGCCCCCACCGCCTGCCTCCCCAGTGTCTCGAACCAGCCCCCAGGAGCTGTCAGAAGAACTGAGCAGAAGGTTGCAGATCACTCCGGACTCCAACGGAGAACAGTTCAGTTCTCTGATTGTAAGTCATGGTATTGTTAGAAAAGCTGAACACCGGTGGTCAGTCCTTGGTTGTAGCTTCTGAGGATGTTCTTCTATGCAGATAATAGCCAAGGCCATTTGTTCTTGATCTGCAGGTCATGACCCATGGAGGGGTCAAACTACCCTTTCACAGGGGCCACATATCAGAAATCCCACCTATTGGATATTTACATTATGATTCATAACTGTAGCAAAATTGTAGTTGTGTAGTAGCAACAAAATAATTTCATGTTGGGGTCACCACAGCATGAGGAGCTATGTTAAAGGGCATTGGGAAAGTTGAGCACTACTGGCCAAGAGTGTTCTACTTCCAGTCAGTTCAGGCTCTCCAAGGAACTTCCGTCTTTACCAGAAGGAAATTTAGCCCTGGCAGGTTTAAAAATAAATTAAAAAAAAAAAAAAAAAATATATATATATATATATATATATATATATATATATATTGCTCTTTTAGAAAGAAGTGGCATGTTACCATCTTTTTCTTGTTTGTAAAAAATTCAAAGGATTAAGATTCTGTGGATTTTGTAAGTTCTAGCTTTAGCCTTGTAGGATCTTGTTCCTGTCCAAAGACTCATGAAAACAGTGTCTCTGCCATGAGGCCATTTCCTGTTGAGAATCAGGAGCCCCAGAGCCTCACAACCAGTCTTATAAACTCCCACTCTCCACACCTCTACCTTCCATTTCACAAACAAGGAGAACGGATATTTAAGTGATTGTCCCTGGCAAAGCTTGACCATGAGATAGAAGAAACCCCAAAACCGAGCATATGAACTCTTAAGGAAAAAAAGTTTGAAACTGTGACCCAGACATCAAGATAACACTTGACCTGGGTTTCTTGGCCCTCAGAGAAGTACTTCCTAGAGGGTTCAGCTCAGTGAGAAGGAACGAGGTCAGTCACAAAGAACTTTGCACGTAACACTGCACGGCACTGTGCACCAGTCATTCTCATGCACATACAGAATTAAGACCACACGCACATGCCATGTTTCTCAAGAAATTGGACTTAAAGATGTACTGGTGAGAATGGTGGTTGTCACTAGGTGGGAGATGGCATCCTCACACGATAGTCATGCTGATGAGCACACGGATCGTAAAATGATTGGAGGACTCCATTGAACCTAAAAGCCACTACGTACAACATTATTAGCCCTTCGATTTTGGTGTTCTCCTTAAATGAAGCTATTGGCCTCTGCTGCATGAGTGACAGTGACTGTATGCTTCCACATTAACATTCTATAAAAGTCTTTCAGAAAGACGATCACCACCAGGATGGAAATTCAGTACTAAGCGGATAGAGACGAGGCTGCATAGATGAGATATTTGAATTGGTACAAAAAAAAAAAAAAAAAAAAAGCCCTGTTACCATGGAAACAGCATGAGCCACAAAGCCACATATTTTAAATGTATTAAAGAAAAAAAATTGCAGAAATTATAGGAGCCATATACCATTTATATAAACCTCGTGGGAAAGAAATTCCTAGTTTTCTATGTTGATGTGAATTGGCATTTGTCACCATGAGAGTAAGGAGCTCTCCAATGAGAGTATTGAGTGCTTCCAGAAACCCGGCGCATCCTGAAGACCCGAGTGTGATTGCATATATCCCTTGGGGAGCTTCCTCCAGTCTTGATGCTCAAGGCTGCTCTGTATTCAAGAGCAGTGAGGTGAATGCTTTCCTCGAGATGACCCACACTGCCCAGTGTGGGAAGACACAGATCGCCCCTTACACCTCCACCTAGCTTTGCCTGACCTTAACTTACTGTTTGTTATTATACAAAGTCACGCACGTTACAGGCTGTAGCATGGCTAAGCATTCTTCTAGCTAGGAGGCTTTTTTGCCTGTGACCTTCTCGAATCTTTGTTCAGATCCACAAGGCAAACACGTGGAAGGAACATTCTGTGTGGCACACAGGATTGTCCTTGGGTGTGCCTCGCTTCTTCTCCACTCCACTTATGTTGGAACTGGAGTTCCCTCCACTTGGAAGCTAAATACAACCCCCTAACCCTCGCAGGGAGGATGGGCAGTGTCTAAGTGCGATGGCCATACAGTTTAGCTGGTAAAGAGCCTTTTTCTTGCCCCCCTTTTCCTCCATTCTTCACACTTGAGAATTTGTCCAGAGCTCGTGTCCCAGGTAGCATTGACCTCTTGTTACTCTTGAGTTTCTTGGGGACCTGTCTCTTCTCCCTGCCAGCAGGTCTGGCCTCCTTTTACCTATAAATCCTGGCCTGCCGGAGGACACTAAGAGTTGAAACTGAGCTCTGGAAGGGCTATGGTCACTGCTGGGAAACAGGTGGTGTTCAATTGCCTCCTGATGTCAGAGAGCAGGGCATGGAAGTGCAAATGGGTTCTGAGAACACTCCTGCTAACCCTGCCTGTCTTTCCATTCCCTGCAGCAGAGAGAGCCCTCGTCAAGGCTTCGGTCCTGCAGTGTTACCGACACGGTTGCTGAGCAAGCTCACCTTCCACCGGTAACAAACACTCATTTCCAGTTCTCAGCTGGGTTCTTTTTTTGGTTTGGTTTGGTTTGGGTTTTTTTTTGTTTGTTTGTTTTTTTGGTTTTTGGTTTTTGTTTTGTTGGTTTTTGTTTTTTGGGTTTGGTTTGTTTTGTTTTTTGTTTTGGGGGGTTTTGGGGTTTTTTTGGTTTTTGGTTTTGTTTTGGTTTTGTTTTTGTTTTTTAGCTTTGATTTAAAATCTTCAGGGCTGCTGAGAAAGAGTTTTCCCTGTGTCAATCCATTCATCATACGAACAGGACATTAGAACTTTTCTGATTAAATCGTGCAAGGGTCTGGACTTTCCAACCCGGAATCCTACCTACCACCTAAGCTTCCAAATTGCTAAAATCTTACTCTGGTTTTTCAGTCAGCAGACTGCATCCGACCTGCTTATATGACTGAATAGGTGGTCTGTCCATTCAGCAGTTACAGCTCTGAGTTTCAGGGAGCTGAACTCGGTACACTCCCTGACCCCTTTGAACAGGAAGAACTCTTCCAGCGAGACAGCCTGTTTTTTTTTTTTTTCCCCACTACCCATGGCTTAAACTCTCAGCTCCACAGAGCAACTGCGCTAACTATAAAGGCAGCTACACAGGTGAAGAATGGTGTGCCCTTTGCTTTTCCCTGCCTAGAGCTGTGATAAGTCTGAGTGCACAGGGGCACGGGATATCCAATATATGCTAAAGTAAATATCAAATTGGAGGGCAGATGAGCATTGCCTCGCAAGAAATAATTTACAGAAATTAGTTTCTTCTTTGGGAGGTGAAAATATTCTGTGGTTTTAAATGTTCAATTTAATACTTGACATTGGCCTTTTGTTTGTTTGTTTGTTTTTGTGGGTTTGTGGGGAGACAGGGGTGGGGGAATTAAGACAGAGGCTTGGTCTATAAGCCAGACCAGCCTGGAGCTCTAATTATAGACTCTAGGCTAGCCTTAAGCTTGCAGCAGTCTCCTGCTTTTCCCTCCTGAATGCTGAGATCGAAAGCATGAGCTGCCACACCCATTTTTCTTTTGTTTTTTGTTTTTTTTTTATTACTACAGATCCTCTTTCCTGACCCAATTCATTGTGTATGAACTTGAAGACAGGCAGCAGATTTAAAATTTTTGAAACCCTCTCCCTCGCATACATTTTTTTCCCTGACTTCAAGGGACATTTTTGTTCAAGTCTTACTATTTTTAAAAGTTACAAAATGAAGTGATGTGTATGTACCAGCCAAAATAATAAATTGGGTTGTGGAGTCCATTGTATATGGTTGGCTGATAACAAGCTGAGATGGGTTTACGTACAGACCTCCCAGAGCAGAACCGTAGACTGTGCCGCACTGTCGGGGATCCTTCTCAGCCCGATGATTCTGTGATTGTCCTGCAGAAATTAATCACTCTCCCCTTCAAAATCAGGGTCAGCTTTGTTTGCCGCAGAGTCCCTTTGCCTGGATCTGTGATTGCACCTGTCCCCTTGTTCTTAAGATGCCGGGCACTCATGGACCCCCAGTGGCCTCTCTGAGATGCGCAGATATAAGAATCTGCTAAGTTTTGGACTCTGGAAGCACAAAACATTAGCCACCCCTATCAAGGATGTAGCCTGAGCTTCTTTGGGGTAGCGTGGTGCTACAGAGAGGTCACTGGGGCGTGCCCAGCTTCATTTGGACACGGCGGATAGCGGGGATACCAATCTCACGCCACCTGTCACAGCATCTCCACAGCAGTGATTTCGGGTTCACTAAGCAATGGACGCCTCCCTCACCCCCACCCCCAAAATACGTGTTACTGATATACATTGTCATTTAACAGCCCAGCACCCCAACTAGGCGAGCCCGTTCGTCAACTGTCACGGGTGGTGAGGAACCAACGGTAATGACCCCAGTTATTGAACACTAACGGTGGAAGTCTGTGGGATGGTTTATTATTTTGCTTATGATGAATATGCTCCCTCTCATTTTCAAAATCAGGTCAGTTTCTTTATGGTAGGGAGACACCTGGACTTCTTATCCTAAACTTCTCATGTTTGGGTTCTTTAAGGTACTAGGTAAAATGGAGTCATTTTTAACCCTGTATCATTTGAAGTACTGTATGATTCAAAGTACAGTCAAGCCTGGTGGACTGTTTTTGTCAGTGTCTGTACTCCGGTGAGCTTTCTTTTGCTGCCGAATACTCGGTTAAGCGAGAGAAGCTATAGGAGTCATTCAGAACTGTGCTTGTGAGTCGAGGTGTGCAAGAGGCTGTGCACTCCTCTTTCCCGCACCACATTTATAACAGGGAACCAGATTGTCTGCATTGCCATCATAACCTCTAACCTCTCTCTGCTACAGGAAGTCTGATTTCCAAGAATGCACAAGTGTTTGTATGATTCCCAGGGCAGCAATTAGGATATTTCAATGAAAGTATCTACAATTGTTATTATTTTCTTATTTTTGATTGATAGCATTCATGCTTCTGTATAATTTCAATCTGACTAGTTGTTTTGTTGTGTCCTACTGACCCTTGAAGTCAGGCCACGCTGTATTTACTGATTTGAGCTCACGTGACTCTCGGAAGAAGTGTCTTAATTGTTTCACCTGTGCCGAGCACGCATGCTGCGGCTGCTTATTATTTGTGAATAACTTTAACTACTTACACAATAGCTGATTTCCTAGAGGAAATTTAGCACTTCATGTTACACAAAGGACACTCAGATATGCAACCAGAGCAGTGAACATGGCACTAGGCTGCCAAGCCGCTACAGTCAAGAACTGGAGGACCAGGCTCCACCTCCAGCTGAAGTCAAAGAAGGCTGCAGGCGTTAGTTGGACTCCTATGGTCGTGCTGACACAGCCTACTCTGAGTAGTAGAGCCACAAGCAGACCGTTCCACTGGATGGTTTGTCTGCCACCCATAGTATCCTCTGAGTGTATCATTCCTTGTTACGTTTCATTGGGTTTGCAACGTACTTACAGCTGTGGAGTGTTAATGATGGCTCATGGTATCAAAAGACAGAGCAAACTGACTGTGCTAAATAGTCACCCAAAAGGACAAAGTCATTCGTCTGCAGGAGAACCCATGTGCCTCTAGGGCTGCCCTTTCCAAGCCTTCCTCCCACCTGTGTTCGCCTCCTCCATGAATATGGTCTTCTACAAGGTTTGGTCTTTTATTTTTGAAGCCTTAGCAGTGATAGTTCCTAGATGTTCCTACCATGATATACCATGCTTTCTCCATACCTAGTTAGATTTGGAAGGACCACGTCCCTTTCTCTCCCATCCTCTCTATTTTCCGTTCTGCCTTCCAGAGTGACTTTCCCCTCTGACCTCCTTTTTGATGCATATGCCAGGCAGAAACTTCCTATAAAGTATCCCCTCACTCCAATGCCCTCCCAAACATACATGTGCCGCGATTATACATGCAGGCGCTGTTTATTGGGGGTGGGGGGAGAAACCAGCATGATGTTGCATACATAATGCTCAGCAAACTATTTTTAACTTAGGTTGGTTTTTCTCAGCTATGTTATTAATCATTCAGCATTCAGCGGTGGAAATACGCCACAGTTTATATACATTTCCCATGCTGACGGGCATTCCCACACTGTCTACTATGTGTGGTCACCGTCCTTCTATGTATTGCTCCTCCCAAAAGTGCTGATCCTCATCTGAGGAGTCCCGACCTTTTGATTTATGGCAGAAGCCTGCACACTGTGTCACTTTATTACAGGCTGCACCAGGGTTCTCCCTCTCAGATAGAAAGAGCGAGGGAGCAAAGCCCTTTGATCTTCACTGAAGAGATTCTAAAAATATCCTGAGATACCACTGTGGCTGGGTCTGGGTGAGTCACGGAGCATCTATGATGCTCAGTATCAAAGGATAGTCAGACTCCCTCAGTCTCAACATAATCCGTCTTCATTGTAGCGAGCGGATCCCAGCCGCCGTAAGGCTGGAGTGAGGGCCTATTTGGAATGAAAACGCCCAGCAGTATATATAGTTTCGGATGAAAACTCAAATGTTAAGTTCAGCGTATGTTTGGATTGCCTAACCTGTTTCTCGAGATGAGCTGATGCATCATTCCCATAGGGTAATAAAAGTCTAATCATTGGACCCAAGCCTGGGCCTCTTCCAAGAGCCGCCTGGAGAAGCTGAGTCTTGTCGTTGCTGGCCATGTGCCCTGGGTGGCCGTGTTTTAGTAATAGCTGGAATTATTGGCACAAGTTGTTCTACATGTTTGTCTTGAGAGGATACTGTCAGGCTGTATTTTAATAACAGCTTCTTGCATAGATGTGACTAAATGACCAGTTGCCTATTTAATTCATTTTAGACACATTCAGAATTCTTTCTGCTAGCCTCCTTTGTGTAACTAGTCATGTTATTGGTAGAGCTCCGTGTATATAACCAGGCAGGGTGCAGGAGGTTGTTGCAGCTGACAGTTCAGTTCTGAGACTGTAACACATCTAAGCCATTAGGGATGTCAGTCGCTTCCAAAGTATCCATTCCAGGAACAGACGTTGCCATTGTTTGTTTGTTAAAGTCTCAATGTTTCTAGACCTGTGTCTTCTGAGAACCTATCAGATGGCCTGTCCCTAAAACATGACTCCTCAAAAAAAAAACATGTCTCAATGTTTCTAGAACTGAGTCTTCTGAGAACCTATCAGATGGCCTGTCCCTAAAACATGACTCATCAAAAAAAAGGAGAACAGTAACAAGTGCTATTTAATATTCCATGTAGTCAAAGCAATTGTGCTCATATAAGCCACAGTAAGTCAAAATGTATCGTCTATTTGCTTAGATGACAGTACATCAGACTAGGCTTCCAGCCAGTCCAGATTAAAACCCTGGAAGGAGGTAGGGCTTTGCTGTGGGTGTCTTCCAGTTAGGCTGTGGACCACTTGGTCTGCCTTTCATGGTCATAACAGCTTACATCTCTTTGTTGGTGGTGGTCTTGCTCCTGGATACAGGATGCTACGTGGTTAGTTGCTCTTGGAATTCCCTGATCCTTTAGGATGTCTCTGGGAAAATGTCAAGGAGCATCTTTTTTAGCAAGAAGGTTCCTCATATACACTCTCTCTCTGCCTGATAAACTATAGCTTAGAAAGAACCACCGAGTCAGCTGCTTAGTTTTCCAGTTCATTTTTCTGGAGTGTGCTGTTGAGCGTGGAAAGCCCATAGAGGGGCCTCTTCAGTCACAGTCCTTGGCAAATGCAATATGCATGTTCTTGCTTCCTCTACTTCCGGGTCACAGGGCACTGAGGACTCTGTGACGGTGACCTTCACCAGAGCAGTTCATAGTAAGCAGGGTAGCTAGGGAAGGACAGAAAGAAGGCTCAGTAAGAGAAGAGTCACATGATCAGCCTAATTCCAAGAAAGCAGCACCGGCTGAGGTACTTAAGAGAACTGGTAGGAGAAGACCCCACAGGGGAAACAGCCCCCAGAGCAACAGGGCTGTTCCTCAACCTCCCAGAAGTCTTGCTGGCCCTCGTTGCTTCCCAGTACAATTCGTGATTCAGTTCCATGGATGCAGGCATTCCTAGGCTAGGGCTCGCCCTGGGCATCCCTTTTCTGCCAGTCACGCAGACATCCTGTTTACTCTAGCACCTGTTCACACAGACTCACGCTGCTTCTTACACAAGGCAAAGTCTCAGTAATTCTTCATTTAAAAGGACGGAATTCATACTGGGTGTGGTGGCACGTGGCAGCACTGGGGAGGCAGAGGCAGGCTTTCCATGAGTTCAAGGCATTCCTGGTTTACATGTGAGTTCTAGGCCAGCCGAGGCTACATAGCAAAATCCTGTCTCAAAAAAAAAAAAAAAAAAGGGGGAGGGAGGGAGGGAGAGAGAGAGAGAAAGAGAGAAAGGGAAAAAAAGAAGACAGAGAATAAAGAATTTGCACTATCTATAGCTCAAACTAGACATCACAGACTGTGGCAGGGATATGACCTATGTCATTACACTGGTATAAACACTGACTCTAATATGAGGCTTCATAGGAACCCTTCACTAGGGGACCTCCTGGGCTGAGCAGCATAGACACTCTAAGGACCCTGCAGATTATGTCTCCGTACAGGAGTGCAAGTCAGAGGAGAGACTCTGTGTCACCTTTTGCCCTGAACGTTTGTGTGCGCCG
Organism: Mus caroli; assembly: GCF_978045245.1. Lineage (NCBI taxonomy): Eukaryota > Metazoa > Chordata > Mammalia > Rodentia > Muridae > Mus > Mus caroli. Next base: position 63,476,588 of record NW_028227274.1, read on the forward strand.
GGCCTCAGGGAGAGCTGCGCACTGAGCATCTGTGGTAGCCAGCCGTCTAACAGTGCCTGCAGCATGCATCCCTCTTCTGGGCCTAAGTGTTGGGCGGCTTGAGACTCTCTTTTGAACTATGTGAACTTTAGCAACTGGACCAGGTTATGAGACATTGTTTGTTTTTTCTTTACTCATACTTTGGTAATAGTTCTGTATTTAAGACCTCAGAAGCTAAGAGATGATTTTGTAAGAATGTAGATGCCTTTTTGTCTCACAGAAGAGTAAACGCTCTTAGAGTCCGTTTGTTTCTGACTTCCAGGTAGTCTTTGTGGGTTGTCGGTTTTGGTTTGGTTTTTCTGTTTGTTTTTTTGTTGGTTTTTGTTTGGTTTTTTTTTTTTTCTGTACAAACAGAATTAACTTACCTTGCCCAGAGAAATATAATTTCTAGGTGGACGTTACTTTATTAAACTGGTCAGGGAAACAAATTCTAGTTGTTAAATAATAATAATTTCTTGCACAAACAGCCATCAGTGGCCTATGTACATACCACGCCGGGCCTGCCTTCAGGCTGGGAAGAAAGAAAGGATGCAAAGGGGCGCACATACTATGTCAATCATAACAATCGAACCACAACTTGGACTCGACCAATCATGCAGGTAGGAAGATCACCACCCAACCCAGACTCAAGGACCGTAGCAGCCAAGGTGTCATGACCAGCCACCTAGCACAGTGATCATGTCCTGTTACAAAGGGCCTGTGTTGAAAGCAGCCCTCACCAGAGATATGTGTTATTCTCAGTAGAATATTTGCCTGAGGAAGACTTTGGTCCTTGGATATGTATATCCAATGTGATGTAAAATATACTTTCAGAAAGTGAGCCTGTGACCATGAATGGCTCCCTCTCTCTCCCTGCCACACCCTAAATCTCTTCTTCTCCAAGACTAGTTTCTAGTTGGCCAGTGACTTAGTTTTTGTTCTCTTGAATGTGTCTCCCAAGTCTTTGCTCCCTCCCCCCATTATTAGTTTTAATTATTTCCTGTATGCTTTAAATATGCCAGACCTGTTATTATGGCTGTGTGAGTTGTTGTTGTTGTTGTTGTTGTTGGGGTTCATCCTCCTCATCACACACAGGGAGATCCTCATACAAAGAGCTAACTTGTTTTTGCCTCCAAAATAGCTTGCAGAAGACGGTGCCTCCGGATCAGCCACAAACAGTAACAACCACCTAGTCGAACCCCAGATCCGCCGGCCCCGTAGCCTCAGCTCGCCAACAGTAACTTTATCTGCCCCACTGGAGGTGAGAAGGGCCGCCTCTTCTAACCAGGGTCATCTCTGTCCTGTGGCTTCTCTTCATTCTCTCTTCTCTCTTCTCCCTAAACTGGACTCTGTTCCAGAGGCCGCCCCACACTGAGCAGTCATGTGTTGGTGGCGAAGGCTGCTCTACACAGGCTGCCCAAATGCTTTGGTGTCTCGGTCAGCTAACGTTCTGGACTCTCTCATAATCTTCATTCTCATTCGGCTGGCGCCATGTGGTGCGCTTTCTGCTGAACCTGTGCGGTCCCTGTTGTGTTGCTCCTCCTTGCCTGTCACGCCATCAGATCTCATCATTCTTCCGAGTAGCCATGTTCTGTTGGGTTTTGTAACATAGCGATCGCTTTGTTCATATTTTCTTTGACTGTAGGGTCTTGTCTTCCATTGTGTGGGTACGTGTTTCTAATGTGCATTTTCATCTCTTTCATCATTGCTGGACATCTGCTTGTATGCTATCCTTGACATGCTTTAGTGGCCGCCCTGAACGTCATAAACAGCAGACACTCAAAAGCCAGAGAAGATAGGAGTAAATTAAAGTGCTCTGACACAGTGGGAGCTGGTGACAGCACCTCCAGACTGTCGGGAATGTGGGATAATGACTGTCATTCCAGGTGGCTGCCTCCATCGATGGAGGTCTCCTTCCGGGCTCTAAAACCAGGCAGTGTGTTTGTTAGACTGTGGGCTCTTTGAGAGTAAGGGCTTGTCTTGCTCTGCTCTGAAATCTCTACCCATAAAATGGTATTTTTGACAGGCATGATTGGCAAAGAATTGTGGCTGTTTATCCTTGATATCATTGCTTATCTAACCAATAGAAAGGCCTAAAGTTAGGGTTGGTTTGAAAGTAGATGGAGAAATAATTGGGGGCTTGGGGGAGCCTCTCCCTCATTGGTCTCCAAGGAAGAGCTTTCTACAGTACCAGCTGCATTGTGACGTGTGTTGGATTGGCCCGTGGCGAAGAGTTCTAACACTCGTTATTGTTCCTTAGGGTGCCAAGGATTCACCCATCCGCCGTGCCGTGAAAGATACCCTTTCCAATCCACAGTCCCCTCAGCCATCACCTTACAACTCCCCCAAACCACAACACAAAGTCACACAGAGCTTCCTGCCACCAGGCTGGGAGATGAGGATAGCCCCCAACGGCCGACCCTTCTTCATTGACCATAACACAAAGACTACAACCTGGGTAAGGCTGCTGCTTTTACTTGGCTCCGTTTTCTTCACTGTGAGCTCCGGTTAATCCTCTTCCTTTCCGACTCAACCCTTGCGTTCCTTCTAGGGGAGTTCCATCACCAGCTCTGAAGCGAGTGTCCTGAGGGGCTAGTGGGCACCTCAGATGCTCAGACACAGCTGGTGGGGGGGGGGGTGCTACCAGTGTGGCAGTCCTGCAAAGCTCTGGTTTTAAGAATTTGTTCCATTTTGAGCGTAAGGGCAACCTTCGCCCTGCTAGCCTTTTGACTTCATTGTAACACTTCTCAGGCTATTAGTCATTGTATCAGGAATGGTAACATTTGAAACTAGTGTTTTCCCTGTCTCTTTTTGCCCTGCACACCCTTTTCTCTCTAGTGGTCATCCCAGATAAGTGGTCTGAATTTCTGTGCTATATTCTCTCTCCTTTTTTTCATGAATTAAAATTGCCTTAATGACCTGGTAAAGACTTGACTGTTCTTCCCAGTGAACATTTTGACCGAACTGATTTTTTTTTTCCCCGCCATGATGATCTTTCTCCACTCACACGGGTGAAAGACCTGTGTGTTGCACTTGGGAGAAATAGGTTGAGGCCAAGGTGAATGAGCGTCTCTGTGTCCCTCTGTCAGATCTTTGTTTCATCAGCATACTCAGAGCTAGGTTCTTCAAGGCAGCACAGAGCTCTTGCTAGAAGTCCACATTCCTCCATTAGAGTCCCTAACTCTGTACGTAAGCTGAATTTCTTCTCTTGTTTCTGGTTGGTTTTGATGCAGCAGAAACTTCATTTTTCTGACTGTGTAGAGCAAACTCGGGGATTCATGCTGCCCCTCCAGCATCTATGCTCTGTGCGCAGAACTAACCTCAGTTTTCCCTGGATCACTCTTCGGTCTTGGATCAGTTGTGCCCGTGCACTACTGGTGCCTGTCCCTAGCTGTGGTGACTGCCCAGTTGATGGACCAGTGGTATTGTGTTAAGGAAAGGGTTTCGACCAAGGTGACCTTGGCTATCATTTACTCTCAGTCTGTGTTGTAACGTTAATTCAATCCCTTGAGAGTCAGACCGTGTGCTCCCTAAAGTCCTGTGGGCTGAGGTGCAGCATGTCCCCGCAAGGACATTCTTGGCAGCTGGGGACAGGCCTATGCCTTCCACTGCGGGATGCTCAACACCCTTGGCTCCCACCGCCAAATGCTAATGGCTGCCTGTGACCCTCCCAATATACTGACAATCAGGAATGCACTCAAATTTCCAGACACCCCACGGTGAGAACTGAACCAATCTCCAATCTCAGGGCGCGGGGGGGGGAGGGAGGGGCGGGGGGCGGGGGGGCTTCCCTGTTTTGCAGAGAAAGGAATTTACCTGCCTGCCAAGGGCCTTCCCATCAAGGTCTGATGACATTCATTTGGTAAACCGATAACTACTTCAGAGGCATAGAATGACAGGGAGGTTTTGTTTGACCCACCTTTGAGTCAGAGGATAGTATTACAGGCCTGTGGGCCAAGAGAGCCGCTCTTTGGCAAGTAGAACCGTAGAGATTGGTTTGGGGTATTTTTTTTTTCTTTCTGTCACTGACATAGAACCTGGGCAGTTCTTCTGGTGTTCCCATTTTCCATAGCACTGCTGGGGTTCCAAACCTTTAGCCAGAAAATCAGAGCTCCAGAGATAGGGGATAAATATCATAAAAGTCAGAGGATTAGTGAATGGAGCCACTGTGGCTTGCCAACATAAGCTATGATTTTAGTAATATGAACTAGCTTAGTAATGAAATCCCCTAACCTTTTCACAGCCTTTCACGCCCCAACTGCAGCATAAGTGCAGCTGGGCAGGACTGATTTTAAATAGCACTCACTTTCTTTACTGCTGGCACCGGTGCCAAATGAAACCTGCTTTTAATCACCAGTTGTCTCTCTTTACCCCAGACTCTGGCCATTGACCAATTCGCTCATTTGAACACTGACTTTATTGAAACACTTTATTGCGGCTACCGTTGAAAAATTCTTAAGCAACAACTGGAATTCCCTCAAGTTCTACCTCCCTTCTCCAGCAGGCAGATGTGCTGACACCGCTGTGTTGTTATCCCGTCCCAACAAAGACACGGACACCACACCACATTCTCTTTGAGAAAAGCAGATTCGGAACTGTGTGTCTGTCTTGACGAGGGGTGGGAGAGGCAGGAAGAGAAAAGACGCTTTTTGAATTCAGGCATGTTTGCAGATGGCCAATATGAGACTCAGAGAGGGCAGCGTACTCTTCTTGGATTTGAGTGTTGTAACGCACAAGGGAAAAGCAACCGATAAGACCAACAGGAGACAGTGAAAATCACACGTCTTCCCTCTTCATCCTGTACTGTTGGTTCTTGACCTTCTCTGGAAGCGTGAAAAGACCCAAGCCGCCATCCTCTTTATACCTGGAGAGTGAGTCAGTTAGAATCATATCTACAGTGTGCAGCCTTTATTCACACAAGGGATGAAGGCTGTCTAACTGGAATTAAATCTGACCACATTTCAAAAAAAAAAAATTAATAATAATGGATGGCTTTAGCCACACCAGCAGCAATGTGTGCTGGGAGTCACTAGAGACCCTTCTTCATTCCCCCTTCTTAAGGGAGCAGCTAAATGTGTATGTGTTCGTATATTGATGCCTTTCACAGGACAAAGCATTGGCCTGTCTTTACAACAGACTTTATGACTTAAATTAGAGCTTCCCAAGTTCACACTAACCAAAGCAACTGTAACCTAGCATGCCTGCTGAGACTAAAGGAAAAAAGGCACATTTAGGATTCTTTTGACCAATCAGTATTCCTGTATTTTATATATTTTTACATACATACATACACACACACACACACACACATCTACCCAGAGGGAATGTAGACATGGCAAGTGTGTTTCATCTGCTTGCTTGCTTGATTGATTGATTGATATTCTTGTCATTGAAGATCTCATTAGTATTCCACCTTACCATTTAAGTGTTAGCAGACCCCAGCTGCCATGTCTGTCACTTGTCCTACCTCCTTGGGTTGTCCAAGGGACATTACCCTCAGTGGTTACCACTACATAGTCCTCATATACGGACTACGGGCAGCTGCAGTCATTTTTTTTTTCTACTGTTACTATCATAAAATATGAATCCTTGGCCTGGGCCTACCATGCCCTGAAGTGTGGCTTCCATACAAAGCCATTTTAGCAGACCTACAAAGCTGGCCCCCTCCTTCTTCCCCTCCCCCAGGGCCTGGTACTTTTCATTGATCTTAGGATCTTCCTGTTTTTCTTCTCTGTATCACCCATCTGTGGCCCACAGAGCCAATAGTCTTGCACAGTTGACTTCACTCCATGGCTGGGCTTTCTATAAACCTGACTTGGTCATTGGCTACCTGGGATTTCAAGGGTCCTTGGTAGCTGTGGTATCACCTCTCATATCTCAGTGTTCATTTTAAGTCTTCTGACCAGTTAGCCAGCTCCAAGTGATATCCTAATTATCAGCTTCTTGGCCTCTCTAAATCCTAAATCCTGGCCTAGCTCTGTGTGCTGCAATATGCTACACAGATGTAGTGATACAAATGACTATATCTCAACCTTTGGAAAGATGCATTAGCTTCAGGGTCAACATTCCTCACAAAGCAGGACGATGATTTATGCCTTCAATTTATATCTACTCTCGCTTATAGAGACAGGGTTGCTTGTAATGCTTGTACCCTTTTCTATTCTTGCTATTTCCAAAAACCTCTCACTTGGTTATCATCCAGCGCTCCTGGCTTCCACTGTTGATCCGGGAAGTTGATGAAGCAGTAAGCCTTTGGTTAGGTTGGCAGCAGTGCAGCCTTTCTTTGCTTTGATGAGATGGAGCTACTGTCAAATGGCTCCATGACTTGCTTTTACCTGGGTTGATGGTGTTATTGTTCCGGTTGACTGGGCATCGTTCTGCGTTTTATTTGTTTTCTAATCTTTTGAGTTTAAAAACTTTGGATTCTTTAAGCCCCAATTGGCTCTGTGTAAGGGGCAAGTCCCAACTCTGGATCCTCTCCTTTGGGCAAGTGAGTTTGAGAAACTGAGTCTCTGATACTGTTTTTTCTTATTTAAAGGAACAGAGACAATGGAGGTCGCATGGTCAGATGCCTAACTACTTTTTTTTTTTTTTTTTTTTTTTTTGCAAAGGAGAACACTTAACTGAAGATGACAGAGTATATATTTCTTTCCTTGATTTTTCTCTGGCCTCTTAGGAGCATATCTTTTAAGGAAAAAAATGCTTACAAAGTTTATGTTAAGACAGGGACAGGAACCTAATTGCCAGCGCTTGATCGGTAGTCTAATTCATGTCGCCTGCTAGCATACGTATAACTTCATAGGATGAAGCAGGCTATCTCTGCAATAGCCCATGGACTCTCTGGTCAGACAGATGCAGAAGGAGCCTGTGAAGCCCAAGTACTAAGGAATGCTGTTCTTAAAGGGTCACATTTAGAGACTGTGAACACTCACCCCTCTCTGGAGGACAGTCACGCTTCTCCCAATCTGGTTGCCTTTCCCCTTTCCCTTTCTCTGAGTCTTGGGGAAACAGTTAACCTCCCATCGGAGGCCTGTTCCCCTTTCCTGAGATATGGTAGCCAGGCTTCCTCTACCAAGCAGGTAGGTCGCTGGGATCCCCTCCCAGGTTCCTGGGAACATGGAGGATCGGAAGGTGCCAATGAGTGCACACAGGGGGTCCCTTTTAACTGCTATCATGTACATTTTTCCTGCAGGAAGATCCACGGTTGAAATTTCCAGTACACATGCGGTCAAAAGCATCTTTAAACCCCAATGACCTGGGCCCTCTTCCTGTGAGTATACTACAGAGACATGAAATGATCCAGAAGTGTACGATTATTCTCTCGGTGTTCCTGGGAAGCCTGCACCCCCTGCCCCAGGCTTTCTGGGTCCATTGGTCAATGTTCCTTAGAAGGGTTAGACACCAGGGCAGTTTGAAAAGTACATTATAGTAGTACATTATGAGCCAGTGCTTGTAAAAGAAGGCTTTTAATGACTAGCCAGTTCGTTTTTGATATAGGACATGTGCAAGGGGCGAATATTGCAGGTGGCAATTTAAGCAGCATGCCGATCATTTTGTAACTTAGCAACTCCTGAGCTCCAGCCAAACTGCAAACAGAGTCATAAGAACAAAAGCCATGAAATACTATGGAAGGGAAAGGCACAAATAATCACAGAAAGTTTCTCCAGAGTCACTTAACCTGTAGATCTTTTTTTAAAGTGTTTTCCCCTTTGTTGTGGGCTCTTTATGAACCTGAGGGGAGTGCTTTGATTTTTTTGTTTTGTTTTTGCAGTTTTGTTCTCCTTCGGAGGCATGATGTAATTTGGTCTATACTGGGTTTGGGATGAAACTTTTACTGTCTGCCTTCATTAAAAAATAAAAAATGCTGGAGATGAGGAGACAGGGTTGGGTTGGGGTTGGGGTTGGGTTGGGGTTCTAGTACTCATTTAGATGGCCCAGACCAGCCTAGAACTCAAAATCCCCCTTGGTCTTACTTCCCAGGTTCTAGGACAGCAGACATGCACCACTACACCCAACCCAGAGCAAACTGTTTTTAAATGGAAGTTGTTATTATTTCCTGAGGATAAGAGGAGCCTTTTGAAAGTCTAAGAAAATCTCTTAGGCTGGGGAGATGGCTCTCTGTGAAAGAGTGCTTGGGGCACAAGTGTTCGGATCCGAGTTTGAATTTCTAGAACCCACATGGAAAACTAGACTTGGCCACATGCATGCCTATAGCCCCTGGTGCTATAGGGAACACACGGGAGGGTCACTGGAGCTGGCTGGCTACTAGACTAGCTCCAAGCTCAGTCAAAGAAAGACCTTGTCTCAAAGAAACATGTTGGAGTATGAACAGGATACCCAGTGCCCTCCTCGACTTACACACACACACACACAGACACACAGAGGCATGTACACCTGCACAAGCATGCACACATACAAAACACACACACACAGACACTCTACCCCTCAAAAAACCAAGAGAAAATCTATTGTCTCTTTCTGCGTCAGGTGAGGTGTGCTGACCTTATCTTAACTAGTACCGAATGTTGGGGCTGGGACTCAGCAGGTGAAGCACTTGCTATGAACTACTCGTGTAAGGATGGAATTCCGATCCCCAGAGCCCACATCAGAACCCCACGAGTGGTGTGGCACCCTTCCTGCAAGCTGTGCCATGGAGAGACAGAAAGGCAATCCCCAGAACAAACTGGCTATCAGACGGGAAAAAAAGCACCTGCTCCCCAAGAGACATTGTTAGGATAGAGAACAATCAAGGAAGACACCTCAGCGCTCCACGCCCATTTCCACCCTGTGCGCGCGCGCGTAGATGGACACCCACATACACAGGCAGAGGAAACAAAGGAAAGCTGTCAGTTGCCGGAGTCTTTTAGTTCTTTAGTGTGAATGGTGGGAGTCCTCAGCACTGGGGCTGCCCAGCCACTTACTGGGTGGTTTATTATTCTTACAAATGATTCTCACTTCGTATAGTCAATACCACTCAGATCTGAGCAAAGACAAGATAAGGGCTAAGATTTATCTCCAAAGGATATAGTTATATGAACCTCCTTCTTCCCTGAAGTACATAGTAGGGATTTTAACTAAAGGAACATCCTATGCTGAACTCTTTTACAATGTTTCTCAGGTTTATTTTTATGTATATTATTGTTTTGCCCGAGTCTGTAAATATACACTATGTGTATGCCCGGTGCCCGCCAGCCAAAAGAAGGCATCAGGTCCCCTGGAACTGGAATTACGAATAGTTTTGAGACACTGTAGGTGCTGGGAAACAGGCCCAGGTGCTCTGCAGCAATGTCAGGTGCTTTTGACCCGAACCGTCTCTCCAGCCCTCAGACTGAACTCTTCGGCGGTTTCCTGAGGTTCCCAGGGAGCCCCGTGCTGGTGTTTCATATGGTGAAAGCTAGTGAGAGAGATGCTTGGTCCTGAGTGACTTGTTAGCTGTGCCCCCGAGTTAGCATTGTTTGGCATCTCCTCAGTGCTCAGTGTTTCCAGCAGAGAAGGGTCCTGGAGTGTTAGTGTCACCCGTGGATTTGGGAACTGCTAACTGATGTGTGTGTTTTCCCTTGATTTGGGAACTGCTAACTGATGCTTGTGTTCTCCCACCTCCTTGTCCTGGATGCTAGCCTGGCTGGGAAGAGAGGATCCACTTGGATGGCCGCACGTTTTACATTGACCATAGTAAGTAGCCCCTGCTGTGCCCACGGGTGTGACAGGGTACAGGAAGGGGAGGGTCACATTAATGTGATGGTGAAGCTTTGTCATTTTGCTCCCTGTCCAGGCAGCCAGGTGTTATGTGGAGAGAATGATACCAGAGAGTCAGTGCCCTTATACGGTACTGTGCCTTCACCCCCAGGTTGCTCCCAAGTAGCCCTTCCAGCTTTGATCTTGTGACCTATTAACTTTTTTATGATTAAAAAAAAATTTTTTTTTTAATTTTTGTTTTGATAGTCCCTTGATATCTGCGCTTTTTTAATAAATACACTCTGGAAATAGAAAATAAGATTAGAAGTGATGATTTAGCTTTTAAATAAAAAGAATGAATCCACGGGAGCAATGTTCTCCAAGGTGGATGCTTTCTTTCGGAGCACTGACTTCCGAGGCCCGTTCTGAACTTATTTTCTATCGTGGCATGTGTCCCTGCACCCAGCCCACTAATGATATACGCAGCTGTTTTCCTGAAACCTTAGTGTATCTGCTGAAGGCGTTGGCTTTAGCACCCGTGGATATATATATATGTGTGGTTTCTCGTTTCATCTACAAGTTAAACTAATAATCCTTGCTTTTAGCCAGGGAATTGGGATTGGGGGGTTGAGGGAAGTTTTGGGTTGGTTTCATTTGGTTTTGATGTGTGGGGGGGGTTGGTTTGTTTTGTTTGTTTTTTTCTTTAGTGGTTTGGTTTTTTTCATAAAATTATATTCATGTAGCCCTAAAACTTTCTGAAGAAGGAAACAAACAAACAAACAAGCATTAAAAAGCTTCTGGTGGAGTTCAAATCCGTGTGCAGTTGGTGGGATGTGGTTGCGTGTTTTTATTTAGTTCGGAAGCAGGAAGTGAGCTCAAGTGTATTGATGAGCCTGTTGCTGAGACTCCTGTCCCCGAGCAGTGCTCACACATAGACCAGCGACTCTCTGCGGGGAGGAGGGACTTCCTCCCAGTGTCACTAGGGGACCTAGGATCCTCCAAGAACTTGCCTTCAGGCATGAGGGTTAGTGGGTCTGAAGTCAGTGAGAAGGCCTACCCAAAACTCAGAATATTTAGAGGGCAGGGCCACCCTTAGAGTTCAGACAGATTATTTCAAGATATATAAGCTTTGGTTTTGTCTTTGATTAGGGAAAAAAACCAAAAAAAACAAAAACGGAGTTATACACTTTCCAGCACTGTACTGTGAGCATACAGTTGTCAACGTGACCACTTTCTTTCTAGGTACATGCATGAATTATCCCCACCCCACAATATTATTTATTCTAAATTCTGGGAACTTTCTAAAATGGGGGAGAGGTTACACTCTTAATGCCACTACAAACAGTTCTCCATAATTTACCAAGCTTTGCCCTGTGGATAAGGGAAACATACCAAGAAACCATCCTTCTGCCTTATCCATCAAAATCTAGTGCGTGCAGTACAAAATCCCTGTGCTTTCAAAGGTTTTCTCCGGTCAGTGGGTACTCCCCCAGACAGCTTTAATCACCTGATGAATAAGAGTTAGAAGCTTTCTCAACCTTCAGAGTAAAATGTTCCCAACATTTATCTGGCAAAATCCACCATCTATCTCCCTTGGCTACCACCATGCCCATGAGCCAGGAACCGGGCTTCTATACAGGTGCCACAAGGCATTTCCTATGTTGACAGTGATTGACCTGAGAGGCAGACTTTCAGAAGCACTGAACGCTCGCTTAAACACCTTGATTCATTTGAGAGATAATTACTAACACGCTTTTTCTGGGTAAAGTGTTAGAGAAATATCTAGAAATGTTTCTCTCACAGACCAGATGTGCCCAGAAGCCGAGCCATCAGCCAGTGGTATCTCAAATACAAAAGTTACGAGAGGAATTCGAATAATTTCTGTGTTCCTGCACCCTGCCCACAGTTACCTAATGTAGGAGCCGTAGCTAACATAGCTAGGTTTCTCAGTCCCTCTACTTCCTTCTCGTCGTTTGATTTGAAATGTAAGGTCTCAGAGGTTAAAAAAAAAAGAGCATGTTTAGATTCTGCCGGTCTTTTTTGGCACATTCTTTTTTGGCTAACTGTCCTCCACAGCAGGCTCATTCTGTAGCCCCAGGATCATGTGTGTGGTTCCAGCACTCAGACTTTTTGAAGGACTTTGTTTTCTCTCTCGGCTTCTTCCCTCAGTCATTACAAAGACAACCCAGGAAGCTCCTGTTACATGCTGGGGCATGGTCAGCAGTGGAGAGGAACTGTGAGAACTTACAAGCCTTGTTCTCAAGGGCCCATGTCTGGTAGAGAGTGCCAGGAGGTGTCTTAGGTATTGTGTTAGAAGGTGAACCTGTTACTTGAGTGCTCAGCTTGAGAGGGCTAAAGATGGCTCTGTCGGTGTGTGTGTGTGTGTGTGTGTGTGTGTGTGTGTGTTCTCTTCCAGACAGATTTTGAGCAGGATTCACTCTAAAGGGCATGGTGGGAATCGAGTTTAGAAAAAAACAGATAGGGCCAGCCATTCCACACTGGCAGTGAGAACTGCCCCATGGGCAGTGCCCTTCAAAAACCCTAAAGCCTTGGTCACGATTTGTTTGTGTATATATATAGACATTTACAGGAGCATGACTGGTGGTGCCACACCAACCTCGAAGGAATGCAGTCCTGTTTTGCCTGACTGGCATGCAAAGGAGGCTGGCTGGCTGGCATGGCACCCAGGACAAGCCGACAGATATCTGACAGGGAGGACTCAGATTCACTCTGCAAACAGTAGGAGCTTCAGAGGGCTATCCCCAGAGTCGAAGGACAGTAGTCAGATGTATTCCTGAAAATAAACTTTGGGCAGACCTACGGAGGAAATCTTGAATAGAAGCTAGTAAGACCATGGCCTTGGAGATCTAGAGCACGGAGTTACAGTCCAGGACACAGATGCATGCCCCACCCAGCAAGAACAAAGTCATGACAATTGGAAGATCACCAAGGACAGGCAAGGACATGGGCAGGTTCTGGATCTTGGTGATCAGTGCATTATGACACTGCTTTTGTTAATGAGACTTCTGTCATGGTGACAGATAACTGGCCCAGGCAGTGTATAGGAGGAAGAATTCATTTTCGCTCACAGTTTCAGAGGTTCATCAAGTCCTTTGCTCCATTGATTCTGCACCGTCATCGTGGTAGACAAATGTAGCAGAGGCCGCTCATCCTAACAGACAGGAAGAGAGTGACAGAATGCCAAGGCTGATGGCCCTTCTCAGTTTTCTCCTTTAAATCCATCCTAGCACCCAGTTTGTAGGCTGGGGCCACCCACATTCAGACAGGTCTTTCCTCCAGCCACTTAGTTAATCCTCTCTGGAAAAGCCCTCACGGACACACCCAGAAACGGTTTGCTTCACTAATCTCCATTCAATCAAATCAGTGGGCCAGGTTAATCCTCAGACTGCTGACTGGGGTGTGAGGTTACCGGGCCACTGGGCGTTGGCTCAGGAAGCTAGAGAGACCCAGTGCAGGCATCAGGGATGGAGTCTGAGATTCAGGTCTGGTGAGAAGATTTGAACGTCCTCCTGTGTTGGGAGAGGCCCGTTTGTTTTGACGACAAACATCCAGTCAAGACAGTTATTACCCAAACTGCTGGATAAAGGCACGGTTCTATCCAGCTGTGTCCTGCTGTATTCTGTGACCTGTGTTTTATTTTTGTTGTTGTTGTTTTTACTTTTCCACCTCAGTAGCAGCTTTGAATTTCCAAAGTCTCGTTTTAGAAATTAGACAACCTAAAATAGCACCCATATTTAAATTGTATTTATTAATTTTAAATACCACCTGTATCTGCCGGTGTTCCCTGAAGCAGTTGAGTTTTACACTTGTGGACATTTTCTGCCAAATTAACATGAAATTAGCACTGTAGATGTATAGTCTTAAGGGGTTGGGTTTTTTTTGTTTTGTTTTGTTTTTTGTCTGTTTCTTCTTAATGTAGACCATTTTTATCATGAGCATATCTTCCTTACACAGAATGATGGGCTTCACCATGGCTTTTCCATACATATGTCAGCATCTGCTTTAATCATAATCAGCCCAGAGCATTTTTTGTTAACAATGCCTCTGCTTTCATGAAAGTTCATAACATCAGGGTTTAAACAAACAAAACAAAACAACAAAACAAAAAACAAAATTAACTAAAGTGCTTGTTAGAGTTGAATCTGTGAGTTACCGTCAGCACACTAGCAGGCTAAGAGTGAGCAGGGTGTTTTCAGAGAAACAAGCGCCCCCCCCCCCCCTTATCTTTTAAACTTAGATGTAACCTGTTGTACCCCAGCCTGTCCTTTGTCATCTGAGTGCCCAGACGCACTTCCACCTGAGGCTGCACACACAAGGCCCCTCTGAAGCAGTTTTAATCGTGTGCAGGTGAAACCCCACATGACCTGGGCAGCTGCTCTACGCCATCACCTGAGCCCTTTTGTTCGCCTTTTGGGAGAAAGGAAAACTGCCCAGCCAGGCTGCCAGGGAACCCTTTCTCTGAAGTCTTGCTCGGCTATGTCTAATTCTTATTTTTTTGTGACCGACCACCTTTGCTGCCTTGGCTATGTATGCGTGCGAGAGGCACAAAGGTGGATCATTTCTCTGTCCAATGTAGAAATCTCTACTTGAAAGCAGTTTTTCAACGTCATAAGCAAATGCTAAGAAGTATTTGAAATGAGAAAGGTGTGTGTGTGTGTGTGTGTGTGTGTGTGTGTGTGTGTGTGTGTGTGTGTGTTAACTTCCTAGGGAACTAAACCTTATGCCTTTTGAAAAATCAAGATCAAGTTATAAATCCTTAATGAGTAGAGGGGTTTATAATTGCACATTTACCAGGTTGCTCACCCCAAACTGCAAAGATATGGTTTTACTTTTGTTGTGCATTTTTGTTATTATTATTAACTAATCATATATATGTTTGCCATGCAATAGCAGGGTTGCCTTCTAACCCCAAAATACTAAATTCTCCCTGGGGTCAACCCAAAGGGGCTTTAGAAAGGGGAATTTTTCTTTCTTAAGTACCCTGTAGACCGAAGGGATTAGAACTAACTCGTTGGTGTTTTTAATGTTTTCAGATAGCAAAATTACCCAGTGGGAAGATCCAAGACTACAGAACCCAGCCATCACTGGTCCGGTCAGTATTCTCATGTTCCTCTCCTGCATATAGCTTGTGACTGCGTAGTACACACACTTCTTGTGTGTTCCTACCGTGATGTCCAGACACTGGTGAAATTGAATGGTTTAAGATTCACCCCAGCTCCTCAGTGAGGTTTCCAGATGGGGTACAGCTGCTGGGGGCCTTCGAGTGGAACTGGGACTAGAAAGGAGGAGAAAATGGTATTGGGAGCAGTAGCAGGTTGAAAAGTTTTCTTCCTGGTCCTTTATAAAAGGATGGTTTAAACCAATAGTCAGAATTGTCCCCCTCCCCCTTTTTTTAACAGTAAAGCACCGTTGTTAACAATAGTTTAATATAGGCTTAACCATGAGAATCAGGAGAAAGAGAAGCACTCAGAAAAATAGAAAGACATACCCTGTACCCCAGGTACAGTAGGCGCAGGCCCCTTAAGAGAGAAAAACACTCCTCCCTTCCTGTTTGTAGGCTGCAAGACCAAGCCCTGCATTTATAGGCCACTGGCATTTGTTAGGACAGTGACAATAAATGCATGCTAATCAACCTGCGCCTCTTCTGCCTTTAAAACCCTGTGGAGAAGAGATTGGAAGCTATGGATTGTGTGTGGACTCTACTGATCCACCAACTCTGCACTAGTGCTGCTAACGCATGCTGGTTAGGAAGTGTCCATCTGACTTAGGGCCGTGAGCCCCTGAGATATTGCGGCACTCTGCAGTCATGGATGGAGGGAAAGTCCTCTTGCTAGTGACACACTCATCGGCAAGTAGTATGCGGTGAGCTAAGGGTGCTGAGAGACCATCTGGTTGGCCTTTTCCATTAAATGCTCACTTCTGCTGATTTACATAATTCTGTTTTATTTTTTTCCTTCTGTTTTTTTCAAGATGTTCTCCCAGATCCTCTGGCCTCCAAACTGGTGATTAGAAATTTGCTGCAGTGTGATTGCCATTTCTTGGAGGGCAAATATTTCTCTCTCTCTCGTGATTTTTTTTTCAATTTTCTCATTATTGTTGATGTTCTGAGAGCTCACAGTCACATGTTGGACTGTGGATTTCCCCTTGTGGATATCATCTTCAATGCAGGATCATCCATGAGGAGGGGATGCATCAGATCTGTCCTCGATTCTGGCAAACCCTCGGCCACCTGTTCCCACACAGCCTTCCCCGTCCTTGCTCCACCCGAGCCTTTGCATCACTCTCCATCTTTGTTCTTGTCTCTTAGCATCCCCACTTAAATCCCTGGTTAGAGATAAAGTTCCTTTGTAGGTTCCCTGGGCTTAAGGTTAGTTTTCCTATACTCTTTACAGCTCTAAGCCTAGGAGTCTGTTACAGCTTACGTCTGTCCATGAGACGCCTTCAGGCAATGGCTCAACAAGATAAAACCCATTTCTAGCACAGAAGGTTTTATATGGTCTAAAATCAAATAACTCAGTTTAAAAATGGGGTACCGAACTAAACAGTGTTTAGACGAAGCACAAATGGCTGAGAAACACTTAGGTACTTGACATCCTTGGCTCTAAGAGAAAAGCAAACTAAAACTACTTTTAGATTTCATCTTACCCTAGTCGGGATAGGCGAGGTCAGTAAATAAATGACAGCCCATGTTGGTGAGGCTGTGGGAAAAGGGGCAGTCATCCACTGCTGTTAAGACTGCCAGCTTGTACAGTTGCTATGAAATCAGTATGGGGTCCCTCAGGAAGCTGAGAATCGGTCTTCCTCCAGGTCCACCTCTAACACTCTCGGGCATACACCCAAAGGACTCTACCTCTAACTACTGAGACACTCGCTCATCCGTGTTCACTGCCGCTCTGTTCATAACAGCCAGACATTGGGAGCGACAGAAATGTCCGTTGACTGATGAATGACTAATGAAAATGTGGTGCATTTACACAGTGGAATATTAAACAGCTGTTAAGGAAAATAATAATTTGCAAGTAGATGAATGGAGCTAGAGCCATTCATCCCGAGGTAACCCAGACCCCCAAAGCCAATGGCATGGAATCTTAGTCTGTGGGTCTTAGCTTTTAAACTTTCAGTGTGTGTGTTCAATTGAAATAACCCAGTAAGTGGAAAGGGAAGAAAAGATCCCACAAGGAAGGGGAGAGATAAAGGGGAAACTAGAATAGGATTG
Source organism: Mus caroli (assembly GCF_978045245.1). NCBI lineage: Eukaryota > Metazoa > Chordata > Mammalia > Rodentia > Muridae > Mus > Mus caroli. The sequence goes on from NW_028227274.1 coordinate 63,493,518, forward strand.
AATGGGGGAGGGGTGAAAGAGCAGGGCACAGCGGGAGAAGTGTGGGGAGAGACTAAAGATTCTTTGAAAAACCATATGGAAACCTACGACTGTAGAGGCTTCCAAAAATATATACACACACGAAAGAATTTAAATGGAGTCACCATATGATAGGGGAGGCAGTGTTCCAAGTCAGACTCATCTTCCATAAATGAGGAAAAGGTTTTCAGTGATGAGGACATATCGTGAAGCTAGCTGCTGATAGAGTCTGTCTAAGCTGGCATGAAAAAATGGGAGGTGAGTGGCGCCCCTGCCTCCCCCACCTCTAACCCCTGATCTCAATCACAGTTAATCTAACCAACAGTGCCGTCCAAATGCCTCCTTGGGGCTTCATGGTCACTGTTCCCCATCTGTTTCATCCATCTCTCTCATTTCTGCTCAGAGGTACCTCAGAGCTGCCTTCCCTAGGCTCCCACAAAATAAGCCCCCCCCCCCAATCTCTATCAGCTTTCCCCTTCTTAACTCCTACCTCTATCCATTCTTTTTTGGATTAATTGTACTAAGTAGTGGTTTTCATTCTGGCATTTGTATACATGCATGCATGCATTCATTTCTTCATTCATCTGTTGCAGGATATCTAGGCTGATTCCCTGGCTTGCCTTTCTAATTACCTACTTTCCTACTACCTTTCCTACTGTGGCCTTCTACCACCATGAGCTCCAGGAGGGAACTGGGAAAGGACTTTGTTTTATGTTGTCTTTTTTTTTTTTTTTTAAGCACTTAAAGTGCCAGGCAGTGAGAACTTTGAAAATACTTGCTACTAGATGACTGAGGCACCAGGAAGAGACGGTCAGCACCACCCAGATGTGAAGAGAATGTTGTTTGTGACAGGATGTAGTGCTGAGAGAACAGAGGTCATGATGACGTCACCTTAGCTCGTGTTAGACTGTGTCTGAGATGGAATGTAGTGCTGATAGAACAGAGACCACATTAGTTCATGTTAAAATCCACTGTTCTTGTTCTCCTGCTGGTGGCTGTCTATGTACTAGCAAGTGTTGAAAGGCCATCAATGGAAAGAGAGGCCCATTGGACTTGCAAACTTTATATGTCCCAATATAGGGGAATGCCAGGGCCAAAAGAATGGGAATGGGTGGGTAAGGAAGTGGGGGGCGCTATGGGGGACTTTTGGGATAGCATTGGAAATGTAATTGAGGAAAATATGTAATAAAAATATTAAAAATCAAAAAAAAAAAAAAAAGCAAAGCTACATAGTGAGTTGGAATGGAGAAGCCAAAATGAATACAGGTTATATGGAGGTCTGGGAAATAATACAGTCTATAACTGAACCATAAAGAAACTCCAACTTTTCCAATTTTTGTGTCAATGGGTTTGCTTTAGGTGTCCAGAATATCTCCTTTTGGGAGAGCATGATCTTTCTGTGCAACTGACATTAAAAATCTGAAGGTATCAGCTATTTGTTTCAGTGCTACCTGAACATTTAAAAAAAAAAAAAAAAGAAAGTCATACAGGACTTCCTCAGATATAACTCTGTCCGAAATGCATGGGAAGAGTGGTCGGCTCTCAGGCTCATCACAAAGCCATGTGAAAACATGCCTGCACACAGAAGGAAGACCATAGACCTTGTGAACTGTCTCTAGAATGTTCTCAAGCATCATGTATGAATAGAATGTCTTCATTGCTTTGAGGCGGGAGGCGGGGGGGCGGGGGGTGGGGGATGCTGTGTGATCATGCCTTAAAACAGAATGCAAACGACAGAGGTTTTGCTCTTCACTCTGTCTCTCTGTGGGCAGGACCAGGCATGATGAAAGGTGCTGGAATCTGGGGATGCTTGGCTGAGGGTTGGGTACACCATGGCCAAGTTCATAAGTTTGCTAAAAGGCAATGAGTTGCTCTGACTGAGGCAGTTGCTGATACAATCATTGTATTGTATTGTATGCAAGATCAGTCCACTTTGGTTCGTAAATGAATCACAGACCTATACAGTCACCTCCAGGCAGTGGTTGGACTCCAGGTCACGTCATAATGAAGCTTATAAAGGTGACTTAAATAGCCTTGTTCAAATACTACTTTGCCACCTACTTACAAGAACATACAAGACATACAAGAACTTTCAACGTGCTGTTTACTTCTGAGTCAGGGTCTTATTAAGTGGCCCAGGCTGGTCTCAAATTCACGACCCTTTGCCTTAGCCTCTCAGGTGTCACCTAGACAGGCTATCAAAACTTTTCCAGACTTGTATCTCACTGAGACCTTGAGCTCACCCCGGTGGGCCATTTTGTTTTTCCACAGAGAAGGTGTTTGAGTTTAAACGAATTCTTTCATAAGTGTTCTGGTTTCATTTCTTTTACAGTGATAAATAACTTGGCCCAAAGCCACCCGGAGGAACTTACATTCCGGATACAGGCCATCAAGGGAGGAAGCTGAGGGATGCTGCATGCTGGCTCACACAGGCTCATGCCTTAGCTAGCCTCCCCATACAACCCAGAATCACCTTCCCTGGGAATGGGGCTGCCCACAGCTATCTAAGCCCACCTATAAAAACTGACAACCAAGACAATCAATCCCTAGGCAGACATACACCAATCTGATTCAGGAAATTACTCAAGTAGACAGCGAAGCCAACCAGGACATCAAGTAAAAGGCAAACTTTGTGACTCCTTCGTCTAACTCTTTTCAAAAGACTTTGCCGTTTATGTAGACTTCCCCCTCCTTGAAAGAGGTTATCAGTCTACTGCCCTTTCTGTTTATGGCATTTCTCCACAAGTTCATTTGTGTTGCGTTGTTGCTGTTAGTCTCGTGATGCTAGGGATGGATCATGCCCCCATTGCTTCCTGTTTTGAGACAGCATCTTGATATATCGTTCAGGGTGGTCCTGCCTCTGCCTCCTCCTGAGTCATAAATCAGTAGCATGGGTAATATGCATGGCTCCCCATAAAGACTTTTTAAATGAGCAGTATTTATCACTTGGGGTTGTGTGTTAAATTGCCACATCCACTAACACTCACCTTCAGGAGGAGGAAGTGATACTCATATAAAGACGCTTTGTATCCGTGTATCTCTGTGGGTTACCCTGACTCATACTCTGGCAAAATCCACATAGAACAGGTATCTAGTTTGTGCTGTGTGATCCTAAGAGTTTCCTTGGCTACGAGTGTGCTGTTGTGCCGACTAGCTCTCATTCCATCTGAGACTTGGTCCTTTCCTGTGCAGACATTATGCCAGTTTTCTGTAGAAAACACGGAATATGAGTATTTAAGGTTTTGTGGTCCATGAAACATTGCCAACATTGGCTCGCTACACATAAGAGTTCAGGCATATGCTTACATTATCTGTGCATCTGGATTTCTCTTGCAGGCTGTTCCGTACTCCAGAGAGTTTAAGCAGAAATACGACTACTTTAGGAAGAAATTAAAGAAGCCTGTGAGTAATGACGCCTTCCGAAAGCTCTGTTGTAGCCTGTTCCCATCACCCGTTAGCTCACTGAGAACAGCATGCTTGTGACTTGTGTGTGCACACTTCCTTTTTCATGCCCTTTGGCCCACCCAGATCTTTGATCTGGATTTTCCTTTTAACAGAAATGATAAGTGAAGACTAGCCCAGTGTTATTATCAAATCACTGGAAGGGCAATTTCTCATGTGATACGTTAGATCATCATATGATTCTTGCGGAACAGAAAAGAAGACCAAAGTCAAGAAATCTGGGGGAGACCACATTGAATTACACCTCTTTATGTCTGGGGTGCAATTTTAACCATATAACTAACGTACATATTTTAACAAGGTATATTTTTACAACACATAATTATAGTACTTGGTAGTGTTGAGCCCAAGTGTGATTATTGTCATCATGAACAACAACATTTTACAACCAAGGGACGCTGGAAAGTTTATACCGACAGTGCTGAGTTGACAGCTGTGCTTGAGCTTGGCATGCCTCCCCGCCCCCAACCTTGTGTCTTTTGTGTTCATTACCTCCGGTATGGATCTTAGTTTTGCTCTCATTTTGCCCAGAAAATTGATGCCTCAAGCCAAAGAAAGTATGAGCCCTAATATAATTCTTCCCTTGCCTGAGACTGCCACCCTCTGTCTGCTCCCCCCCAGTTGATGTTCTAGGTCTGAGCTTTGGCCTGTGGTAAAGAAGTACTGGTCACTTCTATGCTCACTCAGAATCTGTCTTCTGTCCCATGGTTGTGACTCAAGTTCTTCATTCATAACCAAAGACTTTTTGTCCTCGAAGCTCACATTGGCACTTACAGTAGTGTTTCTTTGTGAGTTGTCCTGTGTCCTCCAGTGACTAGCAGCTCCGTGGCTATTGTGCATGTAAGCAAGGCTAGCCTGGACCTCATTCTTCCTTGCAGAAGGCTGTCTGCACACCTCACTCACGTGCTGGGTTACATTCAGTCAACTCTGGGTTCATGGATGTTCTGCCCAAACTTAGTAGGATGCTGGCCCCCACTCCCCACGATAGCACCATGAACTTGCAGGCAGCATAGCATGCCTTGCATCTCCCCACTGCAGTTTCTACCAGAGAAGACCAGTTCCAGCTTGCCTGGAGGTTATAAAGGTTTGATTACATGGGATTAAGTCTTCTTTCTTTATTTGACTGAACCAGCATTCCAAGATGCCTGTGGGGGGAAGTGCCCTTGTCTCCATAGTGGTAAGGATGAGTTTATGGGCTCAGCAGGTGTTCTCCTGAAGATTATGTGGGTGATTCAGCCTGAGCAGCTCTGAATGGCTGCTTCGCTGTGTCCCATCTTGACACAGGGAGGTTCTCCCTCTCTGAGAGGGCAAACCTATAAAGGGGAGACTCTCAGGAGCCAGCTGTCACTGCACATTTATCTGAAGGCCACCATTGCTTCTGCCCTTTGGCTATTTTCCTGGAAGGCAGGAGCATGTGTGTGTGTGTGTGTGTGTGTGTGTGTGTATGTGGTGTACCATATGATCATGAACTTGTCTTTTCATCTTTCATCTAGGCTGATATTCCAAACAGGTTTGAAATGAAACTTCACAGAAACAACATATTTGAAGAATCCTATCGGAGGATCATGTCTGTAAAGAGACCTGATGTCCTAAAGGCTAGACTGTGGATTGAGTTTGAATCAGAGAAAGGCCTGGACTATGGGGGCGTGGCCAGAGAATGGTTCTTCTTACTGTCCAAAGAGATGTTTAACCCCTACTATGGCCTCTTCGAGTACTCTGCCACGTAAGTGCACGGAAGACATTTGCGCTGTGTGCCCCTCTCTGCAGCTGGTGTAGTTTTCTCCTTAAGGAATTTAACATATAATTAAAAGACAAGAAACTCACCCATTTGATATTTCAGTCCCTCCCTACCCTACCACCCTAACAAGTCTAAAACCAAGTTCTAATCCAACATAGTGAAGCACTGTACACTGTGAACGCCTGAAACTGATTCTTCTGTTGTCAGTTTGGCTCACAGAACTGAAACTGAAATTATGTCAGGTGATTATAGAGGGAGCAAGGCAGTTTTCAACTATAGCGATATAAGGGAAAAGTTTGTTAGTGCCAGAATTCAGAGGCATATGACCACGAATCATTTTTGAAGTCACACTACTTAAAAGGCAAGGCATGAGGATGTGAAGACCCATGCTTGGGATACAAAGGCCAGTGCCCTGGTCCCATAGTAGAAGGACCAGGCTTTGCCTTACATGGGGATTCATCATTGCCTGGCAAGGGAACTGAAGGCAAACTGAATTGTTTTCTCAGCAAACAGTTGGCTCCTATTGTCTCCAGGCTGAGAATGCTCGAGAGCACGAGGCCGATCTTGAACTCCCAATAGAACAGTCGATCTTGGCAAAAGATTTAGCATTGCTCCAGAGTAGACCTCAGTTGATGTGGCTTCTCCTACACCTTCCTCCTGGCACCTGTATGCTGGAGCTCATTTAGAAGGCTGCCTCGGGACAGTCTCCAGTTGACCTAGCCTTGGTTAGTGAGGTTCTTAGGGAGGCTTCTGAGAGAAGCCACCACTGAGGTAGAAAGAGGAGGAGCCAAGGTCCTGACCTCTCCCTACATCTCCTAGATACCCCCCCCCCAATCACTCTGTGCTGCCTAGTTGAAAGCCCCTCAGCCTCATGATTGTAAGGCCAATGGGGACCACAGAGTGTGCTCTGGGGGTTGCATTGTGGACACGGGGTTTTCCCCAGAGCTCTTGAGATCAGGTAAACCAAGAGATGAACCTTTAGGGAAAATTCCCAGATCAAAAGCCTCTCAGAGGAATTAACTTTTGCTCACAGAAACCATCTACAGCAGAGCTTGTGTGCTGGAGGGTATCTGCACACCCCTTACCACTGGGAGGGTTCCCTTCTCAAGATATCTGGTTGACCCACTTGAAATTGGCATTGTGTATGTGTCTGTATGTATGTGCATGTGTGCATTTGTAGGTGCGAATGCACTTGCATGCGTGTACATATGAGGACCAAAGGACAACCACAGGCATCCTCACCTTGTTTTTAAGACAGTCTCTCACTGGCCTGGAACTTGCCAGAAAGCTAGGCAGCCAGAAAGCCTTCAGGGACCCATCTCTTTCAACTTCCTGAGCCCTGGAATTGCAAGTGTGAGCTGTCACACCCAGCTTTTAAAAAAATTGTGTCCTGAGGATCAAACCGAAAGCCCCAGGTTTGCAAGGCAAGTGCTTTGTGACTGAGCAGCCATCCCTAAAAGTGACATTTCTGTAGATAAAAGTTAGCTGACCGTAAGCAGTTTCCATAGCTTTGCCTGCTCCAGTGACCCGTAACTGTCAATTACAGAAAGGCGTGGCTGACTGGTGGGTTACATTCCCTAGTTCATATCGGTTGCCACGAAGTCCCCAAGGTTGCCCATGCACTGTAAAATGAAGCAATGGGTGGCAAAGGGGAGTTCAGCTTCTTGGATTTCTTTCATTTAAGTATGACTGGACTTTTCTCTTTTCCTCCCCAAAGGGACAACTACACACTTCAGATCAATCCCAACTCGGGCCTCTGTAATGAAGACCATTTGTCCTATTTCACCTTCATTGGAAGAGTTGCTGGCCTAGCGGTGTTTCATGGGAAACTCTTAGATGGTATGTTACTCCAAAATCTTGTGGTAATGAAAATAAGGCAGTTTCTGTTTGTGGGTCTGCAATCGTGTGGGTCTGCAGTCCAGTGTCTGAGCCCACGTGTGGATAGTAAGGGTGTCACTGATTTTCTGTAGCTGGTTTTCCTCAGGAGGTTGAACCCAGTGTCTCCCTCCCTGACTCAGAACCCCAGCCTACAGTATGCTGGTTGCTGTTTCCCCCCTAACAGTGGTAACTTCTGATATAGTCTTGAAAGACAAAGCATCTATCTGTGCTCATGTGTGTAACTGTTAAGTGTGACGAATAAGTTGTTCCATGAGGTTTTCAGGACAACGTTCCTCTGCTGAGAGCTCGATCCAGCTGACAGATGGAAATTTTAATTGTAAAGTCAATTAAAATGATCTCATCCGCCAGCAGCCTGCTCTTGCTCCATTTTCCCCCCCGAAATCAGTTTTTAATGATTTCAGAGTAACATTATCACTCAGCTAAGGCCTTAGCCCTAGAGTGTCTTCTGAAGAAGACAGAACCTGGAGAGGTTCTGTCCTTGAGGGGAAATACAGAACTCCAGGGCATAAGAATCAAGGACTCAAACCTCCACCTGAGTGGACCAAAGCCTGTTAGACAGATTTCTGGTGGTCTTGGCAGTTTTAAAAGCGCTGCCCTTTCGTGAGAGGACACTGCAGAAACCATCAGCGAGCACAAAATCATTAGAAAATTTTAAACATGGGTGTAAAATGGGTGAAGGGGTGAATCCTCTCAGCTATGGTAGAGAGGGCTATTTGCAAGGGGATGTGGCTAATTGCCTTTTCAGGGCTTGAGCTACTCCAAACTTTTCTTTCAACATATTTGTAATACTAATGGCTAGCTAATTGTGATTCTCTGTTACCAATATTTTATTTTGCAAGAGAGGGTGGGGGCGGACACTGTTTCTGACTTTATCTGTCCCTGGATACATACGGTGCATGCTCCTTTTTGATTCACTCTTCAAGTGTGTGTGTAGTTGGTACTTGCTTCCGATTTTCTGTTCATGTGTGTATACAATAAGCACTTCTTTCTGACTCTGTCCAGGTGTGTATGTATGTAGTAAGTGCTTCTTTCTGGCCCTTGCCCCTTGTGTGCATGTATACAGTAAGCACTCATTTCTGACCCTGACCTCTGCATTTGTATACAGCAAGCACTTCTTCCTGACTCTGTCATCACTAGGTGATGCAGCTCACTTTGTACTTCAGCTCCCTCCGTTGCTTATGTCAGTCATTTATCTTCCACCAAGCAAGAAGACGCCGTTAGTTGCAATAGGGGAATATAGATATGTGTAAAATATGGTCCTGGACTCATATTTAATGGAGAAAAGTAAAGAGACTTAGAAGTGAGGGAGGCAAACAGAAAGGACACATTGGTCAGTTTCCCTGGTTTGGCAAGCACTTTACCTTGGGCCGAGTGTCCCGGAAGCATCAGAAGCCAGGTTTGTGTCAGGGGAACCTGGACTAGCCAGCACACAGCCCTGCAGTGGGAAAAATGGAGAGAGGCAAAGGTGGATGGAGACAAGAGATTACTGGGTGGTTCCCATAGATGAGAACACACAAGTCAGGAATCCACGGGTCTTCAGTTTCTCAGCATATGAATGCCCTGTTGGCAGCCCCCATGGTCAGCTTCATGCCTTCACCTCACTAGACACTGAAGTGTGCCATCTGTGGCCCTGGGACTACACTGAGACAAAAAGAAGATACACTATACTGCAGGGCCCTGGGGCCCCACATCTAGTGGCAAAGTGCTGCCTTCCTGTGGATGGGCTTCCAAAAAGACATCTACCCAGTGGGGGAGTCTTCTCTGCCATGGCTTCCCTGTGCCTTGGGTAACCCTTGTGGACAATTGCACAAGACTGCACAGGGGCCTCTGTCAACACCAGTGTTCTGACCCCATTGACTCAGCACTGCCCCAGGAGAAGTCATCTCTCTGGCTCAGCCTCCTTAAGACACTGTACTTGCATAACGGCCCTCTGCCAACACAGTTCTTCTAAGCCTTGTTATCTCAGTCTCTGGCTTGGCCCAGAGCTTGTTTGTTGCCACCTGGAGGCCATTTCCATCTGCTGTTAAATCATCTCTTAGTACAGATGCCCTTCTCCCTACCCTCCACTGCTTCCTAGATCCTCTTCTTGAGTTTTATTTCTGTTAGGATAAAATATCCTTACAAAAAGCAACTTGGGGAGAAGGGCTTATTCAGATTAGCGTTCCAAGTTAGTTACTTTTCATCGTTAGGAGAAGTCAAGGCAGGAACCCAAGCAGCTGGTCACGCACACACGTTATCTACACAGGTAAGAGCATAGAGAGAATAAGCACATTGTTCTCTCTTAGCGTGATCAGGACACCTTTCTGGGGAATGGTGCCACCGGCAATGGGCTAGATCTTCCTTCACCTGAGACTGTCACAGATAAGGTTAACCACTAAAACTAACCACTGTTCTCTGGGTAATCCTAGATTATCTCAGGTTAACCGCTAAAACTAACCACTTGTTCCCTCCTCACTTGCTCATGGGTTACTGCACCAGGTCCTTGGCCTTTCAGTCATGACCTCCCATTTACATGGAAAGCAGTTCATTCTTTGATTCCATTTGCAGATACTTAGGGGTATCAGGGGCTTAAAAGTCAACCAAGTTTTTGCCGTATTTCAGGATTCTTCATTCGGCCATTCTACAAGATGATGCTGGGGAAGCAGATAACACTGAACGACATGGAGTCCGTGGTGAGTAAAAGCAGCGTGTCCTGTAGCCATCACAGGCCGCCTCGCCATGTGCATGGTGTCAGGAGCTGTGTTTGCAGTCACAGCTGTTGTCATAGGTACAGTCATGCGGAACATAGGTACTTCACATGAACAAGAGGGAGGAATCACTTGCTTGAAATTTAATTGATCTCCCGATTTCTATAATAAGCAAATTACGGTTGGTTTCTGAAAAAAAAAAAAAAAAAACATGGTACTTAAGGTATAAGGTAGGTACGCCTAAGTCTCAATTCCCACTTAACGAGCTGAGACTTGATGAGCAGATTAAACCTGAGGGGCACCTGAAGCCCGCCGTAGCCTTGCTCCCCATCTAAAGTGTGACAAGATTCCACCTTCTGTTTTATGCCTTCATAGAAGTGGTGGAGGCAAGGCCAAAACAATAGTCATCTAGACATGGTCGTCTCGACACAGGAATTAGTGACAGCTGCAGAATGGGAGCGTGGGATGAGTGTTGGACAGGCTGGCGCTCACAGGGCCTGGTGCTTGCTGCTTACCTGGACTGACTGTTCTTGGCAAGGAAAGATCTTCTACAAAACAAAACATGCCCTTCTTTTCAGAGGACTCTACTTATGTATACTCTGTAGTGTATGTGTGTGTGTCTGTGTGAGTGTGTATGTGTATGTGTGTGTGTATATAGTATGCATGTGCATGTGTGCGTGTATGTATGTGTGTATGTTTGTGTGTGTATGTGTGTTTATGTGTACTTGTGTGTATGTGTGTGCATGTGTGTATATGTGTGTATCTGTGCGTGTGTATGTGTGTGTATGTGTGTTTGTATGTGTATGTGCTCCTGTGCATATACATAAGTGTACACATGCATACTGGCCTATGTGCACTAGCTACATTTTTGTTCTTGTAGAAGAATTATAGCTCTGTTTTCATGTGGTCACTTGAGTTAGAAAGCTGTGCATCCCTCGGCCCCACTGGTACATGGACTGTGTGTGTCTTGGGCAGAGCTGTGAATGTAAGTGATGCCCATGATGCCAGCCAGAGCTCACTCTGTGCTTCTGCTCGGTGCTGCGGGAGGGGAGAGGCGACTATTGCACTCTGGACTCTGTGACCTCTGCAGACTGGCTGGCGTCTGTAATCTCAGCTCAGTCTCAGTTTCCCTTCGAGCCTCCCCTTTGTCAATGCTTTCTGCTGTGCTATCCTGAGGAGTCTAAGAGCACAGAAATTGCTTCTGTGCGCTCCCAACCCTCAGTGAAGGAAGGGGGTCAAGAGGGGATTATCACTGTGTATGGGGTCTAGCTTGGCTTAGAACACACAGTCCTCCGGCCTCTACTCAAGTGTTGGGACTCGAGGTGTTCAACACTATGCTGGAAATTGTTCTTAACGCCCAAGTCTGTGGTTCCTACCGGCCACTAGTGTTTGGGGGAGTTTGTTATTATTTTGTTATTTTAATTACTATGTATTAGGGCAGTGGCACATGCCAAGGAGCACCGGTGCCCATAGAGACCAGAGGCATCAGAGTTTCCCTGGAGCTGGAGTTACAGGGGCTTGTGAGCTACCCAGTGTGGGTGCCAAGGATCAACCTTGGATCCCCCAAAGAGCAGCGCACATTCTTAACTGCTGAGCCATCTCTGCTCTCCCAGCAGAGCATTCGTGTTTTAAATGTGATGTGCATATAATTTTCAGTCTCCTTTGAGCCTGTCATATTCCTAGCAATGGAGACTTTGGGCATGAGCAGAAGGGACCTGATAGCCTCACGGCTACTCTCTTCTAAAACACAGCTCTGCTTTTTACTTAAATTAATGGGCAAAGAACACTGAAGAAACAGGAAAGGACAGAGCACAAAAATGTATGATGTTTAGTTAGAACACTGTCCTACGTGGTCTCTGATAGTAGACTCTGAGAAGACAGGAAGTCGGTGTGTTAAATTCTGTGTGGACCTGAGGCAGGCATGCTGTGGCCACAAACAACGCATAGCCAGGCTATAATCCCAGCTCCTGGATGCTGGATCAGGAAGAGGAGTTGGAGACCACTGTGGGGTTCCCAAACAAGGCCCCTTAACTCTCCAGCTGCTCTAACTCCCCTCCCAAGCAGGTGGCCTTCACAGTAGAGAACAGGGGAAGTCACTTTCTACAGATCTTATGTTTTACATTAGTGGGAAGATGGGGCTAGAGAGATGGCTCAATGGTTAAGAGTGCATGCTGCTCTTGTAGAAGACCTAGGAATTAGGTTCCTAGCATGGCCAACAACCAGCTGCCTATATCACCAGCTCCTGAGGCTCTCACCTGAACACATGGGCACACATACACACACATACACACACACACACACACACACACACACACACACACACGTACATAGACACAAAATAATCTCTAAGTAAGTAAGCGGGAAGTGGTTTTGTTAGAGCAGACTCCCTGAGTAGCATCGCCCTTGGACATTGGGCATGGAATTACATTAGAATGAATTTATTCATAAAGGAGCCAGACAGATTTTAAAATTCTTACGTTTCCTCTCTGTGTCATTCCGATAGGACAGCGAGTACTACAACTCTTTGAAGTGGATCTTAGAAAACGACCCCACGGAACTTGACCTCATGTTCTGCATAGACGAAGAGAACTTTGGGCAGGTATGTGGGTTCATCCGGCTCCTGTGGCTCGTGTCCCTTTGCCGTGGGCTATAGGACAGCATGGCTAGACAGTTAGAAACAGCCACACAGACTTTCAGCTGTCAGCAGCACGGTGAGCAGCATTTGGCTGGCATGCCAGGACACCAGGTTCCCTATCATAGAATTTCCTGTTTCCTTGCAAAGCTAGTAAATTCTAAATGCTGGTGGGGTCTCAACTAGCATCCCCAGTTCTAAAAGTCATTTTTAACTTTGTGTCTGGAATAGAGGTTCTTCAGAAAGCAGTGTGAGTGTTCACTTTAGTGGGTCCACATCTGGTCAGGTACCAGTGATGAGCCAGGACACCAAGACTTTTTCCTCTATGGCTCTGTTGTTATGATGTGACTCTTACGCGCTGGGGGTTGTTTGGTTTGGTTTTACTGTTCTTCCCTATATCACCAGTCAGTGTGGATTTATCATAGTTACTTCCAGAGTGGAAGTCACCTGTTTGGGATCTTGGTGGTTACTGTCAGAATCTAAGGCTGTGTACATCTTAAATATGGAAACTTGGGGTTAGTTGTCCCCTGGTGACAGTATTTCTCAGGAGGTATCTTCAAGGTGGTATACATCTACACAAAAGCCCAGACATGATTCCAGTCTCTGCCCGGCCTTGGGATGAACTGAGGAGAGCTCACAGTAGGACTGCCATGGGGAAATCTTGATCTGCATGGCTTGAGGGAGGATGGAGACAGGTGTTTGTGGCTCGGACTGAGAGGTAAAGTCAGGAATTCAGCTCCCTGGTGATGTAGAAATTATTTAATTCCAACCCAGGGTTTCTACCCCACCTTGGACCCTTTTAGTTCCCAGATAAAAGACACACACAACCTTTATACTTACAATAAGCCTTAAACAGCACAAGAGCTGTGCAGGTATCTACCCTCCATGCTATTACAATCTACTTTCCTATCTATAACCCTGAGTTATTACTCGCCATGTTTCATCTGGGCTGCTCTGAACTCCCAATTGGCCAGCCCTTACGGCCATGCTTTTATGGCTCAGCTAACCCATGGTGGCTTCTTTCTTCCTCTTGCACCTTCTTCTTCTCCTTGTGGTCCTCCTCTAACCCTAAATGAAACCTAAACCCCATCTATATATCTCTTCTGCCCAGCTATTGGCTGTTGGCATCTTTATTTACCAATCAGAAATAACTCTGGGGCAGGGTTACTTAGTATTTACACATGGACTCTCTGGGGCAACCAGTCTTGGGGGCCCCATATTAGCATTAGAATACAAGCAGCATCAGGCCAGCCCACTACCTGCTGGCCTCCCAGGTTAGAGAAATCTTAGAGGATCACAGAGGGGGAACACGCTGATGCAGTGAAGTGGGAAGCAATGAGTGAAACTGTGGGGTTGCAGACTGAGGACATGATCGTGGAATTATCCGAGCTACATTTTTACCTGCATTCCATACATTGGAGCAGGAAGCCAGCCCTAGGTGCTGGCAGCGGAAAGACCTGGAGGACTCTATTGTCCTTCCCAGGCCTGAGGAGGTTCATAGAACAAAGTCAGGACCCGGAGAGAAGGAACCTTGTGACTTTATGTTATACCTCACTAGTCATCCCCGCCCTTGTCACACCCTATGTTGATGCTTCATGCCCAAGAACCCCACAGACAGCGCCTACTGTTCCTGTGACTGGGGACCTTGTCACAGGGCAGGGAGAAGGCTTGTCATGGCCCTCCACCTCTGAGCATAGGGCCTTCCTGGCTCCTCACAGTCCTTCCTGTCTCCTTTGATTCTCTGCACTCCCTCTGGGAAGGGCCTAGAGGCACTGGCCATCCATGCTTTCTCTTGTGGCTCTGCTCACAGGGCTGTCCTACCACTGACCCTCTGCCTGTTTCTTTCTAGCCCCACCCACTCCACCCATATGACCTCATCCCATTTGCAGCTCCATCACTGTCCCCTGCCTGTGACCCATATCTTCTCCAATTGTGCTGTGTTCAGCCACCACCTTATGGCTCCTCCCAAAGAGCCCGGGCTCCTAGTGGTGCAGCCTTTGCCTCCTGTCTGTCTCTACGGTAGTCTCTCTCCTCAGTGGTGAAGGGGAGGTGTGATTTTTGAGGCTCCCAGTTCCTGGCGTGTCCCTTTGTCCTAGCGACTCTTACCTCTGTGGTTTCTCCTCTCTGCTTCCCTCTCTGGCCTTTACCAGCCTTGCTTTATAGCTCTGGTGTTCCAACAGCTTCTGGCCGTTCTTTCAATTTCCCATCTCATTCCTTGTCCCAAACCTCTCTCCACTGCACCCCCCCCCAAGGGTTTTTCATCCGTGATGTTCCTGAAATGCATGCGAGCTTCCTGTCACCTTCGGTGTCCTTACAACTTATAAAGGTCATGACCCCTTACATTCTCACACTACCCAGTCCTCACCTCACTGTCTGACACACCCTCCCTCAGCTTTACATGTAATGGCCCTCTTAGCATGCCCATATATGTGTCTTGGTGCCACGGTATTGCCAGTACTATGTGCTGTCTCCAGAGCCATGCATTCTCTCTGTCTTAGCGCCTTTCCTACCCTCCTCCTAGTCATGGGCTGTCTGTAAACCATAAGCAGCTTGAAGCACCTTGTCTTAGTGTCTTCCATGCACT
Source organism: Mus caroli (assembly GCF_978045245.1). Classification (NCBI taxonomy): domain Eukaryota; kingdom Metazoa; phylum Chordata; class Mammalia; order Rodentia; family Muridae; genus Mus; species Mus caroli. The sequence goes on from NW_028227274.1 coordinate 63,508,538, forward strand.
GCTCATAATATATACGCCTACTGCATGCCTCATGAGCAGATATAGTACACACCCAAATGTAGTTGTCATCTAATTAATGGTAGGCCTTGGCAGGATAATACCTGTGTTTCACCTCTGCAGCTCATTCTGACTCAAAATCAGCTGATGGCCCCCCAAATGCCAAAAGTCAGCCACTTCCCTGGGATGGGACCTAGGTAATAGGGACATGCCTCCTGGCTGTGGCGTTATTGTGTCTCACTGCGCAGTTAGAGTTTGTGTTGGAATGGGACCCTTGGAAGTGCTCAGAACATCATCCCTGGCGACCAGTAACACAAGTGACAATGCTCCCATTAACTAAGAAGCTGCACCAAACCCAGGCACTGTTGTGGATGCCAAGAAGTGCATGCTGAAAGGAGCCTCATATGGCAGTCTCCTGAGAGGCCCTGCCAGAGCCTTATACAGAGGCGGATGTTAGCAGCCAACCATTGTACTGAGCACGGGGTCCCTAATAGAGGAGTTAGAGAAGGGACTGAAGGAGTTGAAGGGATTTGCAACCCCATAGGAAGAGCAACAATACCAACCAACCAAACTGCCCAGAAATCCCAGGGACTAAGCCACCAACAAAGGAGTACACATGGCTCCAGCTGCATATGTAGCAGAGGATGGCCTTGTCATGCATCAATGGAAGGAGAGGTCCTTGGTCCTATGAAGGCTCCATAGATGCCCCAGTGTAGGGGAATCGAGGGTGGGGAGGTGGGAGTGGATGGGTGGGTGGAGGAACCCCCTCCTAGAAGGGGGAGGGAGGATGTAATAGGGTGTTTGTAAGAAGGAGGGAATCTGGGAAAGGGCATAACATTTGAAATGTAAATAAAGAAAACATCCAATAAAAGGGGCAAAAAGAAGCAGCAGTAGCTGCTGTTGTCCAGAGGTTCAAGAAGGGGAAGGTAAAATACCTTGCTGGGTGTGCATGTGTGCTCTCGGCCACCTGACAGAGGACCCAGTTGGCATAGCCACCCTTGTCTCACCTTGTTGCCACGGCCTCATTATTTAATGTGAATAGTCTAGTCTCTTTCTTTCAAAAGCAATTCTACCAGCTTAATTGATTCTTAATAAAAATAATTAAGCCAACATAATAAAAGCATACAAAAATATATGTCTCTCACGATTCCACCACCTCAGTGAGAATTTTTCCTTGTGTCTTCCTGCATTGGTCTGTGCACGCCCACAGGTTTGCTTGTGTTTGTTTATGGAAGTAGAATGAGATGCGCTATAAAAGCCTTCCTACATCAGTAAATATTCTGTGCTGATTTAATGACTACAACAAATGTCACCTTACAGATGTTCTGTATATTTTATTTTTGCCCTTTTGGTGGCTACATAGTCTGCTTTGATATTTGCTATATAAAACTGACAATCCTGGAATATAGAGCATCAACTGTACAGCCCTGGGAAAAACCTATGTGCGTGTGTGCTGTATATGTTATTTTTCCTTTAACATAATTTCTGAGAAACTGTTACCAAAAGGAGAGAATGGATACAGATCTAGAGACCCACATGTTAGGAGGAGAGCTGACCTCTGACAGCTTATAAAACTAACAAATGATCTCTGTCTTAAGTAAGTGTGCGTCTTTCTGTCCTTTCTTTCTACTTGGTTTTGTTGTTGTTGTTGTTGTTGTTGATGATGATGATGGTGGTGATGGTGATGATGATGGTGATGGTAATGATGATGATTTATTGAGTTTTGTTTGTTTTGTTTTTTTAAGTTCTTATATTTTGGCCGCTTGAAAGAAATTCCATGAATACTTCTTTGAGTAACTTAATTTCTTGTAACAAACAGAATTCTAGAATTTGCATCTCTGGGACGATGGTTGATTGGAATTTGGATCTCTGTGGTCTTGATGGATATTCTCTGGTGTTTATTTTTTTCACCTTGAACATAATATGTTTTTTAGGGTTGGTTGGTTGGTGGGTTTGTTTATTGTTTTGGGGGGTGTTTGTTTGTTTGTTTTGGTTGGTTGTTTTATGGGGTTTTCTTTTTGGTTTGGGTTGGGTTGGGTTTTTTGTTTGGTTTTTTTTTTGTGTGTTTTGTTGTTGTTATTTTTTTGTTTTTTTCAAGACAGGGTTTCTCTGTGTAGCCTAGGCTGGCCTGGAGCTCCCTCTGTAGACCAGGCCATACTCAAGCTCAGAAATCTACCTGTCTCTGCCTCCTGATGCTGGGATTACAGGCATGCATCACCACTGCCCGGCTCATAATGAATTTCTTTATAAATGAGTACCACATGAAAATGTTGCTCTTCTTCACTGTTGCTAATGTATGAAAAATAATTAAAACCCATAAACAACCATAAAATATTCTGCCTCTAATGGTAACATCGTTAAATGCATGGGTCTTGGCACAGGTCAAAGGGTTCATTGGATACTTTCCTGAACACAGAGCCCATTGCCGGAAAATATTTTTGAATAAGCTACACTTCTCTTCTATAGTAAGATGTAAATCAGTAATAATTTAAAGAGCTTCCTGTTATTGACTATTGTTTTGTTTTTTTTCTCTAATCCCAGACATACCAAGTGGATCTGAAGCCCAACGGGTCAGAAATAATGGTAACCAATGAGAACAAACGAGAATACATTGAGTACGTATGCACGTACTTATCACATTTTGCTCGAGTGCGTGTGTATGTGCTGTGTGTGCGCCTCTGTGTCTGCAGTTGTGCAGGCATGGGGAGGGGACAGAGGTCAGTGTCCTGTCTTCCTCAGTCACTGTTCATCCTATTCTTATTTTTGGAAACAGAGACTTTCACTGAACCCAGAGCTCATCAATTCAGCCAGGTAGCCTATCCAGTGTGCTCTGTGGATTTGCTGTCTCCACCTCTATGCAGAAGGAGCACACCCCTGTGCCTGGCTTTTTTGGTTTCTTCCATGGGTGTTGGGGCCCAGAAGTCAGGTCCTTATATTCGCATGGCAAGCACTTGAGCAATTGAGCCATCTCCCCAGTCCTTTCCAAAACTGCTTGTGCATACTGAGAATGTGAACTTACTGTCATTTTGTTTGTTTGTTTGTTTGTTTTGGAGACAGGATCTCTCTATTATGCAGCTCTGACTATCCTAGAACTCACTCTGTAGGCCAGGCTGGCCTCAAATTCACAGAGATCCGTCTGCTGCAGTTAAAGGTGTGCACCACCACACCTGGCTTCTCATTTAAACAAAAGAAATGTCTTTTTTGCTTGGACTCCTAGGCTGTTAAATGTGGGAAGGAAATTCGCCCTCTCTCACGGCTTCTGTGAACTACAGCAGCCAAAAGAAAGGGCACATTATAGTAGCGTGCCAGATCCTCTTCAGGGATGGATAGCTTGTCTGAAATTCAGAATTGCAGCCGTGGAAATGTCAGATACTAATGGGGTAGAATTAGGGATTGCCGTGTGTGTGTGTGTGTGTGTGTGTGTGTGTGTGTGTGTTTTCTGTCCTCTGACTTGCTTTCCATGCTGGAAACTGAGGGAAATATTGCAAACATGCTAAGTCGATCTGATAGTTGCTGTGTCTCAATGTAACCTCAGCCTCTTGCTGGGGAACAAATGGTTGATTCCATTCGTCTTCAGTATTAACAAGTGTTAGTGTGGGCCAGACGCAGTAGCACACACCTTTAACCTCAGCACTGGGCAGGCAGGCCCTCTCTCAATTTTTTTTCTAAAATCTCAGTGTGTGTAATATATGGTATGATAATATACCCTTAACAACCATGTGCGTACCATTCACTTGCAGGAATATGAGTGGATATGAGTGATCACATCCTGACTTTTTTTTTTTAATTAAGAGATCTTTACTTTTTTTTTTTTTTTATGTGTATGGGAGTTCTGCCTGAATATATGTCTGAGTACCAGTGTGTGGCTGGTGTCCTTGGAGGCAAGAAGAGCATCAGATCCCACAAGACTAGGGTTACAGACAATTGTGAGCTACCACGTGGGTGCTAGAAGTCAAACCCAGGTCCGCTGGAAGAGCGGCCAGTGCTCTTAACCAACAAGTCATGTCTCCAGACCACCATCTCTTCACATCTGTGGAGCACTTTGATCCCCTGAGGTCTGAAATAGGCCCGGGAGACCCACTATGTTCTTGGCAACCTCAGAGCATGAATGTCTCATGATGGTGTGGTGGTGGCTCTTAAAGGAATGCAGGGCTTCACAGTGGGTGTGCCCAAGCAAGCTGATTCCTGCCTCACCCTGTTGTTCAGGGTTCTCTGTTCATCCCTCGAAAGGAGCAGCAGGCCCCAGGCATAAGAAAACTAGTATCAGTGGACGACAGGGGTGAGTAAGTGTGTGCCTTTTTCTCTCGCAGCTTAGTCATCCAGTGGAGATTTGTGAACAGGGTCCAGAAGCAAATGAATGCCTTCTTGGAGGTAAGCCCTGCTAATGGGGTCAGGGTGGGGACAGAGCCAGCACGGGCTGCTCACTCTGTTGGCCCTTTCCCAAGATGGGACTGTTCCATGACACGCTGCCTTCTTCTTTTCTTTCTAAAGTGTTCTCTTGCTTTGCTTCTCTCCATTTTTAATTTGTTTTAATAGCATTGCTACTTGCTTGCTTGCTTGCTTGCTTGCTTGCTTGCTTGCAACAAAGTTTGTGTAGCCATGCTGCCCTGACACCAATGGCAACCCTGCCTCAGCCTCCTGGGGCTGGGATGATATTGACTGGCTTCCCACCTGTATTTGTTTGTTTGCTTTGAATTTATTTATTTATGAGTGTGCACACACAAGCATGCAAACCCACAGGAGGATCACAGCACAACTCCACAGAGCTGGTTCTCTCTGCCCACCATGTGGGTCCCAGGGATGGAACTTAGGTCCTCGGCCTTGATGACCAGCACAGGCTGAGCCTTCTCACCACCAGACTTTTCCACACCTGCTCTAGAGCCATTACCTTGAATTTCTAGAAGTATCTGGAGGTAGGAGACGTGCCAGTAGTGATGCCTGCTACTGTGCTTCTAAAAATTGTGCTCTCTCTCTCAGACTCCCCGACCCAGGCATACTGACCTTCCCTACAGAGCCCTCCCCTGTGTGACTCTAAACTTCCTGTGGATTGTCCCCTTTTTATTCTCAGGGCTTTTATGTTATATCCAGAGGCCAGCTTTCTCCCTGTGATGGAATAAATGAAGCCACCACCTCTCCTATGCATAGTCTACCACAGGGGACATTCATTCCCCAGCCCCTTCGGATGGAGGGGGTCTTTACCATAAAAAGCATTTCATGTTGGCCAATGTGAAATTCCTTTTTAATAATGATATGAGTTGTTTAAAAGCAGCCCGAGGGGCTGGTGAGACGGCTCAGCAGGTAAAAGTGCTTGTCGGTCAATGCAAAGCCTGACTACCTGAGGTCAAGCCCCCAGCGCCACTGGGACAAGGAGAGAACCAACTCTTGCAGAGTTGACCTCCGCCTCCACATGTGTGTGTATATGCATACAATAAATAAATGCATGCATACATACATAATACATATAATATATATCATACATACATAATATATACATATATAATATATACATAATACATACATAATACATACATATAATATATACATAATACATATACATGCATGCATACATACATAATACATACACACATAATACATAATGTATGTTTGTGTATATATATATATATATATATATACACATTATACATACATACATACATACATACATACATACATACTTAAAGGAAAAACCCAGACCCCCTGGTAGTCATTTCCAGAGTCATTTCCTCTGTCATCAAACAGCTCTCTTAAACTCAGCCCTCCCCTGAGCAGGAAGTGCACAGACATCAGGGCCTAAGGATGTAAGCTGTGAGGGTGAACTTGGCTTTGGCCCATTTTGCACTACGTTTAAGGAAAAGGTCTGAGGTAGCAGATTCCCAGCCCTGCCCAGCTTTGGGGGAACCACAGTGTTGAGAGTCTCTTCCTGGGTCACTCTCTAACTAATGGCAGCCCAGGGGCCAGAGCCTGGCTTGTTTTCCTGTCAGTCCTAAACCAGCGCACTCAGTCCTCCACCCATGCCTTCAGCGTGCTATTTTTAATCGTGCCTCTCACACATTTGTGGTCTATGCACGGACACACTGACTCACAAAAGTGTGTCATAAGTGGCTTTTGCAATCCGACTGCCTACGGCATCCCTCGTACCACCGGGTTTCAAAAAGTGCTCAAGTGCTGGAAGCTGCTGGACTGGACGCATTCTCACGTCCTGTACAGGACTTGCTATTATTGGAACTGTGGCCACCTGACACTGCCGTTGCCGCGTGAGCCAGCAGTAAAGAGTGAGCTTTATCTGGCCAACCACAATCTCATCTGATCCAGGAAATCATTCTTTTTTGAAGAAGAGAGTGCTTAAGATGTTTTTATCTTTTCCTTTCAGGGATTTACAGAACTTCTTCCAATCGACTTGATTAAAATTTTTGATGAAAATGAGCTGGAGGTTTGTGTTATATTTTTTTACATAATATAAAGTACCAACTTAACTTTGTAAGCGGCATTTTGCATTCCCTGACACATGGCATATTGGATGTACATGGATGGAGTCTAGTGTGTGCTCTGTTGTGAGGCCTGTCTTCTGATCTGGGGAGGCTAGCAAAAGTCGCCGAGTAGATTTGTTGACTGTGACAGTCAGTTGTGGGCATTTCTAGTGATGAGAGAGTTCTCCACCTGCGTGTCCCACACCGTTTACATCTGATCAATTTCCTTGCTAGTTGCTGATGTGCGGCCTTGGTGATGTCGACGTGAACGACTGGAGACAGCACTCTATTTACAAGAACGGCTACTGCCCCAACCACCCTGTCATCCAGTGGTTCTGGAAGGTAACACCAGCTCTCAAGGCCCAGCCTCTGCGTCAGGCTCTTCCTCCCAGTCAGGGCTGAAGTCCTAAGCTCTGGGTGAGGCCCCTCCTGGGAGGTCAGGGTAGGATCACCCTCAGGCATAAGAATGCTTTTGGGCTGCCTTATCCCTATATAGAAATCATTTTCTCAACTTTTTTCCCCCAATAGCCATTTTGATTTTTTTATATCTTGCAACCAAAGATGCAAATTAAATTTGATTTACCATCTCAGGGCCAGTGTTTCTATTCTGTTGGGCTCAGAAAAGCTTTGGCAAAGACAGTAAACTAAACTTTTTTTTTTTCAACAAAAAAAAAAAAAAAAACCCAGCTGATTCCTCTACCAAAATAAAAGTTTTAATTAAAAGATTATTTACATATAAAAAGAAATCAGCCCTGCCTAGTAGCATGTGCCTTTTTTTGTTTGTTTTAGACAGGGTTTCACTATGTAGCCTAGGCTAGCCTCAAAATAGAGACTCACCTGCCTCTGCCTCCAAAGTGCTGGGAATAAAGGTGTGTGCCACTAAAACCAGCAGATGTTGACTTTAAAAAATTAAGAAATCAACTAATATGTTCTAACTTCTCAATGTCTGTTATTATATGTCATGTGCTGATGAAATACAGAGGGGAAGAATCAGAATTTTCAAAGATTAGGACTTAGCTTTGGTTTTATATTGTCTTATAGCCGATCAAATCACTTGCCCAGGAAAGCCAGGTCAGTTCTGGGAGGCACACAGATCGGGTCACAGGCCCATTTATGACTCTGGTTTCCTTCTATTTGTAAAATGTCATTGGGGAACTTTCTGTGGCCCTATCTCGTCACTTGGCTTCCCCTTGTTTAGATAAGTCTGGAACACTGCCTGGTTAGAACTGGCTTCAGGGAGACACCAGATCTCAAACGCAGAAACCTAAGCTTCACCCCATCAATGGGTTTTCTTTTTATATCATTTATTTCGGCCTGCTGGCAAAAGAAAAAGAGACCGAGCCATTCTAAGATTAGAGAGGCTGGGACTGTAGCGACTGTTATAAAGGGTGAGACAATGCCGGTCGTGGTATAGGTGACTCCATGCAGTGTAAACGAGAATTTGGTTGCCTGCCTGCGTTACAACAGGGTGTGGTATGGTATGTGCTGCATGGTGACAGTAACCCTCTGCCTCCAACAGGCTGTGCTTCTGATGGATGCTGAGAAGCGTATCCGGTTACTACAGTTTGTCACAGGCACCTCCAGAGTACCCATGAATGGATTTGCCGAACTCTATGGTGAGTATGGCACGCCCCAGAGTCCTCTGTCGTCCTATGAGGACCCAAGCAGGCAACGACCAGCCATCTCGGCCCCTCTCCAGACCACATGTACCTGTATTAGTTCCACAGAGACCCACAGAGATGCAGAACAGAGGGCTTCAACCCACAGGGACTGAGGTGGTGTTCATACAGAGACCCCCCTCCCACCCCCCTTCTTCATTGTTCAGGTTTTTTAGTTCGGTTTAACCAGATTTTTCAGAATCACCCGTATGGTTGAAAGCTCCCTCCTCCCAGACTGCAGGGCTCTTTCTGCTCCGTGCATCAAAGCTTTACACTGCATTACTTTCCCCCTGAGATCGAGCCGTGCAGACCAGGGGTTTCCCACAGGACTCACCCGGGCAGACCGCACTCTGAGGTTCCTTCTCCCTTGCCCTAAGTCCCACCACAACTTCGTTCTACTGCTTTAAGCCCATTGATACATCTTTTTCCTTTTCTTTTTTTTTTTTTTTTTTTTTGCCCAGGTTCCAATGGTCCTCAGCTGTTTACAATAGAGCAATGGGGCAGTCCGGAAAAACTACCCAGAGCTCATACATGGTAAGTCACCCAATCGTCTTGGGGGCTGGAGAGGTGGCTTCCATTGCCCTCTGCAGAGGACTTGGGTTTAGCTCACAGCCCTGACCTGGTGGCTCATAACCATCTGTAACTCCAGGTCCAGGAGATTTGACTTTCATGGGGCACCAGGTACACATGTGGCGCACATACATGTAGGCAGAGCACGCATACACATAAAAATGAATCTAAGGCTAGCCAGGTCTCAGGTGCCAGCGGGGTGAAGCCATCATGGGAGCATAGTACACTGAGCTCTGCCCACCCACAGCTTCCAGTGCAGAAGAACAGTTGTGTAAGACGTCAATACAATCTTTCCATAAAGGGGAGCGAAGCTTAAGCCATGACTTGGATGGGTCCAGTGTCCTTGTAGGTGGAAGAGTTTAAGTCTCCGTGCTCCCAGGAATCCCCCTCAACCATCTTCCCACTATTTCAGAGCGGGGGCTTCTTTGCTCACTGTCTATGAGTACAACAGTCCCCAACCTCTCACACACTCTATTTTTTTTTTTACTCCCACTTTAAATTGATTGTTTCAAAATAAGGATAAGAGACGGTGATGGTTCTCCTGCCATCAAGCCGACAACCTCAGTTGGATCACTGGGACCCACAGAGTGGAACGAGAGAGAGCCAACTCCTGCAAACTGTTGTCCCATCTCTACATGTGTGCTGTGGTATACACACATGCATACAACAAACAAATGTTTTCTTTTTTTTTTTAAATAAAATTAAGGACAAAATTCCCCATAGCGACATCAATTTAAATGGCCTTCCATTCACACAGTCTGAGTGACCCATGGGCTGTGGCACCATCATGTCTCTCTGGCTGGAGAGGGAGGAAGAAGCTCAGGGAGTTGGCTTGAAAAGAGCCACACAACACCCAGGACAGGGACAGACACCACCTAGTAGATTTTATAGCAGCTTTCAGCAAGCTCCTTCTAGTCCAAACTCAGTTGGGCTCCCATGTTTCTGCACAGGCTTTGGCTTCCCCCTTGCTTTGTAGAAGGAGGAGGGTGTGGCCCTGCCTTTCTCAGCATGGTGAGCATGCTGAGTTGATGTGAGCATCCTTTCCACCCACCGTCTCATCCTTTAAATGTTCTTGAGCTGGGTAAGAGAGAGCATTACTCAATAGGGGTGACTTGCCTTACTTGACATCTTTTGGTCACTTGCTCCCAGCCCCTTTTGCATATATCCTGATCCAACCCTCCCATGCTCCTGGGAGCAGTCTCTCCCTTTTGCACTTGAACAGAGTCAGAGAACTTAGATGACATGCCCAAAGTCACAGATTGAAAAGGCAGGATTTGAATTTGCCCCATAAACAAATAGCCTTATTTCTTGCAGAAGGCATCCATCTATATTCAAAGACCTCACTCTTGAAGGGTGTGCTATATCCTCCCCACCCCAGCTGAAGCCTTGTTGTTAAGTAGCTTTTAAAGAATGCAGCGCTCTCTCGCGCTCTCTCTCTCTCTCTCTCTCTATATATATATATATATATATATATATATATATATGAACCTCACTGATAGCCAACTGAATAGCAGAGGTGACTCAGTTTTCTGGAGCCCAGAATAGCCTGGGCTCTGTTCTAAGGTCTGCAACACTCCTAGGAATGGGGCCCCATGGAACCTTGGTCTTACCCTCTTGTGTAAGGATCTGCATATATTCATGACTGGGGAAAATATATATGTATGTGTGTGTGTGTGTGTATATGTGTATATACACATATACACACACACACACACACACATACATATACACTCACTCATGCTCAGAACACAAATAACCTTAGCTGCTTCACACCTACAACAGTTGACTCAGGCATGATGGAGCAGAGATAGTATGAGTACTAGTCTGTCCATCCTTCATTCCTGAGGTGTGCATGCCTCGTGTGTGTGTATGTGTGTGTGTGTGTGTGTGTGTGTGTGTGTGTGTGTGTGTGATGTGGTGTGTAGGAAGGGGTGCACATGCTACCAGTGTGGTCAGAGGACAACTCTGCAGTCAGTTCTTCCTTCCACTCTCGAGTGGCTTCTGGACATTGAACCAAGACTGCAGGCTTGCCTGCTGGCCCACATGTTTAGTCTGTATATGTTGGTGCTTGTCTTGCCCTTGAATCTCCCTCCCTCCCAGCAGCAGCAAAGGAGTCATGGACAGTTGGAAGATTCCTTTCTTTTCCCTGTTGGTTGTATGGCCTGTTTGGCATAGGCACTGTCATAGCTAGAATTTGGCTTTGGATAATAAAATGCGACTGTCTTTTTAATTCCCTAGCTCAAACAGCCAATGCTTATTAGCCAAAACCAGGGAGTGCTGCTATGGCCAGGAGAATGGCGGCCCCTCACCTCTACTTTCCTTTCCTTTGGCAGCTTTAATCGCCTTGATTTACCTCCATATGAAACCTTTGAAGATTTACGGGAGAAACTTCTCATGGCTGTGGAAAACGCTCAAGGCTTCGAAGGTGTGGATTAAGGAAGGCTCCAGCGTCCGGGGCACTGCCCTTCCAGCAAGTTCCGAGCGCACTTTTGCATTTGCCGAGCAGACTTTTGCAGAGCCGGTGGCAGAAGCAGTGGCCTGGCCCGGCTCTGGAGCCCAGCTTGTCTGGGCCCTGCCCAAGTTCCGCCAGGGAACCCAGCCCCAGCTCAAGTGCCGCCCCCTCACCGCCAATTCTCAACTGGTTGCCGTGTACACTGATTACATTTCAGGAGGACGTGTTCTATTTATGTTGTGCCTCTGCAGGCAAAGCCCTTAATAAATATTTTGCATACTTTCTAATGACAATGAATGGAATTAATCACGCTACAGGTATAGTATTACAACTCATGTTTACTTTTTAAAATGATTTAGACTGATTTTCAGATTTTATTTCATTACAATTAAAGATGTCTCATGTACTTGGAAAAGTGAGCATATTTTTTTTGTATTTGAATTTCATATCAAGCTTAATGTCAGTGACATTTTTTTTATTTTTGAAGTACTTTGACACTCCCAGCCTCTACTTTATTAGAATTGGAAGACGAATTTTTCTTCAAAAGCCTTCTACAGACAAATACTTTTGAAAAAACTTCGAATATAACATTAAGCATAATATTTTTTCCATACTCAGAATGAAAATAAACTGGATATTACCTTTTTTTTTGTACAAATTTAGATACTAAGTCCAGGCTGGAAGAATTGTAACATAGCATGATATCTTTGTGTTAACTTGAAAGGAATGACCCCATTGTCCCTTAGAAGTACTGACGCGTGCCATCACGCATTTAAGACAGGTTTGGACTGTCATCTCGCATCAGAAACCATTACAGTTTCCTGTTGCTGTACAGCCTCTTCTGAACTCTCTTCTCTCTTTGGTGTTCATAGAGACATTTCCAATGGCATTGCTTGATTCAAAACCAAGGAAACCAGAACCATTGATCTTCTATCTCTGTGATTGCTAAACAGTAGCCAAATAACCCTCCTTTGCTGTATCTGCGTCCCTTCCGAAGGCACTTTATGGAGGTCACATCTGCTTTTGTGTCCATTTTTTTTTTCTCACGAATATCACTCGTGGCGATTGCTCCTGCCTCCCTGCACAAGTCTGTCCGGTGTGGTACCTATCAGTTGTGAACTTGGCTGCTGGCGTATGAACCCAGATGTGACGCAGAGCCTCTGCACCGATCTTCTCCAACTGTTCTGTAATCTCTACTCAACAATAAGGTTTTACTTACTGTACACTTAACCAAGTTGTGTGACCTATGACCTACTTTGCATGCTCTGATACTGTGTGCCGCCCCCCCCCCAGGTCGTGTCTGTTGTGTGCTAGTTTAAAAGTGACCTAGAAAGCCCAGTGGGAACCACAGAGCTCAAGCTGTCCGCTCAAGTGGTGGAAGAGTGAGGGTGTCTGCAGTTTGTAAGTCTTGTTCTGTTGTGTTCTGAGAAGATGCCTGAGGCAGTATGGGAGTTTCAACACCCCTGCTGTCCCTTTAACTTGTATTGTCCTAGACCCTGTCCTGGAAGTTAGGGGACATGGGGTATTTTTTTGATCTCTTGCCAGTTGTGAATAAGACAGAAAGACTGTGTTCTCTGTTACGTAAGAAGGGTCTTTGGTAGAAGAAATTGCTCGTGTTTACACAGCTGTGGATGCCATGAAGAAGCCGTGGACATTCTTGGTGGGTGAAGCCCTCGACAGTGGAATCCTACCAAGCTGAACGTCGGCTTCTATCCATATGCTATCGAGTAATTATAGAAGCAATTAACACTCGCTGTTCTTGCCTCTGGTGAGATATTTTTCTCCTGTAGTTAACAGATATTGGGTGGGGGGGAGGGGAGATACATTTTTTTAATAACCTTCCAAGTCCAGAACCATCTCTGTTATAGAGTGTGCCAAAGCCTGAGCTAAGCAGTGTATTTTAATCGAAGAAGAAACCAAAATCTATTCTAAGAACTGGGGTTCTATACCTCTGTAGGCCCTTTATTGAACAGCATTATTCACTAAATGCAAAGGGAGCCAGCAAGATGGCTCAGTGAGTCCGGGTGCTTGTCACCTAGCCTGACATTCTGAGTTCAATCCCTGGGACCCACCTGATAGGAGAGAAATGACTTCTACAAGTTGTCCTCCGACCTAATACATTTACAAACAAACGAACAAAAGATTAAAAATGAGAAAAGAGGACTCAATTCTGATCATTTCTAAGCCGAGAGCAGAAAAGACTTCTTAAATCCACTCCAGGGAATACTTGAAGGCAAGTCATTGTGATTAACACTTCAGTTCATTGGCCCATGATCATTTCAGATTTTAACAGCTGTTACTGTTATTGGAGATCGGAGAGTTGGCCTGTTAGAAAGTAAAAAATACAGTACAGCTTCCTGTTCCTCTGGTTTGTGAAGTTTCACTCGTTGCCTAAAATGCCCAATGCCTCGTCTCCAAACCTTGCTGCCCTTGCCTGGTCATCTTTGTACAGTAACTGTAAATGGCAGTGGAGACTATGGTGTTCCTGAGGGGCGCTGGCAAGTCATACTCTGGATCTCCCTACTACCAGCCAGGTGCTGTTTCCTTCTGAGCTATGGAGACCACACTATCCTGTCTCCCTGCAAATAATTGTGGATCACTTACCTTGAGGCTGCAGAGGGGGTTCCAGGACTCTTAATTCACTGTGGAGGGACTTCGAGCATTAGGTGGCTCTCTCATGTTCCTGCCCCTTTTACTCCATGCCAAACCTGGGATTAGACAGCCTGCTGGCTCCAGAGAAAGGTCTTGGTAGGCATTAGTCTATCCTAGGTGTCCCCAGTGCATTGTCCTTGTCTGTCTGAAACACCCATCTCTACCTTCCCTGGCCAGTCCTCTGACGGTTCACAAGGGCCAGAGATATGGACTTCATTTTTGTTCCCAGGACTGATGTAGCTTAGTGGCAAGTGTCTGCCTGGCATGTACTTAGCTGTAGATTTGATCCCCATTGCTGGGACCGGGGAACGGGGTGGATAAGAAATAAAAATTCTGTTTCTGAGGCCCTTTAGCAAGAGACAGAAAATCCTGCCATTCCGGTTTTAAATTATATAAACCAACATGACAAGAACTGTTTCCCCCCAAAAGGCTTCAGCAGCTAACTTTTAGAAGTGAGGTTCAAAGATTCTTTAACCACTTCTGAATCTCACATGGCCTGTTGCTCTTGGTCTTGCTAGACTCCAGTTTGTTCTAAGAGTCAGGCTTATGTATAGCAGCTTCTAGCCGGTTCTCTGTTATCCTGGTAATATTGTTTCTCAGCTCTGAAATTTGAAAGTCTACGAAGAAAGCCTGGGTTCATCAGCTGCCCAGCCCCACCTCTCCACTGAGCGCTCCCCCTCTCCCCCTCTCCCCCTCTCCCCCTCTCCCCCTCTTCCCCTCCCCCTCTCCCCCTCAACAGAAGGAAAAAGGCTATCTGTTGTCATTCTCTTCCTGGCCAGTAGGAGTGCTGCTGTGCAGGGTCACTGCCTGCCCTTCTCCCTCTCTGGCTCCCAGAAGATCACATGCTACCTCTGTCTCATTCACAAATTGGGGTATATCCTAAGTCATGTCAAACTGCCGATTTCAGGACTGGGATGTGTTTTAAAAAAAAACAAAAACAAAAAACTTAAACTCCACTTTGTACCTTAGATTTTAAAACTGGGTAGAAATGTAATATACATTGGACCACTTTTTTAAGCCTTAATGAACAGTGTATATACATCTGTGTATGCACACTCCACCCCAGAGTGTTTTCAGTGTGCCAGAGAAGCAGCTGTGGCGTCAGGACATGAGCCTGTCTAGTGTTTCCTAGGAAATGGATAGTTTTCTGTTGGTAGAGCATTTTCTAAGGAAACCACTCACTCATCGCCCACCCTTTGTTAGAAGTGTTGACGCTCCAAAGCACGCGTGTGAAGCACCATGTATCTTGACCGGTTTCATATTTGTAAGAAGCACCGGTAGGAACCTAAGAGCATCGGTTGGAGTGTGACCTCTGATGCCCCTGCATTCCCGCCACTGCGTCTCGGTGTATTGAAAGCCTCTCCTGTGACCACAGCCTGTGTTGACAGATGTCTGTCCCTGTGCAAGCCAGTCTGGGTCTCAGACTCAGACTGCTGTATCTATCCTACGTTGTCACAATTTCCTTCTCTGTTAACTCTGTGACTGTTCTTCCTTTTGCTACTCTCAGCGTAACATATATACATATATGTGTGTGGGGGGGTGGGTGCTATCCAAATATATTTGTATATATTTGTATAGCATTTTTACACTTTAGGAGTAATCTGGAATTCAAAAGGGAACGAGAGCTTACTCCCTTCCACAGTTTCCTCCAAGCCCTGTCCTGAGAATTCTGACCCTCGACACCTGAGAGAACCCTAGAAGGACATTATTAGCTCGCTGTCATTTCTGAACTCAGGATCTGTTATCAAATGAAACATGTTTAAAAAGTGACTCTGAAGGCGAAAAGAGTTGCAAGCATTCCAAATGAATTCTCAGCGTTTCTTAACTTTTTATTATGACCCCCCCTCCCCACCTGCCACACACACACACACCTCCTAACACACAGCTGAGTGCTATTTGATACAATAGTCAAAACCAAACTACCTTGACATTTTTCTAAGACAGCTTAATGGCTGATGCTCGTTTTCACAGCCCGTGGTGGGCTTTAACGTAGCTCGAATCTGGTACACGCGTAAAGTTTTACGGTCAAGTCCTTTTCTTTCTTCTTGAGAGACCTAAAGAGATACTGTAGCTTGTTTTTCTGACGGCAAATGGGAACTGTGACAAAGTGAAGTCCTTGTAAAGCGGTCATACAACTTGTCAAATATTTAATAAAGAATTACGGACGCTGGAACATTTCCTACATACGTATTATGGGTTGTCTGGCTTAAAGCTTCTTCAGGAACGGTTCGTTTCAATCAAGTCAGATATTTAAATGACTGCAGGTTTTAGATGTGGTCATTTCCTTAATCTGTTATACGAGCCCCACCTTAGGGATGGAGTCTGCCCTGGGTTCTCGTTATAAGGCTCATGTGCCCCCATGCACGTGCTGGGTTGTGTCTTTTTTATTAAACCTGAGCATTGCCCGCTTTATACAGCACTCATGGTTTTATCACTCCATCCCCAGGAAAGCAAACTGAATTCACCTCTGCTTGCCAGTGTGCCCCGGACTGAGGGACGGTGAATGACATTAGCAACCAAGCCACGGTGGTTCTCAGAAGATGCTCTGGCTCTCCAGACATATGAAAGGGTTTCCACTAAAATTCAATCTCTTGGGGCTGGAGAGATGACTCGGTGGCTGCTTTTCATTAGCCAATTAGTGCTTTCCCAGAAGTCCTGAGTTCTCTACCGGGGCTCCTTGGGCCCAGGGCTGGAGAGAAGGCTCACTGCCTCAAAGAGTGTCCTTTCAGCACTGCACCTTTGCAGTGGCTGCCCAGAGGCCACCCTCCCTCCAGGTTGTGCCCTGTGCTGTGGTGTCTCTCTGTTCTTTTCTACTTCTGAGCCCAAGCTGGCTCAGGCTGCCTTCCCTCTGGCTGCAAATCCCAGAGCAGGCAGGGTGGCTCTGGAGATATAAGGTGAGTGGAGACTGCCACCTGCACCTCCAGTAGAGTGCCTTGACCCTGCTGAAGACAACCCAAGCTTGTCACCTTAGGGGTGCTGGCCTCAGTCCTTGGAGATATGAACCCTGCAATGTTGCTTCTTGTTGGTGCTGCTGAACTGGCCAGCACGGGAGCTGATGGCCTGTTCTAAGCAGCTCTATAGGCCCTATCCCCAGATTCTGGTAGAAAATCTTTGTCCTGTGTAAAGAAAGGGCTTACCTTACAAATCAGTTCAGGGGTATGGGGGAGTTTAGAGTAGCCAAGGGGTCTAAAGGGAAAGTTCAGATGCGGTAAGAGAAGCCTATTGCTTGGGAGGGACCTTGGTTAGCTGCATAGAACAGCCCCTGGCAACACTCCATCCCTGGCTTGGATTGTCATTCCAGAATGCTCCTTCATGCCACCTCCAAGTCAGTCCCCACCCCTACATCTCAGAGTCCTTCTGAAATTTCCCTAACATATTAGCTTTGTCTTTTCTAGAATTTCCCGTAGAACCATATAACTTACTCTGATGTTTTTTTTTTTTTTCCTAGTTGGGATAGCTGTGACTCTTTAACCTCATTTACTAAACCAGACCTGAGGATGTTGCTCAGTTGGCAGAGTGCTTCCCTCCTATGCACAGAAGTCCTAGGTTTGGGGTCCCATAACTACGTAAAACAGCATAAGCGTGCATGTCCGTAATCTCAGGGAGAATCAGAAGTTCAAGGCCATCTTCAGCTACATGTCAAGTTCAATACCAGTGTGGCCTACTCAAGAACTCATTTCAAAAAAAAAATTTTTTTGTTGTTGTTTTGAATGGGAGCCCGAATAGCATAATGAATGGGGGAGGGAGTCAATTTAATATTCAGATAGTTTACCTATTTCACATGGAGTGGGTCAGTCACCACTTTCAGACTAGATAGTCACCTTGTAGATTTTAAAGCTTACAGTGATCCTGGCCTTCAGGTTGAAATATAGGTTTACCTTGCAGTGGAAGTTCCCAAGGAATCATAGATGGAGTGTGGATTACGCTCCAGATTTCTAGATCATGTCTCACTTCTTCTCTCTGAAAGATCCTCAAGTAAGAGGAAATGAGTTCATTAGGGCAGATTAACACAGTAGCAAGCAGTATGAAGATTGCAGGGGCTTGCTTGACAGAAGCTTATTTCCCACAATCCTTTGCAGGTTTGAACAGGTACTCCCTTCTGTTGTCATTCAGGTGCCCAGGCACCCTCCCTCCTCAGCCCCACAATCCCCACAGAATGACAGAGCCTGGAGAAGGAAGAGTCTGGGGGGTGGGGGATGAAAGCAAACCCCCTCTGCCTAGGTCCCCTGGCCAGAAGCAGGACCATTGCTGTAGCTAAATGCAGAGGAGTCTAGAGACAATCTTGCAGAGATGGTTTCTCCTGGAAACAGAGGCCTTGCCGCCATTCACCAAGCCTCCAGAGTCTTCCGTTTACTCTCTGGGTTCTGCTGCATAGTTCATGGATCTCTGTTTGAGCCCAGTGATGATGTTAGCACGAATTTACATGCAAGGAAGTGAACTTGCAGAGCAGAACTAGAAACCCAGGTTACCTGGGTAAGAGGCCACCACTCAACTACTGACTGTACTACCTAGCTTCCAGCTACTCCACCAAACATTCCAAGGGTAAAAATACCAATCAACTCATTTATACTAGGATGTAAGGATCCAGTTAGCTAGACCCAGAAGTAGTTTTATTTTAACAACTCCTAAAGATGATGCTTAATTCAAAAAAAAAATATTTTTTAAATCGAAGTTATGCCCTTTAGTTACCAGGACAGTGAGCAGAGAAGGTTTTGGTGGACAAAGGGGTCTATTTCTGCCACTAAATCATTGCAAATATGAAATATCTACACAACTTGAAAGACCCTGTCCCAGATGCTGGCCTCCAGCATGAAGCCAGGGCCTCCCAAAGGACATGTAAATACCCTTTTGTGCAACAGAACAAAGAGCCAAAGGGGCTAGACATGGAAAACTGGAATTTCCACTCTGAAAAATGCTTGGTAGGGGCACCTCACTGTTGTATTTGTAGAGGAGTTTCTATCTGATGACAAATTTTAGATGTTAACTTGTATTTAAGTACTGCTGGAAGCCTGGCACGGGCTATGCCTGTCACCTAGCTTTTCCTTTCAGTTCAAGGCCTCTGCCCCAGAGTCCTCCTCCTTCAGTCCTTCCTGCTGGGCTGCAGTCTCTCCTTGGCCCTCTGTCCTCTTCTGCATGGTCTCTTTACTTTAGACATTCCTTTGCTGGCTCGGCAGTGACGTTGGGAGAGGCCGGTGGACATGTCATCCTCATATATCGAGTGTGTAAGCAACAAGCCAGGCCTTTGAACCCTGGGCTCCAGTTAAAAAGTAACGCACTAAATGCTGGATCAAGAGGAGACAAATATTAGCTTTGGAGGCGGAGAGCCTCATCATTGAGAAATGTCTGCTGTTGGCAACAGGAAGAGAGCAATGGTCACGCCAGAGTGGGGGGTCCAGATTCCTGCAACCTTAGGCTAGACACTCTATTCTTTTATTTAAAAATAAAAGTATTTATGTTCAGGTGTGGGAGGGGGACTCACCACACTGGACATATGGAGGTTAACGGACAACGTGTAGGTGTTAGTTCTGTCCCTGTACAATGTGGGTTTGGACCAGCAGGCTTGACAGCAAGTACCCTCACCAGATGAACCACCTCTTGGCCCAGACACTGTATTCTACAAGTTGAACATTGAAGCGGCCAGTCCTTAAGTTCCCTCCTAGAACTCCCTTGATCTGAGAGCCCCAGGACTGTCCTGTAACGTGACCACTTTGTGCCTCTGTCCTTTGTCACCTTGATTTGGCAACCCAGTTCTGTCACTTGTTTGCAGCCAAGCTCTGCTGCCTGCTGGAAGCTTCCATACATCTTCCCACTCTCCTGCCTACTGCCTGAGTCACTGGAGATGTCTAGGAGGACAGCAGAGTAGCAGGTCTCCATGGATCAAACCCAACAGCTCAATCTCAGCCCCGGGCCCCAGAGACCACTCCTACCATGCTTCTCTGTGGTTTCCAATGACCCTCCTTATTTCATATGTCACTCTCAAAATGTCCCTACAAGCCTCTCCTCTCAAAATATACATGTGCCCACAGGTTGTCCTTAGTAGGCTTGCTCTCTCCCCATTGCTCTCCTTCCCTGCTACCTCTCTTTCCCTCACAGGTCCCTGGGGACTGTCACATCTATCTCTAGCCCCAACCTCTCTTCAGTCTCTCATCTCCAAAACCCTAGTAGACACTATCAACAGACATCTCCAAGTCACTCAAACTCCAAAATGTAGCCCTGACACCTCACACCAGAAACTCCATCAATGGCCTTCCATGCATCTTTGATCCCCAAGTAAGAAGTATGGCAAGGTAGGGTTCCCAGGACATCCCGTGCTTGTGGGCACCAGTCATGTCAGCAATGAAGGAGAGTAAGACAACACCTTTGTATCCCAGGTCTGAGTGGAGACAAAGAAGTAACATGTAAGTAGATACAATGTATGTATGTGGTGTTACTAATGAAGCCAAGGCAGACAGAGGCTGCAAGTAGTGTAAGTAGCCTGAGTTTAGATCCTATGACAAAACAGGTTGGAGACCTCGAAGCAGTGAAAGAGCCAACTATGGGTCCACTGGAGCTGTGTATGAGGTTGAGGAGCCCCCTCAGCAAAGGCCCTAGGTGGAGGCAGAGAAAAGGCATCTCAGCTAGAGCCCACTTAGAAAGGGAAACCCAGAAGTTTGAGTAGGGCCAGGCTAGGCCTTGCAGGATTTTCATGTCATAAGCACATAAATGGTATTAATGACTTTTAATTTTTCATATTTAATGTTTGGGAGACAGAGGCCTGCTGCATAGCTTAGATTGTTCTAAAACTTAAAATCCTCCTGCCTCAGTCTTTCACGTTCTGAGATATCATGTATAACTACACACGATAGCATAAACAGCATTTTAAACTTCTATGAGGCAGAAGTGGGGGGCGGTGAGACAAAGCCAGAGGAGTAGCCAGAGAGGTAGCAGAGAAAGCAGAAAAGAGTGCATTCTGGGGACTGAGGTACCGGCATTCATCACCGGCAATGGGGAGCATCTGTGAGTTCTGATGGCTGCTCAGAGAGACAAGAGCTTAAGTGGCCACGGTAACTGGCAACAGTTTGGCCCAGTGACCTTCACAGGAACGGCTTGGTCAGTATGCTGACAGTAAACACCTGATGAAAGAGATCTCTGCAAGAAGGGGAGAAGGCACTGGGTCAGCAGGGACTTGTACAACAGATAGCACACCCTCGCTCCTTCTTTCCCCGCAGCCTTCGACCTCACATTCTTCTGCACGCTCCACCCAAGTGTGACAGTCATGACAGTCACCTGATGACAGTGTCTCACTATCTCTCTCCTGATTCTCTCCTGTGCCCAGTTTGCACACAGTTTCCAGTCTAGCCAGAATTTGCCATCCACCTGCCCATACAGAGACTTGCCAGTATCCACTAGGGAAAACCTGAAGCCCTTCTCCATCTTCCTACAGAATTCAGAAGGCACCATCAGGACTTAGCCCATGCCATGGTTCCTTCCTGCTTTGGCTCGCTCTACAAACTCTCCAAAAAATGGACTTCCCATACATCCAAACCAAGCTCCTGTCATCTCTCCAATGTCACTTTATCCCCCAGGCCTTTCTGATTACCCACTAACTGAAGCGCCACACTTCTTTGGACTTGTAGACCTTTGTCCCTTCACACCTGTAGTCTAATTGTCTCAGTCTTACCCGCCACCAACAGCAGACTAGGAGGGGTCAGCCATTGCCTCCATCCCTGGCTTCTCAGTGAAACTCAATTTCAGTGCTTTGGACAGTGGGAAGTAGAGGAAGACATTGGCTACAGTCAGGATATGGGGCAGTCTGGATTTCAGTTTTAACGGGTCTGCCTTACCCTTTCCTGTGTTTTATTCCTCCTGAATAAACCGTCAAGCCTGGCCAAGCTGCCAAAGACCTCCACCATGTGACCCTGACAGAGAGGACTAATAGACTGTAAATCCCTTGTGTGTTTGGGGGTCTGGACAAAGAATAAGAGAAGACAAGATGACAGTTAGCAAAACACACCAACCAGCAGGCACACCACCCTGTCTGAGCCTGTGAGCACTTATCAACACTCCAGAGGTTCCTAGAAAACAACCAGAAATTCAGCTGCCCTTTCTGTGTCTCCACTTCTCTTTCCAAGGCTCCAGGACCAGCAACCATTTCAGTCTTTAGAAACAACAGTTTCCCAGGAAGTCGTTGCCTCTTGGGCTTGGCTAGGGTCATGGTTGTGAGGACTCTAGCACACAGAAAGGAGGTGGCCTGGAGCAGCTAAGCCTGCTCTACTTAAGATATGGTAAGAAGTTAGTTGTATTTGAGAAGGGCAGGAAAAATCTCAGGAATTCTCAGTGGGCTTCTGAGAGGTCACATGCAGGGAGAGCACTCAGTTCATATGGAGACTTAAAAGTTGCCAAAGGACAGGTGAGTCAAAACTTCATTGCCCGTGATCTCTATTTGGTCTTCCCCAGATTTTTGTTGTTGTTGTTTTTTTAATGGTTTTTTTGAGACAGGGTTTCTCTGAGTTCCTGGCTGTCCTGGAACTCACTTTGTAGACCAGGCTGGCCTCGAACTCAGAAATCTGCCTGCCTCTGCCTCTCCAGTGCTGGGATTAAAGGCGTGTGCCACCACGTCCGGCTTCCCCAGACTTTTTAAAGGATGATGTTGGCATCTAAATTTCACATTTCCCCTTTCTGTCTAAAGCCTTGGGACCAATCCACAGGCCCTGATTCATGCCTGCTCCCTTTCAGTAAGATGTGCAGCTCCTGGTTCGTACACTCCCCTCACCCTGGCTGTCCCAACTGGCCCCCTCCACTCATTTATCTGCCTCGCTGTGCGAGCATTAACATTTGCAACCTCTGCACCTGGCGGTTGGCAATGTGGACCAAGATAAAGTTTGACCCTGTCTTATCTCAGTGACCCTTCCGCTTCTCTTTACTTAGGATGGGACTGTTCTATCTTGTTATCACAACATATCCCTGGGACCTCATGGCTCACGTAGAGTTAGACTCAACCTATTAGAAGCATCTCTGAGTCTCTCCATCCCCTCTAATGCTCAGCTGGGTAAGGAGCTGCCAAGGTTTCCTCCATGGGCCCTCTTTAGTTATTGTACTAATACAGTTTTACTCCTAGGAAGGGGAACACTATGAGAATCTCATAAGTGAGTCTTCAATGTCCCAAGTCTTGCACAGGCATTGATTAAAGACATCTTAGGCACATATACACACATACACACACATGCACACACAAAAATGCTTCCTTTTAGGCAAAAGAAGAGTCCTGGTTGAATGGCCTATGGGCAAGTTCAGC
Organism: Mus caroli; assembly: GCF_978045245.1. Taxonomy (NCBI): domain Eukaryota; kingdom Metazoa; phylum Chordata; class Mammalia; order Rodentia; family Muridae; genus Mus; species Mus caroli. Next base: position 63,531,608 of record NW_028227274.1, read on the forward strand.
TTGTAGAGACATCATCTTCTCATCTCTTATGCCAATTTGATGACACGCTATCCAAATCACAGGCCTGATTCCAAGGAGAAGAAACTAAAGAGCTCTGTGAGATTTAAGTTTACCAATCCCATTGCAAGTATCCCAAAGGGATGGGGGAGTGATTGACACCAAGTAGGGCAAGTGGTTTCCACTGGAAAAGAGCATTCCTTCCTTCCAGACATCAGAATCGACTATTAGGCCCAAGCACTGTGCTAAATCCATGGTCTCTTCTCTCAATGTTTCCACTTAATGACAAGGCAGAAAGCCAATGAGTGTGCTGTGAGTGTGCCTACTGCGTGATGGAATGCAGAGGGTTTCTTTTTTTCTTTTTACATTTATGGAAAGTAATAGGCCATATATGTCACATGTTCTGTAGCGTCTCCATTGGTCTGGGGCTAACCCACTCCGACAGCCAATACATGACTATTACATGAAGAAATAGATAGAGGATATAAAGAGGGCCGTGCCATTGGAAGCCAGCTTTGCCATCCAATGAGACCCTGGCCCAGTGTCAGAGAGCATCAGACCTAGAGCACTTGAGCTTTGGCAAGGCAAAGGTCTCTCACAGGAAGGATTTTGAAGTGAAACTTGAACATCAACTGGACAAGACACAGAACTCACAGCCTGGTGAGCTACCTGGTGAGCTAGCCCCCACAGGCACAGGTCTGGAAGAATTTGAGTAGCCCAAGGGACAGTGGCTACCCATCCTGAGGGGGAAAAGGGATTTTACTCCCTGAGGGAAGGAGACCAGGCATGGCAGTGACCGCTTCTGTCAGTGTCACAGGGTTAGTGCCCGGCCCAAGGCATCCCATGGAATAAAACCTTCCAGTTATGGGTAAACAGATTCCCCAAAACCTCCGTAACATGCCCAAGTAAGAGAAACACTCATTTATTAGGCTTATCCTATTTCCCAAGCACAGTTCTAAGTTGTTTCAAAGTATCAACATGCAATGGTCCTTATGCCCCTTACCAAGTAAACAACCTACTATTCCATTGTTCAGATAGGAGAATCAAAGAACAGAAAACAATTTAAAAACAAAACAACAACAACAGCAAAACATATCCAAAGTCACCAAGCTTAAACAAGAGGTCTGAGTTCAGAGCTGGCTTTTATTGTCTTGATTTAGGCTTGCCACTACCATTGTCTTGATTTAGGCTTGCCACCAAAAGCAAGAGCCTTACTCTATGTCAGCTGCTCACTGCAAATCAGGGACTTGCCTCCTCTGCTGCCCTCTGGCCCCTAAATTCGCCATGACACCGAAGAAGACTAGAACCTAGATTTCAGGGGGAGGAACAAAACTTTCATCTCTCACCCTTGGAGGTAGAAGGAGCAGAGAGATGAGCAGTGTGTGAGGAGTTTGTTATCCCTGGGGTCCAAAGCCCACATTACTCTGTCTCCTATCTGTCCTGTCAATATCTGTCACCTCAATGTTTCTGTTTGAGGAGATAGGCAGGGAACACTGGCGTCTGCGACCTGAGGGTCAGGCCTGGCCGACACCGTGTCCTCTTCTTGTGTCAACTCCAAAAGGCAGGGTTTGGAAATAGAGTCAATAGAGGGCTTTATCTCTACTGAAACAGTGTTTGGAGAGAATTGGGCAATGATGGATGGAGTTGGATCAGAGGAAATGTCAATTCGGGGATTTTTAGATTCCCAGATATTGTTGGTTCTCATGTCTCTATCAGTTTGCCTTCCTCTTATTTTAAAGAAAGAAAGAAAAGAAAAGAATGAATGAATGAATGAATGAATGTAGAAATAAAAAAAAAACCCGCCAGATTAATGTCTATCTTCTTATCCAATCCATGCAATGACTCTGAGAGGGTGTTCTAGATCATTCTACTTGTCCTCTTCTCACCAGATGTGCCACCTATGGGCACAAGCTATCACCAAGTCCCCTCTGTTGACAGCTCCAGGGCCCTTTATAAGGATAACTGTGCTGGAGTGTAAGCCAACAGGGAAAGGACTGGAAGCAAGCCTATGCTGAGAGAAACAGCCATGTGCCAGGGGAGGCATGGCAGCCGTCAGCTTGGAGAATTTTCAAAGTAGAGAGGGGACATTAGAGATCACTTGGACTTCAATGTTCAGGTACTTGTAATATAGAGAAGGGAGATTTCTGGATCAAGTGACCAGGTAGCACACATGGGACAAATCTGAGCTTAGTCACCGAAGTCCAGGGGCTGCTGCCAAAGCTGGTTGGATTGTTTGCACTTGACACGTGACTTCTTAGCTCTTGTCTTTAAATTTTTCCAGGTTCTCTGTCTCTCTGTCTCTCTCTTTATGTGCGTGCACACTATAAGTACATGTCTAGGTGAGTGTGTACACATGTGTACTCAGATGTACATGCATACGTGTACACATGAGTGTGGAATCCAGAGATCTACACGGAGGGTCTTCCACCTTTGGTAACTTACCATCTTTTGTGGATTAGGAGAAAACAGAGTCTCTACTGAAACTAGAGCCTATCATTTCCTCTTGGCTTGCTGGCCATTAACCACTGTGAATCTGGCAGGTTCCACCATGGTTCCAGCCCATCTCCCAGTGCTGGGATGACAGACACGAGCCACTGAGCCCAGATTTTATGTGGGTGCTGGGAAGTAGACTCAGGTCTTTGTGCCTCTATAACAAGCACTTTACTAACTAAGACATCACCCAGCTCTCTAGTTCTAAATCACCCATTCAACATGCCACTCATGGATTCTGGAGTCTTGTGACCCAATCTGGAGTGAACTAAGAGAGGAAGGGCTGGCCCTTTCTTTGAGAGACTTCCTGAAATCTCCTTTTTTGCCTAGTCCCTTCAAAAGCCTCTCAGCTGCAGAGGGAAACAGAGACATCTGAACACTGTCATGTCTGACATATGCCTTCACATGTCACCTAGACAGTCTCTCACCTAGACACACACACTCTCTGTCTCTCTCTCTCTCTCTCTCTCTCTCTCACACACACACACACACACACACACACACACGAGCCATCAGTATTTAAAACCACTGAAATAAAAGTACTGCCTTCTGGGGCAGGTAAACTGGCACTTGCTGTCCCATGATGTAAACCAGAAGACCTGAGTTCAATCCCTGAAACCCCCATAAGGGTGGTGGAAGGGGAAAACCAACTACTGTGTTGTCCTCTGACCTCCACACAGGCAACCTCTAAGATTTAGAAAAAGAGACATCTCCCTAAACAGCAGGAGCATATGAGTTAGAAACATGCCAGATTTTGGAATAGGCGTTGACAATGAGCACAGAGTTCACTGGGAAGGGTCTCTTCTTAAGAGGGCTCTCCCTCTCATGGAGTATTGAGATTTCACTGAGCTGGGCTGTACTGCCTGAAACTGAAGACCTCAGGACAGCTTCCTGTTGATTCAGAGACAAACCTCCTGGGGCTCCACGTATGGAAGTCAGTGAAAAGGTTAGGATCCTCTGAGGAGCTGCCTGCTTCCCCTGAAAACCATCTGCCATTTCAAGTGACTCACGTACCGACAAAGAGGACTAAAAATATTTGAGCCTGACATTTGCCTCTATTAAACAGTCATTTTGTTGCACACAGCCAGAAACTGAGGTTTTTTTTCTTTTTTTTAGAAGAGTACAGGGAAGCGTCTGCCTCTGCCGTGGGACATTTGTGGTGAGCTGAGAACTTGAGAGTGGGAGATGCCCTGCTGGGCTCAATGGCCTCAGGATCACAGCAAAGTCACCAAGTCACCAAATCTAGCTGTTTGAGGGCTGGTGGTATAGTCGAGGTGATAGAGTGTTTGTGCAGCACACAGGAAGTCTTGGGTTCCATAACCAGCACCAGCTAGAACTAGATGTGCTAGCACACGCCTGCAATCACAGCATCCAGGAGGCAGAGGTGGGCAGGATCGGAAGTTCAAGGTCATTGTTGGCTACTTGGAAAGTTCAAAGCAAGCCTAGGCTACGGGAGACCTTTTATTTCTTAATGGTTTATTTTTATTTAATATGCATTGGCATTTTTGTCTACAGGTATGTCTGTATAAAGGTGCCAGATGCCCTGGAAGTAGAATTACAGACAGGTGTGAACTGCCAGTGCTCTAAACTAAGCCATCTCTCCAGCCCCTCCCCCCTTTTTGGTTTTTGTTTTTTTCTAAATGATTCAGAGAAGCAGGAAGACTTAGCAACCAGCATGGCTGTGCTCCCTAAGAGACTGTGCTAGAGGGTGGGAATTCGGAGACACAAAGTACAACGTCTCATTAACAGACTAAGTATATTCACCTCTTTAATGTTGCTTAAGGTAAGCTTACCTTCTCGAGTGGTCCTTTGACCAGGCGCTTGATTCGGGCCAAGAGCAATGCTAGCTCTCCACCCAGGACAGAGATGCAATTCTCTTGACCAGAGGGGATTTTCCTTAAAGGACCTGTATTGCTACTCTGACAGTATCAGGCTTATTGGAAACATTTCTGCAATGATCATAATTTGGTAAAGTTTAGAGTATAACTTGCAGAAAATAGTTGATTTGCTCAAATTTGTACTGTCACATTGTAAGCGACACAGCTGAACCTGGTCACTTTAAAGATGCTTCCAAAAGAGATCAGATGGGTGAAAAGACACTTGGAGGTATCTTGAATTATTAAATTTATATACTGTTCCAGATAATGTAATCTCATTTAATCCCACCAACAGGATCTTTCTGTAGAACATAGGAGCTGTTGAATACAACAATATTGAGCATCTTTGGTTCACAGCTGCAGCTCTTGGCTGAAATTCTGTAACAGAGAAAAAATTTTAACATTGCTTTAGGTGTGTGTGTGTGTGTGTGTGTGTGTGTGTGTGTGTGTGTGTGTATGTGTGTGTGTGTGTGTGAGAGAGAGAGAGAGAGAGAGAGAGAGAGAGAGAGAGAGAGAGAGAAAATGCACAAAAGGTACCTGACAAGGCCTAGGACTCTGCTTTGTGAGTTGTTATAATTCAAAATTAAAACTAGGTCTGGAGAGATGGCTCAGTGGTTAAGAGCACTGACTGTTCTTCCAAAGGTCCTGAGTTCAATTCCCAGTAACCACATGATGACTCACAACCATCAGTAATGAGATCTGACTCCCTCTTCTGGTGTGTCTGAAGACAGCTACAGTGTACTCCTATAAATACAATAAATCTTTAAAAAACGAATTAAAACTATGAGAGGAAATGAAGAGAGCAGGCCTTCTCACTCCCAAGCCCCAAGTCACCTGTCTCCTTATGACAACTCCACAGGAACTTCTCCGTGGCCCTGCCAGCCATAGGGGACCATGTCTATCCTCCTCCCTGTTCGGATTAAAGAGGAAGAAGGGTATGCAAACTGTTGAATGTTGCTTTCTGCTTTCCTCTTCAAAAAACCTTGAGATTGCTCTGCTCTGAAGATCACTAGATCTTCAAGAGAGTTACTTGACTTGTTTAAAACCATACACATGGGCACGTGTAATATTTCAGTGGTTTCAGAATAGCCCATCCCCTTTCGACAGACATTCAATGTGTCTCCGGTACTTTGCTACATAATACTGTCATTTTGGTCACATAGGTAGGATGAATTCCTAGAAGTAGAACTGTGTGCCAAAAGATACGGGAAAAGGTGATTTTAATAGATGCTACCAAATTGCACGGCAATTTATATGAGTATCACCACACACCCCAGCCAGCAACATACGGGGTACCAGGACTATTGCCAACACTCTATAAAGCTAGGGCCTTTTCAAAATGAGAAAAAGCTAAAAAGGTTCCCAAATGTGGGGTGGTTGCTTATAGGTACCAGAAGTTTCCTGCATAATGAGCCAGGCAAGAAGACAAGAAACAGTCTAAGACATTCTCCCAACGTACCTCTGGCTCTTGCCCGAACAGACCATAGGCAGAGACCAATGGCCTACAATCACAGCCCAGTTGTTTCTGTGATGCCCCTATATCTCATGCAGGGAAATAAAAATCCTAATGTGTGGTTGGATTTCCAGGTGCCCAGAAGTAATTAACTGATCACACTTGCTGATCTCTGTAACCAATGGTCTCTCTGTGGTCTAGCCCACAGGACATCAGGACCTGTCTTAATTAGTTCTCTCCCACTAGCAAGACTCTGGCTGTACCAACCATATTAGAAATATCTGGGGGGGGGGGGAAGTTTCTATCCCTCTCAGCTCCTTCCTCTTATCCTCCCCTAAGAATGTGGTTTGAATAAATCACATTCTCCAATAACAACCTTCGCCACATGGTCAAAATAGAGGCAACTCCTTTTTAGGTTTCTGGTCCAAGGCTGGCTGCTAACCTTGCTCAGTTTTCTAACCAGAGTTCACCGTGCTGCTCTGAGGTTTGGATGGCATTGTGACATCCTACCTGTGCCACGACGCTGCTGGCCTCTCCTGAGGGACAGGCAGATATGGCCCGTTGAAAATACTAGAACCAGCTGCCAGTCAGTGTGGGGTCCCTGTGCATCTTCATCTGTGATGAATGCATCCTGCCTGTGAGGCTGGGGATGCTTCTCAGCTCCCGAGCCGTATGGCAAGTGAGCCAGGAGTCAGAGGACAGTGAAATGCATACACTAACCAGAGCTACTAAAGCGGAGTCACAGTCACAGTGACCAGTGATGTCCTTTACCAATGAGAAAAGGCAAGTCACGAAGGGGGGAACACTCGAAATAGAAGACCAGCTTCAGAGGAGGGCTGAGATCTTCAGCCAGAAGTTGGGTGGACTGCACAGGCATTAACTGTCCTCTGCCTTACGAGAAACTGTGGAGACACTCTCGTCTACCTTAAAGCTTGTTTTGAGTCTTGGTTAGAACAGCAACTCTGCTCAGGAGCCTGCACACCGCAGGGTTAGAGGAGGGCTAGAAGATTGCGCTCACGTCCAGATCAGATCACCCTTGGCCACTGCCCCACAAACTGCTTTCTCTCTCTCTCTCTCCTGCTTGCTGCAGCAACACTCTTGGCACACGGGGCCCTGACCTGTTCATAGCAAGGCACGCTCCCGCCAAATTACTTAGAAAGCTTGCTCTGTGCTTGGTCTCCGTTTCTTACAACGCGATTGATAATCTAAGAAAGTAGGGAGTGATCAATGAGTCTGGTCTTTCTCCTCTTGGTCTTTTCTCCATTTCCTGCTCCCTCTCTTCCCTTTCAGCAAATAACTCACAAACCCAATCTCTTCTTTGTCCAGACCACAGGCTGCCCAGCCTGCCTTTGGGGGCGGGGGGTGATGGCCTACCCCTACCCTTCCTTTGGAGTTGGACAGCTCCAATGAGTCTTTTTATCTGCGTGTTGGCTTCTATTTTTATATAATTACATTCTAGGGAGACATTTCAACTTCCTCCATGATAATGGACATACATGGTAATTGACTAGCTGGAGTTCTTCTTATTCTGAGGTTCTTTGTGGTGCGTTATAAAGTATAGAAATTTCTGGAAGATAGAAAAAAAATCATACATTTCTATTGGTTTCTTTCCACAGAATAAATGTATTTAAATGGTATTTTCAGGTGCCAGTGCTGAAGACACGTGTTGAAGCTAAGGGAGTCAGATAAAGATGTGTATTGGGCTTTTCAGGCTGCTGATGAGATGGCCTAGTTATTTACGACCAGCCCATGATCAACATATGCTTCCCTCTTCCCCCTCCCTCATTCCTTTCTCAACACAGAAATCTTTGGTCCATGCAACAACCTGTGATTTTTTTTTTCAGTTAAAAACAGAAAGGAACCACATTCTACATTTTTGTTTGTTTGATGGTGTTAAGAGAAACTACTCGCGGATTTTGTTTGTTTGTTTGTTTAGCTGTGTTGTTTGTTTGTTTGTTTGTTTGCATTTTTTTCTGTGGTTATTGAGACATGATTCACATGCTACAAAACTGACCTTTTTAGGGGACTGGGAGAGGGGATAAAGAGGCCTGGAGAGAGGAGACCAAGACAGGGTGATGGAAAAAATATGTGTATATCATAGAAGCAGGAGGAGGGACTTTTTTAAGGCAAGGAAGGGCACCAGAGAGGGGAGGAGAATGGTGAATAAGAACATAACAATGCCATAGTGAAGCCTACTTCACCACATGCTAACAAAAAAGTGAGTTTTAAGAAATAACACAAATAAATAAATAAATAAATAAATAAATAAATAAAAGAATGCCTATAACACAGAATTGTGCCTATCATGATGAAAGTCTTCCAATCAATAAAACAAAACTATGGTATCACTTGGTACCGAGCAGAGGAGCAGCTCTAATGACCTCTACACCAAGCACTCACAAACACCCCCAACATTTACCCTTTTAAATGGTTCAAACCATTGTTTTTTTAATTAATTAACAACCTTATGCAGCAATTACCATAATCTAATTCCAAACTATTTCATCACTCCCCAAAGAGACTCTATATTTATTAGCTCTTAGTACACACACACACCCTGCCACCCTCATTTATATAGCTTTTCATTTTCTCAGCTTCTACAGATTAAGATAAAACACTTTCAAAATAGGAAATATTACAGTGTATTAGTTGCCTTTCTGTTGCTGTGATTAAATGCATGGCCAATACAAGGTAAGGAGCAAAAGGTTTATATATACAGCATGCTAGCAGAGCTATGAGGGGGCGCTTTGGGTACAAGGTTGCTGGGCGTGGCTGGGGAACCCATGGCTCAGGGTGGTTATGGGAGATCTTATACCGTGATCTAGAGCTCCCCTAGAACAGCAGGGTGTTTTGATGAAACTTTAGATCACAAAGACTTAAGGAAAATGACTGTATGTAAAATGATGGAAATAACCCCTACAGAAACTGACCATCAACCTCCAAGATAAGTTGAGTCAGGTCTGTGTATTATCACAGGGACATGAAGACTTTGGGAATCCATTGGCTGTGGGGTTGCTGAATAATATAAATTTGCCTGTAATCAGTGAGTAATTTACTTTAAATATGCCTGGATATTGACACTATTGCACGGGACATAGTTATATTAAAAACTCACAGTCACTTGTTTGAAATTAAATTCTTCTCAGGTATACCACGTGTCTATTTGTTAAAACTGGTAACACAAGTGAAGGAAAGAGAGTCGGTCTGCACATATGACAAGATTCATAAGAGTCTTGCTTTGAGGAGGTATTAGCTGACCTGTAGCAATGATTTTCCAGTAGAGATATGACAGAGGTTATTTAACATCACTGGTCAGCCCTGAAAACATACTTATGTATTTTGGAATGAAAACATAAAAGGAAAAGGAGCCATGAATTTGGAAGAGAGCAGGGCGGGTGGGGGGTCATATGTGGGAGGGTTTGAAGGGATTAAAAGAAACAGAAATGATGTAATTAAATTATAATCTAAAGGAAATAATTTTTAATGGTCTCACAGGCAATGAACAGTTTGTCCATTTTTCTTAGAATCATGTTTTTAAAAAAAAAAGTTAATAATGTCATAATGACAATCTTAAAATAACTAAAGATGCAGCAGTTGTTCATTAATGAAGATGGTCCTTGTTATTTTGTGGAGTGGGTAGTAGCCAACTTCCTTCAAGATACGTTTGGTAAATAATGAGTTCAGTCAATGGAACCCAGCCAAAACTGTTTGTAAGTAATGAGACAGATATTCCTCGACATGCAAAGATGAAGGGGGAAAACAGAAAGAGACTACAGAGTGTTAATATTTATCAAACTTTCACAAAAAAATACTGTAATGAAAGGAAGGTGTAGCAACAGGAGTCCAAAATCACGCTGCACAGTGGACAGAGGCCAGGCAAAGGACCAGCCCGTGGGTGGGGTCTGTGATAAAACATTACATACCTTTCATCTACCAAGTGGACATCTTTCCTGCCAAGGCTGTAATGCCTGTCTGATAATGAGAACGTTTATTGAGTGCTTACCCTATATGGTGTACCGCAGTAAATAAAGTGTGTGTCCATGCGTGTGTGTGTGTGTGTGTGTGTGTGTGTGTGCATCCTTAATACTTGCTGTCATCTTAGAAGTCATTATTATCTGAGCTTTAAAGAGCATAGATTACCCCTAATTCTATTCAGCAGGAAGCAACAAAACCAAGACTTAAGCCCAGCTCCCAGTTCTCAATCTCTGCTTCAGGTATATTTTTCTGAAGAATCTCTGACTACCCCCCATACCTTTCCGATCCGACTACTTTTTCTTTGTGTTTTGTGCTCCTTGTAACTCCCCCTTCCCCACCCCTTGTCCCCTCCTCTGTACCACATAGGCCACCAGAGGTCTGTTAAATGTTCCTCCCATGATCCTCTGCATAACTCGTTTCCCGACACTGCTACAACCCCTACCATGATCTGTTGCTACCATTGTCTCCTGTGCTTTACATAATCATGTTTCTCAAACCTGCCTCAGCTACTCCCCACAACCGCCTGAACACCTTACATCTGTCCCCCCGAAACCCCTGGCCTTTTACAACCTCCCGCACTCAGATCATGTCCCTAGCACTACCTTTGTCTACTGGGCCCCAGTGGCCAATGGAATTAAATCCTGGTACTCAGCACAGCCACCAAGGCACACTTGACCTATGCTAGAGAACCAGAGGGCCTGGCCTACACTCAGAATCAGCTGTAAGACTATTTTCTGTATAGGGCTGCCCTGCTTTGATGCTGAGCCTATCTCTCCAGTCACTGAGGTGTTTATGTGCCTACTGCTACACACAAGGGACCATCCTCTCTCCTCACTGTGACCCTTGACTGAGAGCAGTGTCCACAGCATCTAAGTCTTTGTCCCCTTGCAAACCACTTTGCATTGAAATTATGTGTTAACCATACTGATCACGCAGCCTGATCACGAACTCCAGGGCAGGTGGAACGAGAGTAGAGAAGACAGCACAATGCTCTCCCAAGAATCAAGGGAGGCAGTAAAGCCACTGATCAAGGGCTTAGCGTGGTGTCCAGATTCATAAATTCTGGATGAATCTGAGTCTATAAAACGGAAAATAAAAATCTCTGCCTTTTTGTTTTTTTTTTTTTAATGTGGAACAGTAAACATCTGTCACTGAAACAGAAAGCAAAGATGTTGGTTTGATGGTAAAAAGTCCTTGTAACAGACACTTTTTAACTCCAGGTCAGTCTTAGGTTGCATCTACCAGAACTCTGAGCAGAGGAAACAAGGTTAGAGGCAGTTGTCGGTAGATGCCAACGGCTAGCGCTCAGAGGGACCTGAAGTCTTAGGAGAATGTGCCAGGCAGTGTGGGGGAAATAATAGGGGTGAGGACAAGATGAGAAGAAAGTGAGCGGCATGGGAGTGCCCTCCTTAGTGGGGGAGCCTGTCCTTAGTGGGGGAGCCTGTCCTTAGTGGGGGATGTCATCCTTAGTGGGGGAAGCCTGTCCTTAATCGGGGACCCAGTCCTTGGTGGGGGATCCCGTCCTTAGTGACTCTCTACCACAGACCGCAGTACATTCTAGAAACACACAGAATTTACACCTGGACTTCTCATGTCGACACTGGATCTAAAAGGAGACAGGAAACAATATCACAGTGACCATATGGTCGTAACTTCATGCTGAGCCCCTATTTCAAGGACACACTGCAGAAATGCAAGCTGCTTTGTTGCTTCATTAACTATTTCATATGCCTGGCTCTGGCCTTTGAAGAAATTATAGCAGAAACCACCAATCTGGTTTGACATCATTGGGTGTTTAATGTTTAACCATCTAGGTCACCTTGGAAGTCTCAAAATGCCCTTCTTAGGAGCATGTTAATCTCTTAAGCCCCAGGAGGCCCTACCTGAGGTGAAGTGTGAATAGATGAATCCTTTCTTCATGTAGTATTTCACAGATGATTTTGTTTGAGAAAGATCTGAAGATGATAAAGTGGGTTGGGGTGAATTAAGCCAGAACTTTCTAGTCACAAAGACTTGGAGGAAGGTTGGGCTCAGCCTCTGTCTCCTGAGGGTCTATAGTTTGTGTATCAGTCTGTGAGCATCTCCCTTCTCTCTAGCCTTATCTCCCTTGTCTTGCTTAGGAAATGAGATCTAAGGCTCTGCTGCTGTGGAGGTCTGTCTCCAGGGTCTTCTAGAATCTAGTAGAGATCTCTTTTTGCCTCAGTATGATGGGATGGGGACAGGCCCAATATAACAACAGAACAGCTAGAGGAAGAACGTGGACTGCTTAGAATCAGGGCGACCAGAGTTTGATAAGGGAACTGGGTTTTAAGTTAGTCCTGGAAAAGCAAGAGTCATGGACTGTGGATGGCTGGCTTTCTTCACAAATGTGTCAGGGAAGGGCTGGGAGACAATAAAAATAGCCTTCAGAAAAGAACAGTTCAAGTCCCACTGACTGGCCCCAGCTGTTGCTTTAAGCTACTAAAATAAAAACAAAACAACTATCAAATTGCTATGAAGATATGGTAACAAACCTTTGCAGTACTGCTTTGTGCAAGACGCTCCTAAGCTGGAGTACACTCATTCATTCATGACCTTGGGAAATATGACTACTCCAGATAAGAGATTTATCAATGAGGGAACTGAGGGCTAGTGAGTGGGATGGCTGGGTCTATGTCCAGGGAGTCTAGCTCCAAGGTCAATGCTGCTACTGCTAGACTGTAGACCGGAATTCAGATACAAAGTAGCAAAGAGTACAAAGTACTCAGATACAAAGTAGCAAAGAGAGGAGAGCCATTAAGATGATTGTGTTTCCACTGGGCCCCCAATGGAGGAGCTAGAGAAAGTACCCAAGGAGCTGAAGGGGGCTGCAACCCTATAGGTGGAACAACAATATGAACTAACCAGTATCCCCTGAGCTCGTACCTCTAGCTGCATATGTAGCAGAAGTTGGCCTAGTTGGCCATCATTGGGAAGAGAGGCCCCTTGGTATTGCAAACTTTATATGCCCCAGTACAGGGGAACGCCAGGGCCAAGAAGTGGGAATGGGCGGGTAGGGGAGCAGGTCAGGGGGGAGGGTATGGGGGACTTTCGGGATAGCATTTGAAATGTAAAGGAAGAAAATATCTAATAAAAAAAGTTGAAAAAAGAAAGATGATTGTGTTTCCCTGATTTTAAAATACAGTTTCACACACATACCTGAAACCTGTGTGTATCCTCAAAAACTGTAGACATTTGGCCTGGTTCTCCCCCCCGCCCCCCCCCAGTCCCATGCTCTCAGAAATGAGACTCAGATTCAAAATATATTTACAAATACTTTGGCCATATCTAGGCTCTTCTCTGCCTGGATCATAACTTAGATAATCCAATGATTTTAACTTACATTTTTTTTTCAATATGGTTGGTTACCTGTGCTCACGTACCATGTGTCTGTCTGTCTGTCTCCTCACACCTTCCCTGGGCAGATCTTCCCATGCTCTGTCCCAGAATTTTTTCTCCTCCCGGATGTCCCACCTACTATTTCCTGCGTAAGCTATAGGCCACAGGCTTTTTAATTGACAGGTAATGAATGCATCCATACAATATACAAGATATTCTTCCTACCAAAAAATTCTTAGGCTCCTTTAACTATGAAATAGGCCTTTTAACTATTTTGAGACAAATCTCAGTGTGGAGGGCCATTGGCCAGGAATGTCTGGATCCTCTAGTGTGCTGTGGTTTACTTGGTGACTCTGGGCTCATCCAAATGGATGTGCACCGGTTCGTGTGCAAGCATGTACCTATGTCTAGGTGTGTCAGAAGACAACCTCAGGTGCCAATCTGTCTTTCCTCTAGCACTAGCCAATGTTCTGACGATCTTTGTACCCCTTCCTCCCCAGTGTTCCCCGAGTCTTAGGTACAGGGGTTGTATTGTTTTCTCAATCGGGGCTGATCACCCCAACATCCGTTGTTCTCTGCATTCTCACTAGCTGTGGCTTTCTGTTTGGGGTTTTTGTTATTGTCTTGTAGGGTTTTTGTTTTTGCGATGTAGGACTCATCAAGGAGGCTAGGCATGCTGGCCAGAAAGCCCCAGGTGTCTTTGTTTCTGACTTACCAGTGCTGAGACTTCAATATACCCCTAAATCTAACCAGACCTCCTCTTGCTGGTAAGAACCTCGCACTACTGACTGAGCTGCCTCCCCAGCTTTCCTGCTTTACTGGTTCTGTTCTCTGTCCCTTACAGTGGCACACACTACCATAACCTGTGACTTTCTCCTCACACCCATCTGAGCCATCCTTTAATGTATATGCCATGTGTCTACTGGGCAGTTGCTCCTTGAAGAAGGCTTTGTATAACTTGTATAACATCAGCACCAGTTGACATGGCAACATAGATGGGGAAATCTCACAAGGCTCTATCCCTAGATGAAGAGCCACAGGCAGTTAACTTAAGGGTTGCTGAGAGAGGGGGAAGCGATTTACTGAAATAGTCAGCTTTAAATACACATATGAACAACAACACTAAGAGGGTTCAGCAAGCTGTATTTGCATATATATGTATGTGTGCATGTATTATGTATGTATGCATGTATGTGCATATATATAATAAAAAGAGGTCATGAATTTGAAGGGGAGTCAGGGGTGTAGAACAAGTTGGAGGGGAAGAGATAGAGGCAGAAATAATGTAAATACAGTATCTGTCTATGAAATTCTCAAAAAGGTTAAAACATTTACTTTTTTTTTTTTAAAGCCAAACCTTTGGCTTTTATTTTTTAAGAAATAAACAAGATGGTTTCTTTTGAGAGATGGTAGTTCCAAGCCGTTCAGGGCTGCAATTCAGCTCAGATGTCTAAATCCCTGATGTTTGAGGTTGCAAAAAAGAGAAGGAAAAAGAAAAGAAGTAACTAGCTCCAGTGAGGGATGCCCAGCTTTTGCCTGGAGGGACAGTGAAGTTTGGGAAGTGGGAAGCCTGGTTTTCACCGTTTGAATTTTTGACTTTGAACTTTTCTCTGTGTAGAAATGCTGAGGATACTAGCTTTTTATTTGCTGTGAATCCTCAGGTAACACAGAAGATACACTGGTCTTTAGAGCAGAGAAAACCCAGGGTGGATGTAAAGGCATTACAGAGGTCAGGAGCTATACCTTCTCCTAGGTTGTTCACTGTCTAGTAAAGAGAGCGCTGTCTAGCTTAGCACACTCGGGGAGAAGGCTAAGGCAGGCGCTGAGGCAATGCTGACTTCTCAGGGCCTCTGGTTGATGACTAAGGCCACTCACTTTCTAACTGATGTCACAATCTAGGACCTGGGTAAATCTATGTTGACAGCAAGCTCTGGCTCATCACTGCCTGTCACAACTCACTCACTGTCCTCCTGCTATTAAAGGAAATGGGCCTAAGTCCCTGGTGCAGACTGGGTTGGGGGTTGGGCAAGGCCTGGCTATGAGGGCCAAATACTTACAGGGGTGGGGGTGGAGGTCAAGGGTGGCCATTGCTTGAGCGATCAGTGCCGGTTCTCAAAAGACAGTTAAAAATAAAGCTTAGATATGATGACTTTCCCCTCACCCCAGTAATCAATCACTTTAACATACATCCCCAAAGAAAAATTCCACCTGTCCTGAGTCCCATCATCAGAGCTAGTTAATAATTCTCTAATAATGTCTTATATTTAGCTCATTTTTAAACTTCTCAATTGTCTCTGAATGCCTTTAATAATTATTATTTAAAACGACAACAAAGTAGCATCTAAGCTGGGTATAGCAGCACATACCATTGCTTCCAGCACTTAGGAGGCAGAGGCAGGCAGATCTCTGTGAGTTCAAGGCCAGTCTGGTCTACAGCATGAGTTCCAGGACAGCTAGGGCTATACAGTAAGACGTCATTTTGGAAAAGCCAAAACAAACAGACCAACAAACCCAAATAACAACCACCACCACTAGCATCTAATCGGAATTTGTATTTTCATTTAGACTTTCTTTCCTCCTCTTTTCAAATGACATTCATCCAATACTTCTCAGCATCCTCATCACATGTGTCACGTTTCCGGTACTCACCACCACCAAAGATCAGCTACTCCTCCCAGTTTCCTAAGAAGCAGATGTTCAGGATACAAACCTTTCACACACGCACACACACACACACACACACACACACACACACACACACAGACCTCTTACCCCGTCTTTCTCCAAGACAAATATAGTTTTGAGATTTTATGGGTGTGGCTTCCTGTAGACACAGGAAGCAACGTTGTCCTCTGGATCTAGCAATCTTTCCACCCTTCTTCCTCAATATTACCTGAGCCTTAGGTATAGGGGTGATGCTGTAGATGGATCGGTTGGGGCTGAGCATGCCACCATCACTAGTTCTGTGTACGTTGACAAGCGGTGGCTTTCTATAATGGTCTCAGTTTACTGCAAACAGAACCTGGAGGAGGACTGAGGCTACACTTGTCTGTGGATTTAAGCATGAGTGTTTACAGTATGATTACAAAGCATATATAGTTAGGAATGACACTGGTTTAGGAAACTGACCACAGTAGCTCCTCTTCTAGGCATTGTGAGCTCAGCAGACACAGGCAGTTGGGTTATGTTTTCAGTACAAGGCAGGACTTACTTCACAGTGAGTGGCCTCAAGTCCACTGACAGAGCTATTGCTTGTACCTTAGATATACATGCCACCATCACACCCGTGGGGATATCTCACCATGCTGGCTATTGGATTTGTCCATAGGCTTTAGAACTGAATAGAACTATTGATCGACTTTCTCCATGGAGGTTCAGACCCAGAAAGACAAACACCACGTGGTTTTTCTTATTTGTGAACCTTAGCAGCAGTATTTTAGATGTGAGTATGTGACCTGGAATAATGACAGAAACCAGGAAAGGAAAACAAGGTCTACGGTAGAGAGAGGAGAAGGAGCTGAAGGTGGGTGGGTGGAAGGGGTTAGGACACAGGTGCTATGAAGGGACAAATAGGAAAGGGGATGTTTAACTCAGATGTGGGTTGGGAGGGCGATACAGATGAAGAGGAGGGGAGAAAGGAGTAAATAACACTAAGAATGTTTGAAGAAGCTATAAAGAAACATTCGATGCTTACTTAAAATATATATAAAATGTAAATAAGTATAGTTTATGCATATGCATATTTAAATCAAGTTACACCACTTGAGTGTTAATGCCTTCCCACCCCCCACCCCCACCCCATCGCTGCCAAGAGCTATAGACTTGCTAATAAACACTCCAGTGCCAGGCATGGGTAACATCCCTTCCAGCTGTTGGTTTGGGGAATCTAAGAGGCTTCTGAAATAATACAGGCTATTACTGTTGCCCTTGGTGGCCTCCAGAGCCTGAAAGTGAGATCCTGTTGCTGAAGACACCACACAGGACTCGAATGAATCTAGCTCACACTGGCCAAAAGCCTGCAAGCCCTGAAGACAAGCTCTCACTGATAAAAGTCAGTCTTAAAGGATGCTCAACGAAATTTGGAAAAGATGCATCTTATCTCCAGGGTTTGAAGAAGATCATGGGAAAGCTGCATTTGCTTCATTGTGCTTTCATAGACAGAGAGGTTTTGTCCTTGATATTTATTTACCGTCTTCTCACCGAGGTGGAACGTTGACCCCAGGCAGTGCTTTGCCCACACTAGGCAAGCAGTTCATCACTGCGTTATATGTCCCACCCCACACCCCAGCTATCTGACTGAAGGAACATGGACAGAGAGAAGGTACTGAAAGTGGCCTGGTGGAGGGAGGGATGTCTTACCCTTGGAAAGAATGTCCACCTGCTGAACTCTGAGGCGTTCATTTCACTTTAAAAGAAGAAAACCCACAGTTCTTTTGTAAAGAAATATGGTTGCTGTGAGCTGGAGAAGCAAGACCGGTCAAAACAAAAGCCACCACGGGCAGAAAAGCCACCACAGGCGGGAGGTGGCCCATGAAGCTACTCCCTCAATGCAGCCTTTAGAAATTTCCTGATTGCCATATCTGCCATATCTGCCTCAGGAACCTGGACCTTAATGGTTTCCAGAGGGCCTTTAAGGTAGTTTTTCCTCCAGGTGGACTTTGGGCTTTTACCTTATGAACGTGTCTCCCAGTCCCTCTGAAGACACAGAAAGAGACAGTTTTTCCAAGGGACAAAGGATGCAGGATTTACCTCAGGTAGTCAAAGGACACTGGGGAAAGACCTGAGTCTCCCAAGGGAAGGAAGCAGGGGACAGCAGTGGAACCCATGAACGGCCACGGTTCTTTGTTCCAAGAGACCAGTTAACTACAACACTGTCAGCCTTTGGCTTTTACCTAAGAGAAGAAAGTGTGAGGCTGTGTGACAAGCCCCACAACTCAAGGCTGCTGGGTCACGGTCTTTCTCAAGAAAGTCCTGATTTCACAATAGATTGCCAAGGAGACTATAAAAATGGTTTCTTGTTTTGTTTTGTTTTTTTAATGCTTAAGAAAGCAATCTGTCAAAACATCCCAGAAAGGGGGGGGGGGGGGGGGACCCAGTGCATTTAGGACCCTGCAGACGAGAGTGGCTATTACTGCTTGTGCGTCTGTCCTGACTCCCAGGTGACCGACTCTGCTTGCTCCCCCTCCCCTTGGCTTCCCGGAGCTCAGCTGTCGGGGAAGTGATCCATACATGGCCACCGGTGAACAAGTGTGAATAGATAAGATCCCAGCTCATCACAAACGACCAATATCAGTCAAGAGTTCTGAGTAGGATGAATTGGGAGGTTTAATTTTACTGGTTCATATGACCAGGTGACTTCTCCAATTCTAGAAGTCTGAAATGGTGACACAGGGGGGTAGGGTTTGGGTGGGGGGAGGTCTCCCTGTGAGGAAAACACTGGAACAAGTTTAGATCAGAGTCCTGAGAGAAAATGTCCAGTAGGTTCAGCTGCCCACTTCAGGCCTTGGCCTCCCAGTCCACCTGCAGACAGCGTATAACACGTAGCAGAGGGGGCATGGGGGGAGCTGGACCTTCGGTTTTGCTTAGTGTTTGACCAAAGGTGACTCTGACTTAGTGGACTAAGGTCATGCCCTCTCTTCCCCCACAATCGATAATTTAATGTGACTTATCAGAAAGAGAACGAATTGTTTACTTTTAAACCCTGGATCCCATAAAGGGAGAGAGCACAAAGGCCTAAAAGCCACAGATGCTCGGTGCTCTCACGCACGCACGCACGGCTGCCCTCAAACCCTCAGTAGAGAGAAGACAAACACTGTCGGAGGTAAGTGCCTTCTTCCAGGGCCTACAGTGGGAGTGAGGCTGCCTGCCGTGGGGAGAGTGAGCTGCAGTCTCAGGTGTTTAAAAGCCGCCACACAGCTCCTGAGCAACACTGGGCATAAAACATTCACTAGTTGAATTTGGTCTGCCACGATTATTCATTCTGTTCAGAAAGCCTGAGCAGAACTGGACACTTTCTGGAAGCTTCTTTATACCCTCTAGAGAGGGGAAGGGGAAGGCTAGAGAGATATGGAAGCCGCAGAGGCTGGCTTGTATTTCTATCCTTGGAGTGGCTATGGTAAGCCATGCCTCATTTTAGAATGGCCTGGTTATCAATAACATCAGGGCCTTGGATGAAGATTCTACCTGACTGTTTAAAATGGGGGTTTGTTTGACAGGAGGGGCTCCTCTTTGTGTGTGCTTCACCATGCCTTATTCTTATTTCAAAGATGCCCGCATCCCAATTCTTCCTCGTGTGTGTTCCAACTTGTACTGTCCCCTCCATGATGCTAGAAATAGCTGTCCACCTGCATAGAGGTGAAACTGGTCCCTAGGAGTCCCGAGCTGCGGCAGCCCTTGATTGAGAGTCCATCGAGCCTTTAATACTGAGAACTTGGCCGAGGATTCTCTCTTTGCCTCTGGTTGGTGACTAAATGCCGATTTGATTGATGTATGGATAAGGAACTGTACCAGATTTCCCCCTTTCTAAATGGATTTCCTTAAAAAGAAAAGTGACTCTGTTCCCTGGTGATAACAAGAACATTCTATTTTAAAAGTTCCGTGTGCTTTCAAAGATGACAAGACTCAGGAAATAAGAACTGACTTTTTTGTCTAGACTGTACTAGCCTAAAACAGCCAAATGGATGCATTTAACACAACAACTTCACATGACAGCAAATGCGGGTTTGCAATATTTTTTTTAAATAAGCATCTCTGCTTTTTGCTTTTTAAGAAATCCTTTTGTGGTGTTGATGGGTTATTTTTTGCAGCAAAGTGACTCCACATAGTTCCCGAAGCACCCCCTTCTTGGTCCTGGGAAGCTGTTTGCAGGATGTTCTTCGCTCCTTTGAACACGCTGAGAATACAGAGTCATGATCACCTGGTACTTGTGAATCTTCCTGGGCGCCGTGGTGCGCGCTGATGCATCTGAGGCAGGTTACGCTTTGACAAGGCCTCCACCTTAGAGACCGCTCACTCCCACTTAGGAAGCGAGATAGATGCCTGGCATTAGACAGGGAGCAAACGGAGTTTAACTTGTTTTTTCATGCACAGGGGCTCAATGGGGAAACTCCATTTGGAATTGTCCACAGCCCCTAGAAAGTCTAGAAATCCCATCCTCTTGGGGAAGGGGAGGGCAGGACACAGAAATCTAGTTTTAATAGGCAGACACTAAGGGATCCTTCTCACTCAGCCTCCCTTAGGGAGGACTTAGGAAATAAGGCACTCTGACTGCTAAATGGTGGGAGGTGTATGGGTCTGAGTCAAGAGCATGAATCCCTTCCTGCGCTATGGAAACCCTGCTGACATTTGGACACATCACCCTGATTAACATCCAACACCATTGGTCTTAGTCATTGCTTTGTTGACGTTGTTTATTTTGGGGGGTGGGGGATGGGGGTGGGGGAGTTCATAGAAAATAAGGGATGCTGCCATTTTCCATGCATCGTGTGCACTTTCTGTTGGATATTATCTAGTACAAGTGAGCTTCCCAGTGTTCAGTCTGAAAATTCTAAAGCCCTTTTAAGTCTGAAGAGAGGAAACAGACAATGAGGCTGGACCCTAGAATGAGCGACTTTGGCTTTCCTTCTCGGTGATGCATTCATTAGTAAACAACATTTGGAAGAACAGGAAAATATTCTGCTGACATAATTTGATCACTTGGTCAAAGAAAACACAGAAAAACAAAACAAAACAAATGTTTCAGCAGTGTCTAAAAATTGTTCACAGGGCCCTAATAAATGAGAATTTATTTCTTGATGTATTTTCATGAAGTTACTATGCTGCATAGTATTTCAGTAATTCTTTGCTTAAAAAAAATTTTTTTTTGACCTGAAGTCTCTGTCAGCAAGACTGTTTCACAGTGGCAAATACATCTGTTTGAGTCAGATAGGTTCCAGCTTCCAAATTTACAAAAAGTGTTTACAAGAAGGATTTATTAAATTGGGTTATCCAGAAGGAGGAGGGAGGACTTTGAAATTTTTAAAATTCTCATTATTTTTCTCATTTCCAAAGCACTGTGAAAAAAAATTGTGAAAATTAATAAATTCAATGAAACAAAGGTAAAAATCCAACAGCAGTTCCCTTTCTGCCTGGTCGAGAGCTACAGTAACATGAACGCTGTACAGTTCTCCCTGAAAAGGGTCCGAATCATATGCACTGTTTTGAAAACCACTCCTCTGTTGGAAATGAAATCTTACTTTGTTTCCGAGTCAACAACAGCCAGCTTTTTACCTCGTCGATGATTGCAAGGTGAGGACCGTGGTCCAGGTGAGTGACGGCCATTTCCCAAAGCATAAGCCATGTGCAACTCTTTATTTTAAATGATGTCACTATGAATTAGCTTTTGTTTACTCATTTAGTTAGTTAGTTATTTTACCTTTTCCTTGAGCTGTATGCTTGGTTCATGACCTGCCGAGGTTAGGGGAGGTTTGGTGTTCCCTCCTGTCCTTCCTCCTTTCTGGCTTTTGCAAATCAAGCACTGAGAGGTCCTCAGCCCCTACAGCACTAATGAATGCCTCACCGCTCCTGGTTGGCCTTACTACACGTGGGAAGGGGGTTCTAGAGACCCGCTAAGATGGTCAGAGCATCCCCGGGAGGGGGTGAGGAATGAAAAAGAGGTGGGGTTTCAGTCCTAGGTCCTCTAGGCAAAGAAATAAATCAGCATAGCCGGTCTCTTGGAAGGAGTGGTGGGGAAAGACAGGTCATCACCTACACACACACACATACACACACACATTCACACACATACACACACATACACACACATACACACACACACATACACACACACACATACACACACACACATACGCACACACACATACACTCACACACACACATACACACACACATACACACGCGCACGCACACACACATACACTCACACGCACACACACACACACACACACACACACACACACACACACACACACGCATGCACGCACGCACTCGTGAGGTCCCCCATCACTGCATGGCCAGCACAAAGGTTTTAGGGTGGCGCTGGGTGTCAGCAGGAGCTTCCTGGTTTCACAGAGGAGTGCTTGTCTAACACTAGGCTGAGTGACACTCTTTTCCTGCAGTCTGCTGGGGCCACAGAGCAACAAAGGAAGCCAACTATTATATTTTATTTTTTATTTTTTTTTTAGTGGACAACAATCCTGTCAGCACCATAGAAAAGGAAAGGGGCGAAGAGGAGCCAAAGTGGGAGGGGGTCAGAGGTCACAGAATGCTGGTCCTGCGGCATCTATCTTAAAGGGGTGAATGCAGGATAGAAGAATGCAGGAGGACTCTTGTTAGATACAGCGGGTTTTACAGCTTAAGCAAATCTCTAGCCAAATGTTAACAACTCAGCTATTCTGGGGATGGGGGTGAGTCAGGAAACTGGCACCCAATCTTCCCCCTTTTCGTTCCTCTCATTCTTCACCGTGAGCAGAGGTTCACAGAACCGGTGAAACCATATTTAACTGGAGACAAGTCAATCCAGAAGGCATTTGCTCACACAGCAACCTTCCCACTAGAAAGTGAACCTTCCTGCTAGAGAAAAGAAATAAAAGTGCTAACTGTTTTTATTTCATTCTTTCTTAGTTGGACCCCTCACCTGCTGCCTGCCGTTCTTCTAAAGAATGGCTGTGCAGAATACGATTTAAAGTTTGAGCAAAGCGGGGTGTCTCTAAACTCAAAGACTCCACAGAGAGGAGGTCATAGCCCATAAAGAATAATCACAAACTGGGAGTAGGGGGTGTGTGCCTTTCATCCTAATACCCAAGAGGCAGGCATAGGTGGATCTCTGTCATTTTGAGTCCAGTTGGGTCGATATAGTGAGTTCAAGGCCAGCCAGGGCTACATACTAAGAGACCATTGTCTCAAAAGATAGAAAAAGAAAAGAAAAGAAAAGGAGAGGAGAGGAGAGGAGAGGAGAGGAGAGGAGAGGAGAGGAGAGGAGAGGAGAGGAGAGGAGAGGAGAGGAGAGGAGAGGAGAGGAGAGGAAAGGAAAGGAAAGGAAAGGAAAGGAAAGGAAAGGAAAGGAAAGGAAAGGAAAGGAAAGGAAAGGAAAGGAAAAAATCATAATTTTCTTGAACCAAAGAAGTGATCACATTTGCTAGTGATGGATTGGAAACCATGATGAGGTGAGAGTGGGTGGGATCTATTACCTAATGGAGTTATTTCCTTGTATGCTGTGGTTTGTGAGAAGTGTCTGCCTCTTCCTGGAATTCAAGCCTTTTAGGAAACAGATGTAAACAAATTTCCATCCTGGTAAAGGCCTTTGTGAGCCCTCCTTGTTATTCAAGATCCTGGGGCTCTTCCCTATGCTCCGGTTTCAGCGTTTGGAACCACAGAGGAGTCTGTGACAGACAACGGAGGAATGTGAAGGGAAGGTTAATACCCTTGTGCCCGACAGACTTTCCTTAGCAGAGCTGTGGAGTGTGACAATGGTGTTTGTGTCCAAACCATCAAACGCCATTATCACACTAAATAGCTACTGCTAGGCAATCCGTCCACTCCACGCGTGACTTGACGTCTGTTCTCTCCAAGCAAGAAATTCTGTCTTGTGCTAGAGTTCTCCATCGTGTGTAATTTATGAATAAAATATGGTCCTCTTGTGCTCATAACTGTACATCTGACTGACGCCTTCCCCTCATGTGCTATTGTGAAATGAATGGTGCTATAAAGGAAAAGTCCAGGAAAACCCAACCTCTCCTATGGGACCCTCCCAACACTGACTACCCTGACACCCGATTTATTTCCAGCACTAGGCTCACTCTCGATTTTGCTCTGAACGCTAGCGAGGCATTATTTCCATTCACTGTTGACACTGCCTCTGTGGAGTTAGCCCTGAATCCAGCAGGTGGATGGCCCAGTCCCTAAGACCCCACTTCAGATGTCCATTGAATGTCCTAAGTTGCTTTCCTTGTGCTTCTGACTCACCAGCTATAAACTGGGGTTTCCACACCTGTGTTCTCAGGTCTCTTGCTTGAGTGGGTTTAAAACTTCAAGAAATCATGTTGGCCAGCTTATTCCAAAGGATAATTTAAAGGCAGAGTGGAGATATGTGCTCCAGGCACTACTGCATATTTTTGGCTACCTAGAAGCTCTACAAAACTGTCCTTCAAAGATTTTATGGGTATCCCTTGGCATGGGTTTGATTCAGTAGACATGAAAATGTGCTGGGGACCCCACAAGCCTCATGGCCACATAAGGAGGTGGTGTACAAAGTGAAGAATCAAACTTGAGTCAGCAGCATCTTGGCAGATATTGGGTCAAAAACTTCCAGAGTCTGATCTTATGGTTGAATTTTCTTATATAGTTAAGCATAGCAAAACTTTGGGGGAAAGGACACCACATGACAATTATCACCACAAAGCTTTAGGCATAGCTACATAGAGTCCCCCTAGCTGAGTAGCAAAGCACCTGTGACCTTTACAGTGAAAATGAATTCTATTGGCTGATAAGCAGAGCTCAGATCTACAGCCCAATGAGAAAGGATTGGTTTAAGTGTAAGAATAGTTTCTAATGGTGGAGGATGCAAAGTTCTGCTCACTGAGAGATAACGCTCAGCATCAGGATCTAAACAATGGTCAGGCTGTTGGGGGACTCGTGTGGAGGCTAACTCCTAGTGGAATAGCAAAGGGTCACCAGCAGGTTGCTTGACCATTTCCGGTCTGGCTTTCCAGCTGACCAGACGTCATTCATTTCCCTCTGTTGAAAAAAAAAAAAAAAAAAACAGGCTTGCGGGACTGATCCAGTGTCTCCAATACTTCCTCTAAGCATGCTTCTTACAGAAATGCAGTGGGACAAAAGGGACAATCGAGGTCTAATGATTAGGGGGCGTGCAAGCAATGTTATCAATTCAGATGTTTTTTTCTTTGTAGTCTTAGGGGAGGAACCCCATAGAATGAGGAGAAATGATTATCAGACAAGGTAGATGGGAATTATGAGCCAGGAACCATGGATGAAAATATATGTGCATATACATACATACATACATACATACATACATACATACACATATATACACACACATACACAAAATTAAATCATAATGATGGTAAATTTCCTTATTTTCCCTCATTCATTAAAATTAAAAAAAAAGTCTCCCAGAGTACCCAGCACAAGGCTAGTCATCATTCCATTGAGTTGATGGTAGGAAAATGTAGATGGCAAAAACAACTAAAACTAAGTGTCTTAGTTAGACGCCTATTGCTGTGATAAACACCATCACCAAAAGCAACATAGGAAGGAAAGGATCTATTTGGCTTATGTGTGCTGATTGCAGTTTATCCTCGAGGGAAACCAGGGTAGGAACTCAAGCAGGGCAGGAATCTGAAGGCAAGAGCTGTGACGAAGTCCATGGACGAGTGCTGCCTGCTGGCTTGCCCCTCCTGGCATGCTCAACTTACTTTCTGATACTCTCCAGGATCACCTACCCAGGGATGACACCCTACTCAGTGCTCTGGGCCCTTCCCATCAATCATCAATCAAGAAAACGACCCACAGGCTTGCCTATAGGCCAACCTGATAAAGGCATTTTCTCAGCTGAGGTTCTCTCCTCTCAGATGACTATAGCTCGTGTCAAGTTTACAAAGAAGCAAACACGTGGAGGTTAGTCTAGTCTATGAAAACCACAGGCTGATAGGTGATAAATTAAGGCATAGAGGTCCTCTTCTTTCTATCATTAAAAAACAAAAACCTGTATGTGGCTTAATTGACCTTCCAGACATTCTAGGATGTGTCTGATTTTTACTGTCTTGGCCAATTATCAGGTTGATTACTGGGTTCATATGTTAGATCCATCTTATGTTTCACAAGTTAGCACTGGAAACCCACAGATAAACTGTGTGTAAGTTGCCATAGCAAATTTGAATAATCTGAAGCCTTTCAAGTTCTGGGATAGTGGTACGGATGAATGGTCTGGTTTCAAACACACTCTCTGAGAGGCATCTTCCGTAAAAACAAAAGTTCTGTTGTGGGCTAACGTTCTCTTGTGTGACTCACCTGAATGAACTAGTATACGTTTATACAAGTTGACAGGGTCAGATCAACCATCAGAAACAAATGCATCCATCCATCAGCCAGCACTTATCAAATGTGTACAGAGTGGCTTCCCTATGGCTTGTACAGTCCTAGGCCCTGGGAGTACTTTTAAATTAAAAGTGCCTGATATTATTCCTAGGAATGAGCAATCACTGGCTTGCATTCTACGGGTGCACAGTCCTTGTGGCCCCAGTTGCACTTAATAAGGAGCCCAGTGAGAAAACTTTGCCAATGGATTATTCTCAGGTCCTTGCTAGAGAGCACCTTAGAAGTACATTCCACACATCTAAGATGACACAAAGTACATTTCTACCTATTCAGTGTGTTTTCCCCCAACAACTTCCTGGCAAGTCAACTGTCAAGAGGAGATCAAGTACCCCTGAAAGAATGATATCCTGGCATTCTTTCTTGTGTGTCTTTTTATGGAGCTAGCATTGCCCAAGCAAGTTCTGAGAGTGACCTTCGTCATTATAGGAGTCGCTCCCATGCACATGGTTTCACTGGACCTTTGCAACACAGGGCAAAGACGGCACAGGTTTGGGTGGGCCCCCTCCTGTAGACAGCAAACTGTGAATGGTGCTTCTGGCGTCATCTGCTCATTCAACCACATTGCATGGTGGATCTTACAAACGGAGAGTCCTGCTCTTCCTTTGTAGCCTTCCTTGATACGGTTCTTCCACAAAACCCTGTGCTTCACGGCTGAGTCCACGTTGAAACTGAATTAAACATACTACTGGTTGATTAGCATCCTCAGCCCCTCTGTAGGTCTGCCTCTGGTGAACGCTGAAGGAAAGCCCAACAAAAGGATGGGTGTGCAACAGTCCCCATGAAGGTTCACAGTGCAGAGAAAGCCGGATGTTCCAGAACATTCTCATTGAAAAGATGAAAGAAAAGGACCATGTCTGTGGCAGTTAAAGTGCCCAAACATGGAGCAGCCATGTTAGAGACCTCCTCAACTGTGGTGGGTAGCACTGAAAGACACAAAGTCTTCTGGCTCCACATTATTCTTAGATTTGAGGGCAATGTTCGTTCTGTTCCACCATGCTGGGACCTTAATTAGATGGAATTAACCCCGGAACATAAAGAAGGGCTTTCTGTGTTCTTTTCTACTACTGTGGCTCATTAAATGGCGTATTATGATTACTGCCTACATCATTCCTCATTCAAAACAAAAGAACTGTTCTTTCTGTAGGTTTTCCAAGGGACACATAAGGAAGGCGAAACATCGATGTGCCCATTTTGTGTCACCATGTGTGTATGCCCATGTGCATGTGCGCACACATGTGTGCCTGAATTCGGTGTGTGTGTGCCTTCCTTCTGTGTGTGTGTGTATTCATGCATGTGTGTGTTTGGGGTGTGTGCCCTCTCTCTCTCTCTCTCTTTGTGTGTGTGTATGTTTATGTGCTATGTTTGTGTGTGTATGTGTGTGTGTGTGTGTGTGTGTGTGTGTGTGTGTGTATGTGTGTTTGTGCTCCTTGGCTGTTCTCCACCTTGTTTTTTATGAGACAGGGTCTCTCATACCTGGAATTTGGCTAGCCTGGATGGCCAGCAAGTTCCATAATCCAAAATGGGATTGTAGACAAGCACTACGGTGTCCACCTTTTAAAATGTAGGTTCTAGGGAATCAAAGTCAGGTCCTTATGTTTGTGAAGCAAGCTCTATACTGGCTGAGCCATCTCCTCAGCCCTTACATCTCCCACTTTAAAAACACTGTTTATACATCCCTGCTGTTTCAGTTCTCTGATGATAGTATACTTCCCCACATCAGCTTTCATCTCCTCCCCTGTCCCAACACAGATATGGCCAGCAGTTTCCAGGCAACCATTCCTAGGGATGCATACTGACTGACTCCAAATGCTGTCTGCAAGATGAAAGGATCCACTTGGACCTGTTATTTAAAGTGACTCTCAACCTGGGGAGGCAACAGAGGATGCAGATGGCCACATTAACTAGTTTTCTTCTCAGCAAACAGGCTACTTGAGTCTTACTTGACTTTGTGGCTTGCACTAGTGAGGTCTTTAGTCCATCTTTCCTTCTCTGCATAGTGTGTTCAGCAAACATGTCAATCACCACTCAGGGCCAGTCCTGCTATTGCTCAGCTCCAAGGGAGTCACCATATGCCAATGGCTCATGCAGACGCTCCTCTGGACCCTTCTAAAATATGTAAATCTTACATTTGCATTCTTCTTAGAGGAGATAAAGGAAGGCTAGGATTAGAAACCAGCTCACTCTTTGTTCTGATGGGAAGATTAAAGCCAAGGATTCTAAAATTTGCTAGTTGATTTAAAAACACCCCTACTCCCTAGCTTCATCACTCACTCCCGGGGGTGGGGGGAGAACATGGCTTGTATAGTTACTATGCAGTGGTTATTGTACTGGACTCTTGGGATACAAAGAATCAGACTGGGTCCTCTTCCTAACCTTTTCCATTTAGTAGTTGGGTGGGTGCCTAAACACATCCATTCCTCACTGTGATAGGTGCCAACCCAGAGGCATAGACAGGGAGCCAAGAGCTGTGAATTATATCCTTTATTTCTCACCAGAGAAAGAGATCTCAAGTCTTTGATGAGAAAGAAGAGATCTTTCTTTGTTGGGGTTGGGAAAGCTTCCTCCCTGTTCATTTTAAAGATGCAGAAGCTAACGGGCCGTTGTCTGGCGCTCTGATGTCACATCATCTGAACCTGCTGCTTTTACTACTCTGTGACTTGCCAGCTTAATGAACAGCTCAGGGGTTGGAAGATGAAGCTGTATGTTTTTCAGTGACACGAGAAGAATTTTAATTTCCCAGAAGAGCTTGGCAGGATGTAAGCTGCCTGGGTTGACAATGCTCTTACAGAACCAGGTCACAGGTTTCTTTCCTTCCCGACTGCCTCTTTCCAGCCACCAAAACCTACAGCTAAGTCCCTAGTTGAACACCTCACTACCTGCCCTACAGACAGCCATTAGAGCAAACCCACAGTAGACACCATCAGTAGACAGGTGGGGACAACTGCTTTCTTCTCTTTGCTATCGAATTTCCTTCTCTGCTTTATGCTTGAAAAGGAAAGGAGCCAGACACACTTACACAGAGCTGGCTACTGGTGACTCAATTTAACAGAGAAAGCAGTATCTCTATATGCGCTCTGAAGCTTGATGTAGCATGAATTTAATGTGTACTTGGGATGCTGCAGAGGGCGTACAGATGAGCAGGCAAAGTCTGATGTTGACTCCCTTGCTCATTTACTCAACAGTCACTCAGCAGTGTGACCCTACTCACTTCCAGGCAGCACTGCAACCACTGGCCACTCTGAAGATGAGATGATCTTTTAGAGTCTGCTTGTGGTCCTCTAGTGAGGACACAGACAAAGCAGTAGGACCTGGGAAGTGAGTGTGACACCTCTGGGCTTAAGCGGGGAGGCAGCATCTCTAGCAAGAATAAGGCAAGAATAAAAGCTGGATTGTAGCTGTGGCCAGGACTTTTCCACGGTGCCCAAAGCATGATCAGCCCCCAACACCGTGCACATGACTGCAATCCCAGCACTTGGGTGTAGAGTTGGGGATATCTCAAACTCAAGGTTATCTTTGACTACATAAGGCGTTCGAGACTGTCTTGGATTACACAAGACATATGGGGATGGGTAAGACAAGAGTAGGGGGGTCCCAGTCCTTCTGTTGCTCTCAAAGCCATTCAGAGACCATAGCAAGGAAAACCCCAGCTTTCACTTTGGTAGAGGTTAAATTATCTTCAAGTTTCCAAAGCATCCCCTAAGATTCCTCAAGAGAAACATTGAAGTATAACTCTGGGATTTATCGTGGGGTACGGGGAGTGGGGGGAATTGGGAAATTACTCTCTCTTGCAAAATGTAGCCATATGCCCACAGAAAAGAGTTCTTTTAATTTAAAAAAAAAGTATTTGGTTCTATCATGCAAATGACTAAGGTGTGTGTGTGTGTGTGTGTGTGTGTGTGTGTGTGTGTGTAGTAAAGCAGGTATGGGTCTCAGGATCAAGTGCATTATTAGAAAAGTGTTAATGCTTCCCCTTATTCCACCACCCCACCACCTCCCCCAATTCCCCACCCCAACCTCGCACCCCCAACCCCTCCCAGCAATGGACAAAGAGACACCTTATGGGTGTTTGTACTCTTCTATCAGTCAGAAGCAGAGCAGATGGCAGTCCTTGGTTCACCCAAGCTTGATGCCTGGCTTGGTGGCCACAGCTGTGATACACCTAGTACACATAAAAGTCAAATCAAACCCAGGCAGCACACCACAGAACAGGAGGAAGACAGACAGAGAACAGCAGACCACCATGTTACCCACAGATCTGCCCTCCAGCACAGGGCAACAGGCGGGCCATAGACATCTGCTTGGCACCACACTATACTACGTGGATGGAGGATGTCACCCAGGGGGCTGCCAGCAGCCATGTGGCCAACCTGCATCTGGGGCCACCACAGTGTATGAGTACATAGTAGTCAGATGGGAGAGGAAGAGAAGAGGAACAGCATTATGAAGAGAGTGGAACTGGATGCTGGACGGTAGAGAGAAGTAGCCTGTTGTGGGTGCCCAGCACTGCTACAGTCTCCATGTTCATGGCTCATATTACCACTATAGAACATGGGGATGGCCCTGGTGGTTGAAGCCATCTGGGACCACGTGGATGTTCAAGGGCTGTGCTTAACTGGTCACACCCTTCACGGTATACAGTTCTCTGGAGAGCTGGCCCCACCCTTCACTGGCTCACCAGCTGCAGCACTTGGGAGAGAAGTCCTGCACCTTGCCTGGGCAGCACAATAGTGCTGGCCCTGGTGGATGGCGAGCAGGTGAGCCAGCCTTGAGGACAGAGCAAGATAGAGCTGGCTCCACCACTCATCTGCTGTGAAGTGGCATGGGGATGGGGGTGATGCCCCCCACTCCTGCACCACCCCCATGCTCCTTGCTATCTGCTTAGTCTGGAAAATTGGCCCCCAGGTGGTAAGAGCTGGTGAGCTGACCCTGCCCTTCGACTGCTGCAGCACTTGGAAGAGCAGACCCTGCACCTTACCTGGGCAACACAGTGGAGCTGGCCCTGATGGCAAAGGCATGGGTAAGCCAGCCCTGAGGGTGTGAGAGCAGGGGAGTTGACCCTGCCTCCTGCCAATGATGGTACTGGGTAGCCTAGCCAGAGCATGGCTGGAGAGCTTGCCCTGGTGGATAAGGGAAAGCCAACAGGTACCACCCAGACCCAGATCCAGGGCTCTGAATTGGCCCAACCCAAAGTCTATATCATCTGCGAATGGCTGAGACCGTGTGAAAGGGGCTGTATTACTATTCCAAAGCTGCAGGATCTCCATGACATAGGACAACAACAGGGTAACTGGAAGAAGTCTAGATGAAGATCCAGTATTGATGGTGTCACAGAAGCCAGAGATCTCAAAGCAGGCCAATGACTCATTGTAATGAGCATTTGCAAGTGAAGCTGTGTGGACAGAGGGACATGTGGTGGGACACACTGTGACATACTACAGCTTCCACAACAATATATTTTCTATGCTTTGTTTATTGTTGCTGTGGTGGTGGTGGTGGTGGTGGTGGTGGTGGTGGTGTGTGTGTTTTATTTGTGGAGGGGGTGCAAGGGCACGGGGCAGATATGAGGGGATGGGAGATGAATGGGACTGGAGTGCATGATGTGAAATTCACAAAGAACCAATAAAAAGTAAAAGAAAGAAAGAAAGAAAAAGAAAGAAAGAAAGAAAGAAAGAAAGAAAGAAAGAAAGAAAGAAAGAAGGAAGGAAGGAAGGAAGGAAGGAAGGAAGGAAGGAAGGAAGGAAGGAAGGAAAGAAGGAAGAAAAAGGTTATGCATGTAGTTCAAAACAAATAAGCCGGGCATGGTGGGGCACGCCTTTAATCCCAGCACTCGGGAGGCAGAGGCAGGCGGATTTCTGAGTTCGAGGCCAGCCTGGTCTACAAAGTGAGCTCCAGGACAGCCAGGGCTATACAGAGAAACCCTGTCTCAAAAACAAAACAAAACAAAAAACAAAAAAACAAAAAAAAAAACAAATAGAATCTCATGTTGCAAACCTACTCCCTATACTTACCCGCCTCCTGGTAACACACAGAGACTTGATTTCCCATGCTAGGTATGTGGCTCAGTGGTCAAGCACTTGCTTAGCATATTTGACACCCTGGGTTTGATTCTCAGCATGACAACGAAAAGAATTATAATTTCTCTATGGAGCTGGGTTAGACGCCTTCAAAGTCTGATTTCATTGGTACTTTTTCTTCCTGTTTTGTTTTAAACCAGAAAAAAGACAGGGTTCTGAACTGGGCTGAGAAGCTTTGGCCCCATAAAGATTTGAGCCTGGGGTGGCACTTTTCTTAGGATGCTGTCCCCTAGTGGTAGAATAGGTCCCTGAGCATCACAGCAGCTGTGGCTGGATGGGATTTCAGGTTTGCTAGGACAGAGATTGCATTTCAGCATCCCTTGGCAGCAGAATCTGGCCTAATTTTGATAAAGGACATTTCCAAAAGCCTGGGAGAGAGATGGAAAAGAATGAGGGAGATTGTTCCGTGGAGTGCCTGTTGACCCATTAAACACGGCAGACAAGAACTAATCTCGTTCTACCTGCACAACAAGGTTCTTGCTTTTCATTTTTCTGGCACATTGGGGCCAGGCAAGAGCTAATTAAATGCCTTCCCGTTTTGTAGGACTGCCTGTCTCTGCCTTAGCCCTTCTTGCCCTGCCTTTCTGCTTGGCCTCACCCTGAGCTAGATACAGAAGTGGATTTTTTTTCCTGCTTACTTGGGATGTGCCAGCTACTGGACTCCCAGCCTGACATTTTCTTGCTTCTGAGGTTTTCTCTAGCGTCTCCTATGCAAGAACTCAGCGCATCTCAGACTGGGCCATTTGCCAGAAATTAGAATGAATGATAGGGCCTGGTATCGTTCGGTGCAGGAAGGGTAGCTTTGTGTCCCTAAAAACTAACTTCTAAATAACCGCCTGAAGATGCTGGCGGTGTGCTGTGGAATTTTGTTTGCAAGAAGAAAACTACTTTCTTTGATGCCGGCATTGTTTTTTAAAGCAATATTTTTTTCAATCAACTATTATATCCAAGGTAAATGAGCTGAGAAGTGTTTTGTAAGGGGGTCTTGTGGCAAACTAGAATGCTTGGTGTCCTGCCTGGTTCCAAAAGTGGGGGCAGCAAAGCAAACAAAACCACCCTTGGGGCCCAGATTTGGGCTGGGCAGGGCGAGGGCACAGGAGAGAAGGCAGGGAAGACAGGAAAGACAACTCATAGGCACTGTGTTCCCCCAGCTGCCCCGGCACTGCCTGAGAGCTTGCTGAAGATAAAAATCAGCTAGCCCAGCGGCCCCATGAGATCAGCAAGGAAGGTAAAGCTGGCAGCAGATATCCCAACCCTGCAGCAGAGCTTGGATACAGACCCAGGCTGGGAACCCCGGGGCTGGAAGTGGGTCCACAGAGGCTCTCATTAGTGTTTAATGGAGGGATCAATCAATTATTCTGCTCTGCCTCGGAGTAGAGTACAGCGAGTGTGTCCTTAGATGTCTGCAAATTAGAGTCGTGGGGAGAGCGTCTAGAAATCTCCATGCCCTGACTATGCCCTAGATCACTCGCTAGAGGAACCGTGGGGGCATGGTGAAGCATATGTGTTGTCTTGATGTGCAGCCAGGACTGAGCTCAGCCCTCTCCTTTGACCTGATCAGAGAACTTCACTTATAAACGTGAGCATTTTAAACACAAGCACATCAAGAAAGAAGTGACTTAGATAAAACGGAGCATTCGGAGGTCTCCTATAATAAAAGCCTAGAGACAGAGCTGGTGGCATGAGGCAGAGAAGGCACACAAGCAATTGGGCAAGCAAGACGACATTCTCATGACATTCTCATTCATCTCCTTCATTGCCAGGTGATCTAGTTCATTCTAGATCATTCTAGTTCATTCTAGTTCGTGCCAGTTCATTCTGGCTGTTGTAGCAAAACAACATGGACTACGTGTCTTTATTGATCAGAGACATTTATTTTTTCACAGGCTTGGTGACTGGTCTAGGATCAAGCAAGACACCAGAGAGTTCAGGGTCTGGTGTTCAGGGCTCACTTCTTGGTTCAAAGACAGGATTTTCTCAGTGTAGTTGTCTACCGTGTCAGAGATGGGGTTCTCTAAGGCTTCTTTAGTGAGGAATCTAATCCCACGTTTCAAGGCCCTACCCTTTGGACACAATGATCTTCCCACGTCCACTTCCTAACAAAACACCTTAAGAGTTAGGATCTTAATGCCAACCAGGCTGGATTAGGGCCCACCCCAATGACTCCAGGGGTCACTGGGGAACACTGAGGGACACAAGAATTCTTTGTATGGTTCTAGTCTCTGACTCCCCAGGACATGCCTCTCTAGACCCAGTATCTTGCTGGTTTCCCGTTTTGTCCAGAGATGTCTCACATGATAAAGATGCCTCACATGGCTAGGTGCCTGTTTTTATGCCTTTCCCTTCCTCCTGGCTAAGTAAGCACTGTATCCTCCAAAGGTCCTGAGTCAAGACAGAATCTTGAACCCTTCAGAATTCCATTCCTCTTTTCTCTTTCCTGGGACACACTCACTGGGGCCAGGTAAAGTTGCTTATTGTTGCCCAAGGATGCATTGATTTTGGCTGCCTAAGGCTGGCTTTGAGATTGCCCCCAGGTAGGGGACCTGCCTTTGTTTTCCCTGCTGGTCCATCACCTTCTTTGA
Organism: Mus caroli; assembly: GCF_978045245.1. Classification (NCBI taxonomy): domain Eukaryota; kingdom Metazoa; phylum Chordata; class Mammalia; order Rodentia; family Muridae; genus Mus; species Mus caroli. The sequence goes on from NW_028227274.1 coordinate 63,566,529, forward strand.
TGTTCTGCTCAAAATGCACCTCTTTTGGGAAGATAGAAGACCAAAGGGGGCAGGAAACTGGAAGGGCTACCGACTGAACAAAGTTTCACTTCCCTAAAAAGCAGCAACAATAGTGATGCCCACAGCCCTGCCACCATTCCACAGACCTTTTCAGGCAGTGGGACTCTCTTGGAGCTTCAGGTGAGTTTGGGACGCATGAAGCAAAATAATGAAAATTACACTTGGCTAGAGCCTGGGTTCGGGGACGCAGGAGGCTAATGCAGAGTGCTCTACAGCATGGGAGCAATGGAAGACTGTAGCTGAAAACCTGAACCTAGAGAACTTACCACAGAACTCCAGTCTATGAATGTTGTCTTTCCTTCAACGTCAACACTAGTGAAAATGTAGTTACTCGGTTTCAAGTCACTTAGGCAATCTTCTAACACGCTGCTTTCTCCCAGTGAATAGGAAGATTGAATGAGATCCAGATAGTTGTAGCTTTATTGTTCTTGCCCAAGCTAAAAAAGTGTTAAAACCTAGTGGTTATGGGTAATGATTTGGGTTTTTGGAATGCCATCCTCAGTCAGTATAAGTGTGTGTGTCTGTGTGTGTGTGTGTGTGTGTGTGTGTGTGTGTGTGTGTGTATGTGTTTCTATTCACACCCCTGCAATACAGCTATGGCTATATTCATTCATTAGATGGGATTCAGAAAGACTCAGTAACTTTAAATTCACACAACTGTAAGTGTTAAAAAAATGGAACCCGAAACCTTAGCTCACTAAGAACTGAGATAGGGTTTTACAAAAGATTTGAGTCTAATGATCCCATGTACAGAAAGAAGGGGACCTGGGGACTTTCATCCTTTCCAAGGGACCTGGAAAAGGAGGAAGCTGTTTCTGGCCCTCAGGGAGCTCCCAAATACAGGAGTCAGGGATGTTCGTGTAGAGACAGTGTCTATCAGCATACAGGAGTCAGGATTGTTCGTGTAGAGACAGTGTCTATCAGCATACAGGAGACAGGGATGTTCATGTAGAGACAGTGTCTATCAGCATACAGGAGACAGGATTGTTCGTGTAGAGACAGTGTCTATCAGCATACAGGAGTCAGGGATGTTCATGTAGAGACAGTGTCTATCAGCATACAGGAGTCAGGGATGTTCGTGTAGAGACAGTGTCTATCAGCATACAGGAGTCAGGATTGTTCGTGTAGAGACAGTGTCTATCAGCATACAGGAGTCAGGGATGTTCATGTAGAGACAGTGTCTATCAGCATACAGGAGACAGGATTGTTCATGTAGAGACAGTGTCTATCAGCATACAGGAGACAGGATTGTTCATGTAGAGACAGTGTCTATCAGCATACAGGAGTCAGGGATGTTCATGTAGAGACAGTGTCTATCAGCATACAGGAGACAGGATTGTTCATGTAGAGACAGTGTCTATCAGCATACAGGAGACAGGATTGTTCGTGTAGAGACAGTGTCTATCAGCATACAGGAGACAGGGATGTTCGTGTAGAGACAGTGTCTATCAGCATACAGGAGTCAGGATTGTTCGTGTAGAGACAGTGTCTATCAGCATACAGGAGACAGGGATGTTCATGTAGAGACAGTGTCTATCAGCATACAGGAGACAGGATTGTTCATGTAGAGACAGTGTCTATCAGCATACAGGAGTCAGGGATGTTCGTGTAGAGACAGTGTCTATCAGCATACAGGAGACAGGATTGTTCATGTAGAGACAGTGTCTATCAGCATACAGGAGTCAGGGATGTTCATGTAGAGACAGTGTCTATCAGCATACAGGAGACAGGATTGTTCATGTAGAGACAGTGTCTATCAGCATACAGGAGTCAGGGATGTTCATGTAGAGACAGTGTCTATCAGCATACAGGAGACAGGATTGTTCATGTAGAGACAGTGTCTATCAGCATACAGGAGTCAGGGATGTTCATGTAGAGACAGTGTCTATCAGCATACAGGAGTCAGGATTGTTCATGTAGAGACAGTGTCTATCAGCATACAGGAGTCAGGGATGTTCGTGTAGAGACAGTGTCTATCAGCATACAGGAGACAGGATTGTTCATGTAGAGACAGTGTCTATCAGCATACAGGAGTCAGGGATGTTCATGTAGAGACAGTGTCTATCAGCATACAGGAGACAGGATTGTTCATGTAGAGACAGTGTCTATCAGCATACAGGAGACAGGATTGTTCATGTAGAGACAGTGTCTATCAGCATACAGGAGTCAGGGATGTTCGTGTAGAGACAGTGTCTATCAGCATACAGGAGTCAGGGATGTTCATGTAGAGACAGTGTCTATCAGCATACAGGAGTCAGGATTGTTCATGTAGAGGCAGTGTCTATCAGCATACAGGAGTCAGGGATGTTCGTGTAGAGACAGTGTCTATCAGCATACAGGAGACAGGATTGTTCATGTAGAGACAGTGTCTATCAGCATACAGGAGTCAGGGATGTTCATGTAGAGACAGTGTCTATCAGCATACAGGAGACAGGATTGTTCGTGTAGAGACAGTGTCTATCAGCATACAGGAGTCAGGGATGTTCATGTAGAGACAGTGTCTATCAGCATACAGGAGTCAGGGATGTTCATGTAGAGACAGTGTCTATCAGCATACAGGAGTCAGGGATGTTCGTGTAGAGACAGTGTCTATCAGCATACAGGAGTCAGGGATGTTCATGTAGAGACAGTGTCTATCAGCATACAGGAGTCAGGGATGTTCATGTAGAGACAGTGTGTATCAGCATACAGGAGTCAGGGATGTTCGTGTAGAGACAGTGTCTATCAGCATACAGGAGTCAGGATTGTTCATGTAGAGGCAGTGTCTATCAGCATACAGGAGTCAGGGATGTTCGTGTAGAGACAGTGTCTATCAGCATACAGGAGTCAGGATTGTTCATGTAGAGACAGTGTCTATCAGCATACAGGAGTCAGGATTGTTCATGTAGAGACAGTGTCTATCAGCATACAGGAGTCAGGGATGTTCATGTAGAGACAGTGTCTATCAGCATACAGGAGTCAGGATTGTTCATGTAGAGACAGTGTCTATCAGCATACAGGAGTCAGGGATGTTCATGTAGAGACAGTGTCTATCAGCATACAGGAGTCAGGATTGTTCATGTAGAGACAGTGTCTATCAGCATACAGGAGTCAGGATTGTTCATGTAGAGACAGTGTCTATCAGCATACAGGAGTCAGGATTGTTCATGTAGAGACAGTGTCTATCAGCATACAGGAGTCAGGGATGTTCATGTAGAGACAGTGTCTATCAGCATACAGGAGTCAGGATTGTTCATGTAGAGACAGTGTCTATCAGCATACAGGAGACAGGGATGTTCATGTAGAGACAGTGTCTATCAGCATACAGGAGTCAGGATTGTTCATGTAGAGACAGTGTCTATCAGCATACAGGAGTCAGGGATGTTCATGTAGAGACAGTGTCTATCAGCATACAGGAGACAGGATTGTTCATGTAGAGACAGTGTCTATCAGCATACAGGAGACAGGGATATTCACTCTGAGAATGTGTCTATGAAGGGGTCCTCCACTCGAGATGGCTCCTGGTATTAAAACATCTTGATAAACCAGGATGGAGAAAACATTGGAGGAGAGAGAAAGAATTAAAAAATAATATCTGTAGGCTGTCTCACGTTGATAAAGATTCGTTACCTAATGTAGAGTAGGACAGAGGAGCCAGGAGCCAGGGGTTGGGGTTTAAATAGAATGACCAGAGAAGTGGTGACCTGTGAGCTGAGGCCTGAGAAGACACGTCCGGACAAAAGGAAGAGAAGATAGGAAGGACCCAAGGTGGAAGTGGTCAGAGAACAAGACCACTGTCACAGGAGACAAGGAAAAAAGCCCCGAGGGAAGGTGAGAAAGGTATGTGGGGTAAACAGAGATCCTCTAAGGGAAATTGAAAGCTTTCAAAAGACAAGGACAACTTGTCACTCACTTCCTCAGGATCAACTGCAGGACACTGGCACAATTGTATTGGCAGTTAGGGTCTGAGGACAGTTTTGTTTCATTTTTGTTATCCACCAGGATGCTGAAGTCACACTGAGGGGATGGGGAGGTTGACTGAAAGAGGACAGTGTGGTCATCACCCTGGCTGCTGAAATTTGGGGACAGCTGTGCCACAGATGGCAAGTCATACCATCTCAGCTTTTGAGGAGAAATTTCTCTAACTGTTTAGAAAAGGAACTCGGGATACCAAATGATGGTCTCGCTTTTGAAATGCTCAGAACTCAAGGTGTGAGTGAGTTCCATCGGAACCAGGGATCATTCCTGTGAGAACCAGGGACCATTCCTGTGAGCCAGAGTCCAACCACCAGGCTAGCTAGTGAAGAGGTGGCACTGGAGTCGGGGGGTGGTGGTGAGGATTTGTGGTGCCATCTTTCTTTTCTTAGACCCGGGCATCTGACCTGAATGAAGTGCCCAGAAGCGATACAGATGTAAAAGACTGAAGTCTCCTTTGTATGTGGAATGCCTAGGTTAGAATCCTAACTCTAGAACCTCAAAATGTGGTATTATTTGAAGAACCTCTTACAAAATTAAAAAAGAGATCATTGGGGTGGGCCCTAATCCAATATTTTTGATGTCTATACATGCCTAGATGCAGTTCAGACACAGAGGGAGAGCAGCAATGAACATTGGAGGCCGTACTGCCATTAGCCAAGGGTCTTCTGGAAGCAAGAAAGATGTCTGAAGCAGAGAATTCCTTTGCACCTTCACACACAGACAGCTCCACCAACCTGGAGAAGCAGGATTCCCAGCTTCCAGAAGGGAGACTTTGTTTGTTTACTGATGCCTCCCAATAACTATGGCAACTTTGTGATGCCTGGCTGAGCTCTATCAATAAGGCAAGCACCAAAGGAAATCCTGAAGGCAGCTTACAGCAAGCCACCATGTTAGCATCCAATGTAGACAGAGAAACAGAGGGGAAATGGTGGACTGAGAGGAGACAGCTTACACACCTCAGCAGAGTTGCCGCCATTCATCTAGGGCTTACGATGGAAGCCAGAAGACTGGCCTTTGGCGAGATTTGGGGTGTGCCTTTCAAAAAAGAGTCTCTGAAAGCCACAGCAGCACAACTGTGAACCCCAGGTTTTACAGAGAGGCTGGAGAATCAGGTGTTCAATGTCACTCTCCACTCTGCAACAAGTTCAAGGCCAGGCCAGCCCAGGCTGAGTGACACCCTCTCTCAAAACAAAGCAAATAAACAAACAAACAAACAACAATTTTTTAAAAAGTCTCTGTGGTGCTTTCTTTCCCTTAGACATCTTTTGAGTTTCATAAAAAACAGAATTTTTGGAAAATAATCTTGATTAATTGGTATGACTAGTATTAACATTTACTAATGGTATTGAAGGGGTCTGATCCTATCCTGATCTATGGCTGGAACTGGCTGCCATCTTGCTTGCCAGCTTTGATCTCAGAATAAGCAGATCTGCCAAGTGACAAGGTTCTAAGACCGAGAGAGGTCTGGGTGTCTCTTTGATTTTTTTTTCTTTTTTTTTTTTTTGTTTAAACTAGTCAAGCCAATGCTGCAGTTGTAGGTCTGTGTAGGCGAAAACACTGCTCTTTTCCCTTTGGCACACATGGTCCAATGGAGCAGAAAGTACACAGAGAAAGTAAACCAGAGCGAGGTTGTTGGCCAGTTCCTCCCCCTCTGCATCCAGTTGAACATGTGCCCACCATACACACAAAATGCATGTTTAGAAAAGAGAGGACTGTATAATTAGAAAATAATTGGTACTTTTTCGAGCCTTTTCCATCAGATTCTATTGAAACCTTTTGCTATGGTGAAGCCCATCTGAAGCATGACTGGGAGGCACAGGGACAACGGATAACAGGAAATACAAACCAGCCATCGTCCCCGAGTGCTCGGCATAGGACCTCTCCAGGATGTGGCGCCCACTGGCAGGAAGTCTTCAGTCTCCAACCACTCTCATTAGTGAGGAGCCTGCTGTGGGAAATGCAGGCCTGTTTTCATAACACTTTCCTTTGTGTGATACGCTCATCACAGAACTCCATGGTCTAGCCTTCTAGGAAGCCAAGCCAGATCTGTATGTGGTCATTGTCAGGAGTCAAAGGCCCCCCTTGGAGGGCTATCTAGACCTCCCTCCATTGTTGACCCAGTGAGCACTCAGGTATTTATAGTCCTGCATTATGGGAGACTCAACAGCAACTGGCTTGTTGCAAACTGAACTAAAGCTACAGCAATAGGGCTGGGTATTGTGAGATCTAGGAGCCATGCCTTGCTGTAAGAAAACCTGCTTCATGATCGCCCTGTTGTTTGTGGAAGGAAAATAACACCTCATGGAAGACTGAACAGTCACGTAGCCATACTAGGTCATCTCCAAGAGCCTTAGCTGGTATGAAACTCACTGTGGTGCCCTGTCTGTCTCTGGGCCTCCAGAAAATTGCAAACTAGTTTTAAAAAATCACACTATAATAAATAACATAGGCACTTTGAAAACAAATTCCTATATATTCGTGGAAGGAGGAAGGATCTGCTCCAGAAAGGTTCCAGCTCCCACCTCAAGATCTGATACAGAGAGACAGACAGCAGGCTCACATATGACTGGAGCTTTCACATATCAAGCTTTTCAGTGCTGTCTTAACTACATATTTTGATACTATCTTTATAATAAGAAGTTGTTATCCAAGAAGGAATGGTGACCTGTCAAGGGGGCTCTGGTTGCACCCACATTTACACACACACACAGATGAGAAATGAGAGATATGAGCGTGGATGGGTAAATAAACAGGGTGTGTGTGTGTGTGTGTGTGTGTGTGTGTGTATAGATGAATGATAGAATGCAGATATCACATAAATTATAGATGACCAATTTATATATACAGTAGAGACTACATGTGGTAGACGACTAGAGATAGAAAGATGGATGGATGGATAGATAGAGATAGATAGATGAATGGATGGATGGATAGAAAGATAGATGGATGGATACATAGATAGATAGGATAGATAGATAGGCTAGATAGATAGATAGGATGGATAGGATAGATAGATAGATAGATAGATAGATAGATAGATAGATAGATAGATAGGATAGATAGATAGATAGATAGATAGATAGATAGATAGGATAGACAGGATAGATAGATAGATAGATAGATAGATAGATAGATAGATAGATAGATAGATAGATAGGATAGATAGATAGATAGATAGATAGATAGATAGATAGATAGATAGATAGATAGATAGATAGATAGGATAGACAGGATAGACAGGATAGATAGATAGATAAATAGATCCGATCAAAATATGTCCTGTGCCTTTTTTGCTATTATGGAACTTTCTAGAATGTCACTGTTTAATACACATCTCTAAAATCTCTGTAACACAAGTGAGCCCACAGTCTCCTTCATATTGGGGGAATCAAAGAAGACAGTGCTATCATCAGAGAGTCAGGAGAGCCATCTCAGAAGCAAGATTAGAACTGCAGAATGCTTTAAACAAACAAACAAAAAGATGAGATGTTGAGTGGCAACTGCTTTCTCCTTCAGTGTGTTCCTCTTTTTCATCAAAAACCCAACGTTTAGGAGAAGGGGTTTGTTTCACATAGTTTGGATGGCACCCAAGACCTTTCTTTTGCCAAAGACTCTTCGACTAAACTAGAACCCCAGCCCAGCTTTTTTTTTTGAGGCAGGGACTCACCAAGTTACCCATGCTGACCCTGAACTTTCTACCCCCTTGCTTCAGTTTCCCTAGTAGCTAGGATGATGGGTCTCTGCCACCAGGTCCATGAGGGAACAGATGCTAAAGAAGCCAGGAGTGTTCTGTTGAAAGTCAGCCAGTTCCTCTGAGAGAGGGCTTCAGGCACAGCCACCATAGCTCCTGTCCTTCCCAGGGTACAATAGGGAAGGAGGGTGACCTAGAGGAGAGTCGTAAGGAGCAAGGGAGGGCAGGAACCCTGTAGTTGTTTCACCCTACCTCACCAGACCACATCTAGAACAAGATGGACAGGTGCAAACATTGTGTGCTCCAGTCAACCTGTTGGGAAACTTTTAAATTACGAAATCTTGGAGGGATGTGGGAAAGCACTGATTCCAATGGGCACATGACTATGAAGGCATATGCACTTTACCCTTTTTGCTTAAATATGAATTTAATGAAACAGAACACCGTGCCAGGCTGCGTGGGTAGTGGCGGGAAATGGGCTCGCATCTGGGAAGCCGCCTCCAGCAACAATAGCGTCGGTGACACTGATAACAACAACAACTTGACATTCGTGACTGCAGGAACGTCCTGACATCCTGAGGTGAGGGGTCGAGGTGGGAAGGATTTTGACAGTGGCCAGTCGCCAAGGCAGCGGGGGAACTCTTGTCAACAAACCACGTGCGACACACAGATAGATAGACGATGCGGTGGGAGGGGAGGGTGTGTGTAGAAAGGCTAGCTGTGTACACAAACAGTGGGCTGTCTTTGAGAGCATCAATAGAACTGCTAAGTCTCCCTATAAGACTAGTCTGGAAGATCCATGCCATTGTCATTTCAGCAGACAGCCAGTGATAGGAGCTGAGAGGATTGGCACTCGGCTGCAGGCTGCAGGCTCGTGTCCCTTGTGTGCTTGCAGATGTCCACGTGCAAGCCTGTGCGATGCTGGCTTGGTGGTCACTGGTGATGAAGGGAGAAGGGATGTTAGGTTTTAGGTTTTTCTTTCTGCGGGCGGCATCTCAGACTCAGGCGTCTTCACTGGCATGGCGTTTGTCGGAACCCTGCCTTTCCCGAGGATGGTCTTCTTGGGCTTCTGGCTGTTGTTTTGAAGGGATTTCAGCCCCAGCATTTTACAGTACTTGTTACACTGATGCAGCGCTCTGAACTGATCAATGAAGGTCATGGAACAGTTGCCCTTAAATCCTTTGTACCTGTAAGCGGGTGTGAAAATAAGTTATTGTTAATTATTATTATTATTATTATTATTTTAAAGAAGACGTTTTTACCAGTTTTAAAAGAAATATTTGAAAGGGAAACTTACAGTGTGTGAAAAATACGTTTATTCCTATTTTTGGTAAGAACAGTCACATGGTTGATAATAAGAAAATTTTAAAAAGAAGAAGAAGAAGAATGTAGAATTCAATAATAACAAAGAGTCATTGGCAGACACAGTGCAGACAAATTTCCTCTCGGCCATGATAATGAGTGTGGCTGTCCTTGCAAGCCACCGGCTGCGGTTTGAGTCTGAAAGGTCTCCCATGGACTTATGTGGTCTTCCTCTGACTGAGCTATTTTGGGAAGGTCTGGAGACTTTGGGAGGTGGGAATCTAGCTGGTGGCAGTAGGTCACTGGAAGCTGGGGGGATGGTCCTTCATGGGTGTGTTATCCCTTCCCACTTCCTATCTTACTCTGCTTTCATGGTCGGCCATTGATGTGAAGAGCCTCAGCCACCGCCACCCGCTCCAGCTGCCATGATCTGAGCTGCGCTATCCTTGCCTTTCCCATCAGGACAGAAACTCAGAAACTGTGAGCCAAGATAAAGCTGTTTCCTGTGCTTGCTGAGTTGTTTTGTTGCAGTGATGTGAAAAGCAGTTCACAGACCACCCTATCCCTCTCACTGAGAAGAGAACACTGGAACTTTGGAAACTAGGATACATTATTTAGTATAGATCCTTTTATTTGTAATCGAAAGGATTCAGTCTCAGAGATGGAAGGCCCAGGGAAACAAAGCCGGGTAAGGCAGAAGGCGAGATGCAAAGGCAGCTCTCTGGGTCAGGGGACAGATCTCACTCCCATGACCTCCTACCTGACCTCGGGAGGAGAGGATCCCGGACTTTTGCCTTCCACTGGCTATACGAAGAGCCATCTGATGCCTTGCCTGGGAGGACTCTCAGGAGGTATTATTTTGGGTTGGGACAATTAGGACTTGAACAGTGAGTGACTATGGTTTCCTGTGCTAAGCATGGCAGGTCAGGGTGCCCCTCAAATGGCCCAAGCACAGGCCCCAAAGTGTCCCTGTCCACTTGTCGATGAATAAGATTCACCAAGAAAGCCTTGATTGTAAGGTGGGGGATGTTGCTCAGTAGAGCCTAGTGGTAGAGCCTAGCACGCATGAACCCTAATTTCAATGCCTAGGACTAATAAGGAAAACAAGGAAGCCACTGCTCTGAGACCGACTTGACAGTACTTTAGCCTGGGGTCATGACCTAGTCAGTAAAGTTCCCGCCACACAAGCATGGCGACTTGAGTTCAAATCCGTACAACTGTGTAAAAAGCCACATGTCAGCACACATTTGTCACTCCAGTGCTGGACAGTGGGGTGAAGTTAGAGCCAACCAGGAAGTACCAGGTTCAGTGAGAGACCCTGACTGTCTCAAAATATAAGGTGGAGGACAAAGAGAAAACCAGACATTAACCTCTGGCTTCTGCATGCATGTGCAAGTACACACGCATATACAAACATGCATACACTGTACACACACATATACAAACATGCATACACTGTATACACACATATACAAACATGCATACACTGTACACACACATATACAAACATGCATACACTGTATACACACATATACAAACATGCATACACTGTATACACACATATACAAACATGCATACACTGTATACACACATATACACACAAAAGGGAAGGAAAGAATATGGTCACAGGCTCTTTTGGGATCTGAGTAGGAAGGTGCACTCTTTGATACTTATTTTGAAGCTAGAAAAATGACCTTGCAGATTTTTCATTAAGCCACCCCAAAAGTCCAAGTTCCGACTCAAGTTTCTACTCCTTAGAAGTATTGCTGAGCCAAGAAGAATGCATTCAGCAACCATGTGTGTGTGTGCGCGCGTGAGTGCGTGTGTGTTGGGGGAGATGTATATGTGTGTGTTTGCCTGTATGTTGGGAGAAGATTGTGTGTGTGTGTCTGTGTGTGTGTGTGTCTGTGTCTGTGTGTCTGTGTGTTAGGAGGAGACAACCCAGGGCATGTGTAGACAGTACAAACTGGAGTTTATCTGGCCGTGAATAGGGAGTCTCACACAGGCATGGTAAATGCAGCCTTGTACAGCCTGGAACATGTTTCTCAGCCCCCAGGCTCTGCGAGATCAGACTGAGGTCAGAGTCCCTGGAACCTACTGAGACTTTTCCACAATGTGAGAATGAATTCCTTCACTTGTGTCTCTGTATCTTCCTGAGGACCAGACCCACATTTAGAATTAGAAGTCTATATCCAGCCGGGCCTGGTGGTGCACGCCTTTAATCCCAGCAGAGGCAGGCAGATTTCTGAGTTCAAGGCCAGCCTGGTCTACAAAGTGAGTTTCAGGACAGCCAGGGCTATATAGAGAAACCCTGTCTTGAAAAACAAAACAAAACAAAACAAAACAAAACAAAACAAAACAAAACAAAACAAAACAAAAAAAAGTCTATATCCAGATCTCTCCACAGGTGTCATCTCTCCAGAGACAATGTTTTATGTCCAGGATTCCTAGCCAGAGGAGGCTTTTAGTATGAATGTTCAAAGAACAAGTAAATAGATACCAGCCCCACCAGCAAGGCTCTTTGATCTTAGCCCAGATGGGTTCCCACACCACATTTCTGAATTGCTCTTTCTGTTTGCTCTTATAATAACAAAATACTCAATGCTACCCAGATGTAACCTGGAGAGAAAGGACTTTATTGGGCTCATGATTCTGGTGGCTAGAGATCCCAAACGTGACCTCCACATTCTGGTGAGAGCCCTCAGCTACACTGCACTACGTATGGTAGAGTAATGGTCAAGAACAGAAGGGGCCAAGTGTACCCTGTGACCTTGCCTTGTCGGCCCTCATTCCGTGAGACCAACATTAACCCTTTCCTGTTGCTCTCCCCACAACCTGCCTTCTACCAAGCCTTGGCTCTTAACAGTTCCTCTCATTAGAGACTAAACTTTAAACATACAAACCCCCCAGAGGGCATACTCAAACAAGAACACACTTTGAAGCTTAGACTCAGGCAGTACTGAACCCAGACATCTGACCAGCTTTTCCAGATGTGCGTGTGTTTTTTAGGTTTTGCCACCTGCTATCTACAGAATGACGAATCTTCCTCTCCTCTAGATTTGCGCCATGTCTCAACTGGGGTCAGGTTTTGCCCTGTTGTTCTCTCAAACCGGCGTCCATTACCATGAGATGGTTTTTGTATGGGAAGAAAAATAAGGCAGCCTCCGTATGTTTCTAGACCAATTAGCCACAGATGCATTCAGAGGACGTGAGTGTAATTCTACCAAGCTGTCATCTATCCAAGCAATAGAAAACAGTCCTCCGTTTGTGACCTGATTTGCAAGCCATACACCATCTGCTGCCCTCAGGCTGGGTGGAGACCACAGATCTAGACTTTTCGTGACATGGTTCCAACATGAACACCACTGCGGAAACTCACCAACTACTTTTCTTGTTGGTTAGACATACAAACTTGCATAGTAACTCCACAATTCTATCCTTCCAGGAAGACCAGACTGTGATATTATTTTTAAATAACAGCCAATGTAGATCTAATGACTTAAGATAAGATCCTAGTGATGTAGGGTGGACCCTTGATCCCAGTATTACTGATATTTATGTATGAAGAGAAGAAAAGACACAGGCACACGGTGGATGCTCTATGATATCTGAGGCAGAGTTCTACTGGGGTATCACACATCAAAACCCCAGCAAGGATTACAGTCAACCACCAGAAGGTCGGGGACAGGCATGGCACAGACTCCAGAAGGAACTGGCCCTGCTGTGATAGCTAATCTCGGTCATCGACTTGATGATATTTAGAATCACCTAGGAAAAGGGGCCCTGAGCATGCCTCTAGGGAGTTGTTTTAAATTAAATTGAGGTTGGGAGGCCACCCACATGGAAAGCACCAGTCCCTGGGCTGGGATCCTAACTGCATGCAATGTGGACAGCTGCTTCGACCTTCAGTGCACTTGCTTCCGTGTCATGACGGACTGTACCCGTGAAGGGTGAGGCAGAACAAACCTGTGCTTCTCACATGGCCTTGGTCAGAGTCTTGTTTGTTTGTTTTTGTTTTTAAGTCACAGCAACAGGAAAAAAAAAAAAAGAGCAAAGCTAAGATACCTGCTGGCACCTTTCAGGCTTGTAGCTTCCAGAACTATGAAACTATACGTTTTTATTATTTGAAGCATTTACCTTGGTGGTAATTTTTATGGCGGGCCTAAGAATCTCGAGTAATGGAATAAAGAACGTTGGCTTTTTGGGGGGTTCTCACTTCCTACCCAGTCCACACTATCTAGTCTCTCACGTGTACCCCAAGTGTAAGTCACATTAAGGTCAAGCAAGCACTCTAATATCTCAGTTCCCTTAGAACAAAATCAGCCTTTCCACTGGTTCATGGGTTTTCTCTCTAGCTCCTGCCCTCCTTCTCCAGTCCTATGACTCTTCCCTTAGTCTGCTGCCTCGATGTAAACCATTCCTGTTTCTTCCCTAACAGCAATTTCAGCTGGAGGAAAAACACTATACACATTCTCCCTTTGCCCCGTGTGGCCTGCCGCCCTACACTGCGCTTGGTTTAGACTTTCCTGAAGGCAATGGAAGCATTCTTCCCGACAGCTCGGGCCTGATCTTTATCCCCTCCTGATCTGCTCAGGCTCTTCCTGGCCCTCCTGCTAACCTTGGATCTCCCTGTCTCCCTCCTGTTTCTAGCCACAGCCAGGGGGTGAACAGGAGTGTTCAGCGTTGTCCATAGAGCCAGATAACAATTGGCCAGGAGTTCACCTGGGAGTCCCTGGGGTCCTGCAAAAGATCAGGTCTTTGATAATGGAGACGCTCCAGGTAGAAGTAAGAGGACGTCCATATCTCCCTTCTTAAGGAACTCCAACAAAGCTGTTTTTTAATAAGATTTCTAGGCAGGAGCCAGAAGACCTCCATGCTATTTCTCCTTGGTGGAGAGATGTGTTCTGTCTGGCTTTCCTGGGCCTTGGAGATCTAAGCACACATATACAATGTCACCGCTATAATGTCAGTCTTGCCAAAACAGTAAGATGATCCCTGTTCCTTTGAAAAATCTCCAAGCAGCCTCAATGGTAAGGACTGGTCAGATATATCAGCCAATGGATCGGCTAACTCTATGGCAGTCTGGTTTGGTCAAATAAAACTGGAAGGCAGGCTGCCTTCCAAGGTAGGTGACAATGGCAGCAATCTGGAGTAGATATTCAGGGTGTATTAGCTCTGTGAATTCTCAGAGGCCTGGTGTTGCGAAGACATCTCAAATATTTGGTGTTGTACAGTGACCTAGGTCCTTCTGTGGGATGCATTCAAACGATGCTGGCAAAGTTTGAACTAAGTCGCTTTGCTTCTGTCCCCTGCTGGCAGATGTGTGTACCGCTTTAAGTAGTGTGCCCAGTGTTATATACAAACCTCTCTGGGGTGTGTACCGCTTTAAGTAGTGTGCCCAGTGTTATATACAAACCTCTCTGGGGTGTGGTACCAATGAGGAGATTCTGTTCCTTCCTGTATTAAGTCATTGTTGGGGGTCCCTCTCCATGGACACTCAAGTGTGATATTACTGGATTGTGTTATGCATCTAGGTAGCCCTTGTCCCTTCTGCCACAGTGGGCACACAAGGGCTTCTTAGGACATTGCTCTTGATTCCGAGGGAGTTGCCTTTTCTCTCAGAGTACTTGAGTAGACCTGGGCAAGCAGGCAACCCCTGGGCCAGCCAGTAAAAGCATCTATCCCCAGCTGCATCTGCCCTTCCCACTGCACTTTTGGCCCTCTTCAGGGAACAAGTCTGAGTCTCTTACATGTGGTTTCCAATGTCAGGAATGCCTGACAGCCCTCGTTCTTCCTTCCGAAGGTAGAAAGGACCATCATGCTGGGCAGCCAAGGGGTCCCTCACAAGAGGGACTGGTGACTTCCAGACTGGTGACTGTCTGGAAGATCCGCTCAGAGTGCCTCTTTGTTTTACTATGATCTAGCTGTGTGACTGGATCGCCCCCTCCGAGAGAGAGAGAGAGAGAGAGAGAGAGAGAGAGAGAGAGAGAGAGAGAGAGAGAGAGAGAGAGGAGAGAGAGAGAGAGAGAGAGAGAGAGCAAAGCATTGCCTCTGCTGCCCTCTAGTGGCTAAGTCACAACCTCCACTACTGCCTAGAGAGATGCGTGCAGAGCCAGTGGTAATAAGTATAATATATATAGTGCAAGTTGAGACATAGGGAACATGTATGTGTATTCGTGTGTGTGTGTGTGTGTGTGTGTGTGTGTGTGTGTGTGTGTGTGTGTGTGTAGGGCAGGGGACAGCCTCATAGTTATTCTTCATGTGTTGGCCATTTTTATTTTTGTTTGTTTTTGAGAGTCTCATCGCACCTCTCAAAGGTCTCTCAAGGGCCTGGAACTGACCAAATTGAAGAGATCTTCCTATTTCTGCCCCCTCCCCTTGCTACTGGAATCCCAAGTGCAAGCTACCATGCCTGACTTTAGAAACAAACAACCATGAATTCTCAGAACTGAGCTTAACTCTTCATGCTTGTACAGTAAATCCTTTACCAACTTAGCTATCTCTCCATCGCCCCTTCATCCTGGAGATATTTTTAAATGACGCAGAGGTCTGCTTTCCATGATGTTATTCTCTATAGCCAAGTGCTGCCAGGGATCTGCCTTCCATCAAACTCACTGGTCTCCCTGTCTATCGTGAATAGGCTCAGCGTGCTACGAATAAGAGAGTGTGATTAATGGGTCCCTATTCACCCTCTCCTGTGCTCTGAAAGTTTGTCACTCTCCTCTTTCTTTCTCCTGTTCTGTGGCACCCAGTGTGAACGCGCTCCCTCCTATCTGCCTTGGTACCCGGTGTGAACGTGTTCCCTCCTAGCTTCAGATCACCCTTGAGCTTGAAATCTTTCCCAGTTTGCTGCCATTATTCACACTGCATTTACAGCTTCGGCTTTGAGTGGAGACATTTCCTCAGTCAAATCTTGCTTTCTACCATTTGAGATCTCCCCCTGCACATCAAGGGTGCTTAGCCTACCTCCCCCACGCCCCACCCCTGTGCACCCTCCTTTATGCAGAGAATGCTACCGACCCTCCCCTTCACTCCCCTCCCCTGGATCACTGCCCCGCTCCCCTCCTGCTCCAGAAGAAGGGGGAGCCGGGGAGTCTCGGCAGTGGGCATGGTTGTCACAGTTCACTCTAAGAATCAGGATTTGTAAGGAAGGGCAAACTCCCGTCATCCTCTGAGAGGTTCTACCTTTATAGATTTTTTTTCCCAATCAAACTTTGAATTCAGTTCTTTGATTAAAAAAAGAAAAGAAGCCGGGCGTGGTGGCGCACGCCTTTAATCCCAGCACTCGGGAGGCAGAGGCAGGCGGATTTCTGAGTTCGAGGCCAGCCTGGTCTACAAAGTGAGTGCCAGGACAGCCAGGGCTACACAGAGAAACCCTGTCTCGAAAAACCAAAAAAAAAAAAAAAAAAAAAAAAAAGAAAAGAAAGAAAGAAAGAAAGAAAGAAAAGAAAGTGTGACTTTTCTTTAAACTTCTAAAGAAAACTTAAAAAACCTGGACACAATGATCTATTATTGCTTTTTCAAAGCTCTCAAACACTGCAGAATTCCCTTCCCACTTCGACTTGGGTGGGAAAGCAGGCCTAAGTAACACTTTATAGGCAGCGTTTTGCCCTTGGCTCTGTCTGTCCTCGCTTTAATGGGTCTTGGGCAGCTGTCCCAGGCTAGAAAAGTAACATTAAAGCTGAGAACAAAACCGAGGGCTTGGATTTCTTTTTAAATTAGGAGGGGTGGTGCCGTTTGGAGCTCTCTGGTTCCTGGAAGCTGTTGACATGCCTCTAGAGATGTTGTAAATCACCATGCTCTTACACGCATCTTAAGGGCTTCTTGGGCAGCTTTGGCTTAGTTGAAGGTCTTTCTAAGTCAGCAGTTCTCAACTGTGAGTTGAGACCCCTTTGGGGATTGAACAACCCTTTCATGGGGGTCCCCTATTAGATATCCTGCATCAGATATTTACGCTATGATTCATAACAGTAGCAAAATTACAGCTATGTATGGTTGGGGGGTCACCACAACATGAGAAACTGTATTAAAGGGTTGAAGCATTAGGAAGGCTGAGAACCACTGTTTTAAGGTATGCTGTGGAATTTTGTGTCTTCTGGCCTTAGGCTGAGGTGAGGAAAAGGGAGCTTCGTGCAGCTTACACCCAGTGGCAGGGGCTAGAAGTCGATTAGTGGGGGTCAAAGGGGGGGATGCTCACGAACCCACAGTAGCTCTGGATGCTACTATGGGAAGCCAAACCAGGTCCTGCTGAAATATAATCTGAAATATAAGTTGTCTTGTTCTCTACAAAAAACAGGAAGTGGAAACAGAAGACCCATTCGGAACCCTGCTCTGACAATCAGAGGTCTTCCTAAGTAGGGTATTACAGGTTAATGGAAATGTTCATCCTGGACAGCTGCTAAAGGGATTGGCTTTTAAGGACCTCAGGCATAAAATAGCACCAACAGGAGGAAGCTAAGCCCACTCAACAGACAAATGCACTATGGCACTATGAGCCAAGCTACCGCCGGGAGAAACAGAGGTAAATGGCCTGGCCCAGATTTGGACCAAGTCTCCCAAAAGTCCCTGCCTCTTCTCCAGTAGCATCATAACCCCTCTGACACACTCTATTTGCAACCCCAGTGCTATGTCCAAATGCCCTGAAGCCTACAGCACTCAGGGCTCTTATCAGAGACGAGTGTGAGAGACAATCGCAACATAAGATTTTATCATCTCGTGAGATGTTTTCAAAAGGAAGGCAGCCGGGGAAGATATCCAAACTGCATCTTGATTCTAACGTGAAATGGAGAACGCTGGGCTGTCACAGGTTCATGAATCACACCTACAGCTTCCACTACTTTTCTCATTATTACAGCAAAATTCTCCACAAAAGCAGCTTGCAGAAGGGAAGGGCTCTTTTGGCTCACAGTTGACAGGCACAGTCCATCATGGAAGGTTGCTGGGAAGGTGGCAGAAGGGTAAAGTTGTTGGCCACATAGCATCCACGGGCAGGAAGCAGAGATGAATGCTGGAACTCAGTCTGCTTTCTCCTGTTTAATCTGCATGGAAGGGCAGCTCCTATACTCAAGATAGGTTTCTTACCTCCACATGGGAACTATGGCTGGATGTGTGTGCACAAACACGCATACCACTCTCTCTCTCTCTCTCTCTCTCTCTCTCTCTCTCACACACACACACACACACACACACACACACACACACACACACACACACTTCACTCACAGGAAAAGAGAATATGTTCTAAAACACTTTTTGAAGAAATCATGAATAGCCACTGTACTGGCTAGTTTTGTGTCAACTTGACACAGGCTGGAGTTATCACAGAGAAAGGAGCTTTAGTTAGGGAAATGCCTCTAGGAGATCCAATTGTAAGGCATTTTCTCAATTAGTGATCAAGGTGGGGAGGTCCTCTTGTGGGTGGTGCCATCTCTGGGCTGGTAGTCATGGTTCTATAAGAGAGCAGGCTGAGCAAGCCAGGGGAAGCAAGCCAGTAAGTGACATCCCTCCATGGCCTCTGCATCAGCTCCTGCTTCCTGACCTGCTTGAGTTCCAGTCCTGACTTCCTTGGTGATGAACAGCAATGTGGAAAGTATAAACTGAATAAACCCTTTCCTTCCCAACTTGCTTCTTGGTCATGATGTTTTATCCAGGAATAGAAACCCTGACTAAGACAGCCACTTTTTCTTCAAAGGGACCCAAGCAAAGCAGCAAAATGGGACGAATTGTGAACACCTTGGTAAACCTAAGCTTGGTCACCTAAGCAGGCCATTGAGCAAACCGACATTCTTGCATTCAACCAGAGAGACAGAATCGACGACAGCTATGAGAAGTATCTAGTCATGAGTATTTGGTTCTTGGTTTTTGAGACAGGGTTTCTCTGTGTAAATCTGGCCGTCCTAGAACTCACTATGTAAACCAGGCTGGCCTCAAACTTACAGAGTTCCACCTGCCTCTGCCTCCCAAGTGCTGGGATTAAAGGTGTGCACCACCACCAGCAGCCTGAAATAGATATTTGAATGACTCCTGTAATAATCTCTGGTACCTGCGAGTCACACACAGGAGGGTGTTGTTGTTGTTGTTTTGGGTTGGAAAATGAATTGAAATATACATGTGTAATTATTGTACCCAACTGCAAAAAAAAAAAAAAAAGAAACAACAAAAACTTTCAATAAAGAAGACGCTAAGTATAGAAACTGAGGGTTTTGAGCTGAAAGACATCTCAATGGTGCCAGAATATTCTCTCTCCCCACGACACTCCCGTGAGTAACTACTTTGGAAATGTGTTTGCCAGCATTCTTGTTTGCCTCAGAGTTAGGACGCAAATGTGTTGTTTCCCTCTGAGAACAAAAGTCCATAAATATTTTATGGAAGTAAAGGAAATGAATTGGATTCGTCCCTAGATCACTTATCATCCACAGCAAAGACAAGAAATCCACTCTGTCCGCGGAAGCCGGCAGCCTTTGCCGGAAGCCCCATGTGAAATGACACCATTTCATTTTTTTTTTTTTCCTACTCACCCTCTAGCTAGTGTTGCTATGCCAACGTCAGTTAACTTCATTCCCACACCTGCGGAAGGAGAGAGCAAAGACACAAGTTTGAGTTGCTAGGGAGACGCATGGAAGGATTGGTCAGATACTCGCCCCAGACTGCACAGGGGAAGCTCATGTCTTTCTGGGCTCATGTGAACTTTCCTTCCCCCGGAGCCATGGAGCCACCAGAGACTCACACTCACACCTGTGTCTGTAGAAGGGATTAAGGATGCAGGAGGGCAGACCTGTGACTCAGGCAGTGGTACCCAAGTCAGGCCTCCTTCAGGTTTATCCCTGCCTGAATTTGAGACTTGGCACTTTCCCCATGAGCTTTCTCCCAAGAAATGCTGTCTCTTGGGCTTAGGTTTGGTCCCCTGCTCCTCACTGATAGAAGGAAACATGGCCAAGGACTGCCTTGGCCAACGGCAACGCTAAGAACATTCAAGGCAACGTGTTCAGAGCCAAACTCCACCTACGCAATTTCTCATTTCCGCCAAGAATTTCCAGAGTCTAGGAAACATTCACAACTTTATGGGTAGACTTTTAGCCACCGGTCTGGGAACAGTAACATTTAGAATCCACAGCTTGGCCATTTAAGACTTTTAAAACTGTGGAACTACAGTGGAGTTGGGAAGAATGGAACCCAAAATAATAAAAGAGCTACCGAGCTTTCTACTCTGGCTCAGCAAAAAGCCACTGATGTCCTTGCTGAAAACCCAGGCACAAGGGATCCTTTTGGCTCCTGTCCTCCCAAGAAGGGCAGCTGGAAAGTAGTTAGGGATCCAGAGATGTAAGGAAGATAGACTGCCTACTGTCTTCCGGCAAGAGAAAGCTGAGCATCCTACTATAGTAAAGAACCACTCTCCCTCGGCCCCAGCCCCAGCCAGCAGTTGGGAAGGACACCAGAAGATGTTACTAGCAGTTGGGAAGAGCACCAGTTCTCATGCCCAGAGTGTGGAGGTCCCGGGGCTTTTGTAGCATCTTCTTGCTCTATCCATTTATTCTTTCTGCTTCTGACTTTCTACTACGGTGCCTCTGGGCACTTGCCCTACTTCAGTGCACCCAACCTGTGCAATCCAGTGACCCGTTGCTCACCTATGACATACCTCTGACTCTGGGATCTATATGAGCTGGGCAGTAGGCAGTGGTATCTCTGCCAAGGAGCAGGTAACTTGGCTATAGAGCAGCTGCGACAGTAGAGGGTATGGAAGAAGGATCCAGATCTTTAGCCAACTCTAGGATAGGACTGAAATGGCAACCTGGTTCCATGGCTGTGGATTCCAGAGACCCAGAGAAGGCAGAACACTCTGGTTCGGCAGTGTCCACCCAGAGCATGGCAGAAATGCCACATGGTTGCTATTGAGACTGGCGAGTCACCCAGAAGCAATGGGCCCAGCTTTTGTGCATGCACCTGTGAGCTAAGCATGGTACTTAGAAGTTCCCAGTGAACGCTGAGTTATCTCATTCATCCAAAGCTACTAACAAACTGAACATACAAAGGCCTGCTGCATATTCACTTTGTTGTTGGAAGTACAATCATTTTTTTAAAGGTGTCAAATTGCAAAGGCCCCTTTACACATCTTTTCCCATGGAATGTCCTGTCTAAACACCACAGCTCTAAGTTCCAGTAAGGTTCAGTTTTTCAAAGTTGTGTGGCAACGGATGCTTGAACATTGGCAGTGCCATCCCTTGCTCACAGCCAACAGCTACCATTTTGGTTTAGAAAATTAGAATGCCAAGGTCGGGGGCAAGCTCGGGGATGCTTGCAGTGTACACGGATGAGGAAGGACAGAAGTTGTGTGTGTGTGTGTGTGTGTGTGTGTGTGTGTGCACATTTCCCAGAGACTTAGCTCATTTGGTTTAATTATTTGTCAGCAAGTCAACAAAGGTTTTCAACAGTCACTGGAGGGAGGTACTGATGTGCACCTGTCAAAGTGAGGCAAGGCTAGTCGTGGCCTATGGGTTGGTTCTGATGGGAGGAAGACCAGAAGTCTATTCTCAGAATCTCAGTTTGCTGATGGCTCATTAGAAAGCCTAGGGGTCTCAGAGGGTCTCAGGTCTCAGTTCCAAGTCACAGACCCACGTCTGACCCCACAAACCTGAAGTCTCACCAAACCCCTCTCAGCAAACAAATTGCATCTGGTTTTATTTTTCTTATTGTTAATTCCAGACTGGACAAAGTGGAGGTGTTGCTTAGAGTAATGTGGAGCTTGTGCCACAACGACAATGGCAGTGAAGAGGTCTTCCCGAGCAGCAGACAGTAAATAAACACTGTTACAAAGCACTGTGCCAACACATCGTTTACGGAGAGATGTGATATTCCATTGCAGTTGTTTACCAGTGCCTGGAAGCAAAACTAACTGCACAGGAAGCTCCGGGGTGCTGGTTTTCAGTAGACAAAATACATTTAACGCAGAATCAACTCTGAAGGGAACTGCTTGGGGAGAACAATTGTACAGCCGGAATCCAAACAGAACAAATAGCTCTCTGTTCAGAAGTGTGTGTGTGTGTGTGTGTGTGTGTGTGTGTGTGTGCGTGTGTGTGAGTATGTGTATGTGCATGTGTGTGCATGTGTGTGTGCATGTGTGCGTGCATGTGTGTGTGTACATGTGTGTGTGTGTGATTGTGTGTGTATGTGTGTGCATGTGTGTATGTGTGTGCATGTGTGCGTGTGTGTGTGCATGCATGTGTGTGTATGTGTGTGTGTGCGTGCATGTGTGCATGCATGTGTGTGTATGTGTGTGTGTGCATGTGTGTGTGCATGACTCCTGGGAGGGGACAGGCATTGCTGCCTTTGCAGATCGGCTCACTCATCTGTAAGACAGAAGTATTTTCTGATCCAGCTGACTCACAGGAGTCCCTCTGGGCTCTGTAGAAGATATTCACCCATCAGAACCTTTTAACATCAGGGGATACTTGAAAACACTGGGAAGTAAACCTACTACAAGTTTTTAGTTTGTCATCTTGTGCAGGCAGTGTGATATCTAGAGGCTGAAAATGTAGGTTGGAGTCTTGGACCCATCGACAATTATTGATTGGCAGTCACTAAGCCGCTGCTCCTGCCCTCGGCTCTCTCATCTTTAACATGGGCAGCATCTACACATACTAAATAAAAATCATAGAAAAGCGAATACATGCAAAAGCTGGAGAGATCTAGTCCCTCCTGTAATCTTGCCTCTCTGCTGGACCAGTGTTTACCTTCTCGCTTTGATAATGTGCAACAGGTCTGTGAAGTGTGGGTATTAAACAAAGCTCCCTCCGTAAGGGGCTACATGGGCACTTCCCTGTACAGTTGTACAAATTCTGTCTGTCTCTGTGTGTCTCTCTCTGCCTGTCTCTGTGTGTCTCTGTCTCTCTGCCCGTCTCTGTGTGTCTCTGTCTCTCTGCCTGTCTCTGTGTGTCTCTGTCTCTCTGCCTGTCTCTGTGTGTCTCTGTCTCTCTACCTGTCTATCTCTATGTTTCTGTTTGCTGAACACCCAGCCTCAGGCACTGAGGAACACGAGGTTCCCAGCTCTTAGGTGAGAGACAACTGTTGTACTATTTTAACACAGGCTGATTTAATAAATTCTAACATATACATGTATATGCATGTATATAACTTTATAAATTCTAATATATTATATAATATATAATATATAAATATATATGTATGTATGTATATCTTGAGTACATAAAGCTCATTAGAGAGAGAAGCAAAAAAAAACAAGAAGAAAAAGATAGAGGAAGCACACAGATGAAGACCCAGTTACTGCCACAGGCGACTGTACTCTGCTGGAAGCCTACACTGAGCACGCTTCCCAGAATTACTTGCCCATAGATTGAAGGAGCAGGGGTATCCCCAGCTCCCATTAGCACCAGGCAAATGCTGCTCGTCGTGGGGGCATTGACTCCCCTGTCGAGGCCTCTTGCTACACCAGCAAAACATAAAGAAAGTTTCTAGGCCATTTGGTACCCACAGGTGGAGCCAGGCAGAAAGGGCAATGGTGAGTTACCTCGGCTTCCGTGTACAAATCTCCCTGTTCCTTTAGATTTCCGAATAACAATACTGCTGAGAAAAATCTGAAGTATGCCACTCCATGACTATGAGGCATTGTCTCATACAAGGGCGCTAAACTCTAGTGGTGGCCTCCAGGATTCCGTCCCTGGCACCGACATTTCCTAGGGGTCAGTCTTTGGGTGAGTGAGCCACCTCCCCAAGCTTCATTTGTAATGGGACATGAGTAACATCTTAGGGAGAAGATGCTTGTCCTTTCCTCTTCCTTCACCTCACTCTTCCTTCGTTCCTTCCTCCTAACCTTAGGAGCACCCCAGGCCCACAGCCCCTGCAGAGCTGGGCCGCCTGCCCCGCTCACCCTGCATGTCCGTGACCAGGAGACAGCCACTTGTTTTCTGGTATACCCAGTGCTGGAAGGTGCAACACTTCTGGCCAGCCTCTGAATCTCGTCTGAGGAAGTTGATTTCTTTCCCGTCCCGGATGGAATACTTCACGAATTCTCCAATCAGCTCTTCTTCCACTGTGGCATATGGGATGTTGTTCTCGGGCCGACGGATAAGGAAAATAGGAATGATCCTGTCAGGGAGGAAGACATGATCACACATCTGGGTTTCAGATGGGAACAGTGTCTGGGCATTCCAGTCACCTGGAGCAGCAGGACACATGGTTAATCCAGAGTTCACTCTGTGCTTTTTCTCTTATGTTTTGCAGTGCCCTCTGTTATTATGTAATGAACCAGAATTTTGTTCCTAGAGTTGGTTTGAAACTCATCCTCCTCCTCCTGTTTTTTTTTTAAAGATTTTATTTATTTTACATATATATATATATATATATATATATATATATATATATATATATATATGACGAGTACACTGTAGCTGTTTTCAAAGACACCAGAAGAAGCCATCAGATCTCATTACAGATGGTTGTGAGCCACCATGTGGTTGCTGGGAATTGAACTCAGGACCTCTGGAAGAGCAGTCAATGCTCTTAACCACTGAGCCATTCCTCCAGCCCCTTGTTTTGTTTTGTTTGAGACATTGTCTTACTATCAGCCCTGGCTGGTCTGGAACCTGTTCTATAGAATACGCTGGGCTGGATGGAACTCACGGAGAATAGCTTGTCTCTGTGTCCCAAATTCTGGGATTAAAAGTGTGAATGACCATGTCCAGCTTCAGCTTTTTTAATTTATTTGATGTGTATGGGTGTTTTGCTTGCGTGCATATGCATCCTGAATGTGCCTGATGCTCACAGAGGCCAGAAGCGGGTGTCAGATCCCCTGGAACTGGAGTTAGAGGTTGTGAGCTACCATGTGGATGCTGGGGAATGGAACCCAGGCCCTCTGGAAGGAGTAGTCAGCGCTCTTAAATAGCAAGCTAATCTCTTCAGCCCCATTTAAAAATAAATGTTAAAAAAAAAAGTCTATGGAGCCAAGCTTGCCTCACATTTCCTAGGTAGCTCAGAGTAGTGTAGAATTCTAGATCCTCTTGTCTCAGACTCCAGAGGTTACAGGCTAAGATTACGGGCTGGAGTTAAGATGGTAGGCTCTATCATTTTATTCAGTAATACAATGGATCAGTAGTTATCAGTCATCCATCCATCCATTCATCCATCTATTCATCCTCCATCTACCTACACAGATCTCCATCCATTCACCCATCCATCCATCTATCTACCCAGCCATTCATTCATCTATCCATTCACCCACCCAGCTCTCCATCCATCCATCCACCTATTCACCCACCCATCACATCTATTCCTCCCTCCCTCTCTCCTTCTCTTCTTTCCTCCCTACCTTCTTCTTTCCCTCCCTTCTTTCAGTCAGCAAACACTCATCTTCAGTGGCCTCTCTGCTAACACTCTCCTAGCCAGTCTCTCACAAACAGCAGTAAAGAGAAGAAAGGCTCTGCCTATCCCTGCCTGAAACTTGCATTTAAGTGAAGGTAACACACAGAGAGTAACTGCACGGAGGCAGACAGCAGGCAGAAGTCGAAGGCAGTGGCTGGTGAAGAGACTGCACTGCGGTGGTGAAGGAACTGGTCTTTCATTTGAAGAGACTCAGAAGCCCTTGGTTATTAATAAAGGTCATCTGAGTGAGACCTGCAGGAAACTGGGAGGCAGCCACAAGGATATCTTAGGAAAGAACCTTCCAGGTGGAAGGAGGAGCCATCGAAAGGCTCTTAAAGCAGCCCCACTGCCACCCGCTTAGGATGATGGCCTCTGCATCTTGTTACAGAGACATCTGGGGGCAGTCAGATGGGAGGGGCCCATGGAGCTGTGCCCCTGCTGAACACCCCTAAAACATAGACTGGCCATCAAGCTTTTGTTTGTCTGTCTGTCATGCTTTGTCACATCTGCAAGACTCAGGGAATCTGCAGATCTGATTCCTTCTAGCCAATTACCCACCATAGGAAAGAGTTCATGGTTTGTCCGGGTTCTTATTAATTCTGTAGCCTTTGGGGAAATGGGGAGCCAGAAAGAGGTCTGGGTATTATTCACAATCTCAATTAGCCAGGTCTCTGCCCAGTTGGAGTCATTTGCATAGACAACATGATGCTGTTGATATTCATGAATTCGAAAACAAAAACTCCAGGGGAGTGTTTTCTCTTCAAGATCTGAAAAGCTCCCTAAAGGAAAACCTGCTTCAGAAGCCTATATCTGGAAGAAAACATGGTTGTTGTTGTGTGTTTGAGTGTGTGTGTGTGTACGTGTGTACACACATGCATGCACATGCACGGGTAGTGGGGTGGGACAGTACCCACTGTGGGTCTACTGCTCCCAGATCCTAGCAGAATGGGCTTCCCTGGAAGGCTAGAAGTGTGCAGAGCCAGCCCAGGGCACACATGCATCCATCCTGATGCAGACTTCTCAGATTTAGGGCTGGCCTCGACATCCTTCAGAGAACACTCACTTCCATGTGCTATAATCACTCATGTGGTCACAAATTCTCCTATTTTAAGGAAAGAAAACCAGTGTCTGATAGAAAAAAAAAATGTCCTCAAATATCTTCAGGGTTGTGGCTTGTTTGGTGGGTATGGGTGAAGCCCATTAAGCTTCCCTCCCTACTTGGCACCCACCCTTTTAACTCCTTAAACCCACCTCCATGTTCATCATGCATTCTTCTCCTTTAAAAGGGCCCCAAGCCATATAAGAGTCAAGCTGCACACAGTGTGCATCTGCCCCTGCTGCAGGACATCGTGGCTCTACATGTGGTAGATGAGTCACTGCTTTATGACAGACACTTAGAAACTACTTTTGAGGGTTCAGGAGATGGCTCACTGGGTGAAGGCACTTGCTGCCAATCCTGATGACCCGAGTTCAAGGCCCAGGACCAGCATGGTTAAAGGAGAGAACCGTTTTCTGTAAGATGTCCTCTGACCTCCATACATTCACTGTAACACACACACACACACACACACACACACACACACACACACACACACTACATTAAAATGTAATGGTTAAAAAGGACCTGGTTTAATCAAAAGCCTTGATTCTCCATTTTGGGACAAGGTGACTAACTAAAAGCAGGCTGAAAGCAGTTCCGCCTCCGTTTTGTCTCCTATTCCTTTTTGGGGGGGCATGGGTGGGCAGACTCCTGCTTGATTTTGCCTAGGCATGTTAAACACTCCAGGAGTGTCTGCCTACCTAATCTATTTCATCAAGGCTGAAGTCACAGACATAACCCATCCTCCTAACCCTTGGATTCCAGAAACAGCAAAGCCTCCCAAGACAGGCCACACCCTAGATAGGTCAATTATCCATGAAGACAAAGAAGGCTGCACCCTAGAGGAGCAGGAGGAAACAGATCATGTCCTCAGGGTGACAGCAGTAACAACTCTGGCTCACCTTGCAGAAGCAAAGGTAGAGGGTTGTTTAACCATGCATATCCCGGCCCTCTTCTTGCTTAGTTATGCGTGCTTCCCGCTTCCTGTATTTCCATGTCTAACTCCTGTCAGCACCCCATGGATGCACTCGGAGTCCCTGGATCCCTCTCCATCCCTTTTCTCAATGCATGGACTCAAGGTCTTTGCACTGGTTTTCACCATCACTGGTCCTACTGGGACCGGTGTCCAAGCCTAGCCTGTTGGAGTTGCCAGAATGTGGTCTTTTGCCCTAAAACTCTGCTATGCTTTTTACTTTTCCTCCCTTAAGGCAGAAGAACGTAAGAGAACAGGGGCTGGAAAGAGAGAGAACGAGAAAGCTAACAGGCAGGTTCCTACAGTATGAAACTGACGTCTTGCCAACGGCTGTCTTCGTGTTTAGCAGGAAAACATTGCATTGTTTTTGCCCTCTGCAGCGTATTAGTTTTCCTAGATGCTCATGCGGCGTGCTTCTTGGCAGAGAACAGGAAGTTCTGGACATCCTACTGTATCGGGCTGCCCAAGGGAGATGTTTCTGAGTGAACAGGTGCATACAGTCAAGAACCGCTTCCTTCTTTGCCGCCTTCTTCCACGGATGTACAAATGGCTGCTCTTTCTGCATTTCCAGCAAGTCCTGACATGGCCCTTTCTCTTTCTACTTAGTATGCAAATATGACCTTATTATACAAACAGTTAATAAACACGGGCTCCAGACTCTCAGAAATTTGCTGAGGCCCAAGATACTTTCCATTCAGAGGATCATAGGAAGTGGAGTCTGTTTCAGTGCTCCTGATCTTCCCTACTGTGTCCACCCTTTCCTACTGCGTCGCCAGAGCCTATGCTTCTCAGGCTAGTTGTATTATGACCTTAATTCTCTTGTACTTGTTTATTGCTTTGACAAGGCAATGAAAGTGAAATCTATAAGAGGAAGTATGTACCAGCTAGTTTTGTGTCAACTTGACACAGGCTGGAGTTATCAGAGAGAAAGGAGCTTCAGTTGAGGAAATGCCTCCATGAGATCCAACTGAAAGGCATTTTCTCAATTAGTGATCAAGGGGGAAAGGCCCCTTGTGGGTGGAACCATCTCTGGGCTGGTAGTCTTGGGTTCTATAAGAGAGCAGGCTGAGCAAGCCAGGGGAAGCAAGCCAGTAAGGAACATCCCTCCATGGCCTCTGCATCAGCTCCTGCTTCCTGACCTGCTTGAGTTCCAGTCCTGACTTCCTTGGTGATGAACAGCAGTATGGAAGTGTAAGCCGAATAAACCCTTTCCTCCCCAACCTGCTTCTTGGTCATGATGTTTGTGCAGGAATAGAAACCCTGACTAAGACAGAGGTATATCTGATTTTCTATTTAACTTGGTAGATACCATAATACCTACTAATGTGATAGCACCCATTATTCCACTCACATGTCTATTTACATAGTATAATATTTAATTAGTATATATTTAATTAGTATCAGGGTTGGTGAGGTGGCTGAGCAGGTAGGTAAAGGCACTTGCTCTATAAGCCTGTTGACCTGAGTTCAAACCCTGGAACCTACATAAGGGTGTAATGATAACCAACTCTACAGAGTTGGTCTCTGAACTCCACGTATGCACATTCACAATGATGATAATGAACTTTTTAAAATATGTGGTTTTGCTTTATGTGTATGGGTGTTTTGTCTGCATGTATCTCTGCACCATAGCCATGCTGTGCCTTTGGAGACCAGAAGAGGGTGTCAGGTCCTCTGGAATTGGAGCTATGGAGGTTGTGATTCACCACATGAACGCTGCTGGGAAATTAATCTGGGTATCTAGAAGAGTGGCAAGAGCTCTTAACCCCTGAGCCATCTCTCCAGCAGCACAATTAAAAAAATTTTTTTTTTTTTTACAGATCATCAAAGGACAGAAGAAATGGCTCAGTGACTAAGAACACTTGCTGTTTTTTCAAGGGACTCCAGATTTGTCCCCAGTACCAACATCTGGTAGCCCAACACCTGGTGGCTCACAAACACCTGTAACTCCAGCTCACATTTTTACATTTTAAAAATTAACATCTTTTTATTTGTACGGGTATTTTGCCTGCAATATGTACCTGTGCACCACACGCATGCAGTGCCCACAGAGGCCGAAAGAAGGCCTCAGAGTGATAGCCCCAAGGGCTGGAGTGAGCCACCATGTGAGTGCAACTGAGCCCAGGTGCTCTGGAACAGCTGCCAGGGTTCTTAGCCACTGAGCCACCTTTCCAGCCCCACATAATTAACTTTTTTAATTAAAAAAATAATATTTATCAGGCATTCTTATACACCTCTGGAGATCAAACAAGAACAAGACGGTGGCCACGTGATCCCTCACAGAGTTGATAATCAGATGAAATCAAACACTTGACCCTTCTCACCCTCCCGCCCTCTAGGCCTTCCACATTCATAGCAAATCAGAGGTAGCAACACATGGGAGCCTGCACAAACTTACTCCGGCACCTCTCCGAAGCCTTCCAGAGGCTGTGCTTCAGCAGCGTAGATCTTGGCGTAGTATCTGGCAGTATTCTGAACGTAGCATTCCTGTATCGGACAAAAACACGGTGAATCTGAGTGACTGGGAGAATTCAGAATATTGCTTAGCAAGACAATTCCTATTTCTAAGATTGCTCAGATAAATAGATTCCTAGGCCCTTCATGGCTGGTTGGCATCACAGAAGCATCTTTTTTTGTTTGTTTGTTTTAGTTCTGGGGACCCTTACCAGGACCTTGTGAGTTAGGTTAGGTGAGTGTCCTGCCACTAAACTATACCCCAGAAACAAAGCTTACAATGTAGAATTGGCCATCCATAAAGGTGCTTTGAGACATGAGTTACAGAAGCCAATGTCAGAGAAATGGCCTCTCAGGCAAAGTGTCTGGGAACCATAATATTTCTAGAAACAACATGGGGGGAGGTTGTTCCTGATCTAAAGAGACAGGCCCTTTGGCATGATGTCATCCCAAGATCTTCCACAATTCCTTTCCAGAGGTACAATTGGAGTAGTGAATAGTGAACATTTGATAGAATTCCTCCTGGGGATAAGGCAAGTGGACTGATTGTGCTTGCTACCCTGTAAGTCCTACTGACCAGGAGGCAGGATGCTGTGGGGAACTTCCATGACTGGGTCATGCTTGAGAGGAAAGAAGGTAAGGGGAGGAAGAAAGGAAAGAAGAAAAGAGGTTGGCTTTTGGGGAGGAAGCAGAACAAGTGGAAATCTCTGTCCCACTCGGAGCCCAGGAGTTGCCCTTATTAGCACACCATGCTATGGGACATTTCCACGCCTGACCTGGGTGATCAGTGCTTGCTGGTACATGAGAGCCTCCCCAAGTCCTGTCTTCTAATCCCATGGGTAACAGTTTACAGGGCCTACTGGGAAAGTTCTAGACCTAACTCTAGCAGGTTGGCCACTGCTGGTGTCAAGGTGAACCACAGGTCAAGGCTTAGGTGGGGAGAAGGAGCTGCTCTTTGCTCCATGAACGCCTCCCCCTCTTCTGTCTTGTCTCTTGTCCCAAAGTTTTAGAGAGAGGGAATCTAGCTAGACACGTTGTTCAATCTTCCCTTAGAGTTTATAGGCAGACTTTGAACAAACCCAAGAAAGCAGGAAACAAGATGACTCCTGAACTTTCTAAACGTCCGTTCCCTCTTCCCCACCTCTCTTCACACTCTAACGCTGGTTCTATCTATCCTCGGGATCCCAGCATCTACTGTCACTAGAACCCCTCCCTTTATGTCACCCCTTGTCCAAGTGGACCAACATGATCACAGTCCAGTGAACCCCAGGTAAAAAGAGGAAAGGTGTCCCTGGGCTAAGTAAACCCCAACTTCTTGTGAGACCTAAGAAGTAAGGACCCCCAATCATTTAGCTTAAACCACACTTGAAAAAAGTCAAATGTTCTTGAGGAAATACTCTACTCTCAACTCTGAGTCTCATGTTCCTCTCATGTCATGTGTCATTCTCCCACCCACAGAGACACCCATGGGCTCCCTGACCTACCTGGGCAGCGAGTTTGTAGTTCCTCTGCACAAGTTCGTCATTGTTTCTGGTCCCATGGGCGACAGCATTGTGCACCTTGAGTACGCATGCGTGGCCGGGCTGGAAGACGGGCATGAGGCCCTGCATCACCTTGCTCCGGAAAGCTTTGCGGTGCACCCCTTCACCAAAGTGAAGCTCCTCCGTGGAGATCTGGCCACGTAGGTGGTCCCCAAAGTAGCTGTCATTGAAAACATCTTCTTTGAAGATGAGCTGGCTGAATTCAATCTCTTCACATCCTGAAACACAGTACAGCTTTCAGCGGACTGAATCATTTCCAGTCCTGGTCTTTTGAGTAGCTACTCTGCCTTTGTAAGGATAAAGACAAATGGGACCTGTAGAACCCAGAGAGACAGATCATGTTTAATGCCCAACAGAGATGCAGCTAGCAGGAGGTGGGAGTGAGAGAGAATGAGGAGAAAGGTCATTGAAGGAAAACATGACCAGGACAGGCTGAGGGCCATGGACAAGGAAAGACTGGTGGGAGCAAAGCTGGGGAGGCCAAGGAAGACGTTTGCATAGCTGGAAAACAGAAGCAGAGACGAGCAAAGTAGCGAAAAGCAACTCTAAAAGATGGGCAAAGCAGAAGAGGGAGGAGAACCATTGAGAAGATCCAACAGCACTTACTCAATGTGTGTGTGTGTGTGTGTGTGTGTGTGTGTGTGTGTGTGTGTATGTGTGTATGTATGTAGGTCAGAGGACATCTTACAGAAAACGGTTCTCTCCTTTAACCATGCTGGACCTGGGCCTTGAACTCGGGTCATCAGGATTGGCAGCAAGTGCCTTCACCCAGTGAGCCATCTCCCGGACCCTCAAACGTAGTTTCTAAGTGTCTGTCATAAAGCAATGACTCATCTACCACATGTAGAGCCACGATGTCCTGCAGCAGGGGCAGAGCACACTGTGTGCAGCTTGACTTTTATATGGCTTGGGGCCCTTTTAAAGGAGAAGAATGCATGATGAACATGGAGGTGGGTTTATGGAGTTAAAAGGGTGGGTGCCAAGTAGGGAGGGAAGCTTAATGGGCTTCACCCATACCCACCAAACAAGCCACAACCCTGAAGATATTTGAGGACTTTTTTTTTTTTCTATCAGACACTGGTTTTCTTTCCTTAAAATAGGAGAATTTGTGACCACATGAGTGATTATAGCACATGGAAGTGAGTGTTCTCTGAAGGATGTTGAGGCCAGCCCTAAATCTGAGAAGTCTGCATCAGGATGGATGCATGTGTGCCCTGGGCTGGCTCTGCACACTTCTAGCCTTCCAGGGAAGCCCATCCTGCTAGAATCTGGGGGCAGTAGACCCACAGTGGGTACTGTCCCACTCCACTACCCAAGCATGTGTGCGCATGTGTACACACACACATACACACACCCTATGTGTTTATAAACAAGAAGAATAAAATTCCTCATCTTGGGTTATACTGCCTCCATTAAAAAAGGATCACACACATACACACTCACACTCACACACACACACACACACACACACACACACACACACACACACACGGGCAGCCTATGACTCAAACTAGGCATTAAGACTGTGAAGAGACAGGGTTCTTCTAGAAGATTATAGTCAGAAAGCAAAAAACAGCAGGCAGCGGGAATCTTCACCCTGAAGAACTAGGTGAATGGCCGAAAGCTACACTAGGAAGAGGGGAGGCAGACAGATACTCCAGAAGGCCAAAGGCCAGAGAAGAGTGTGCTGCCTCATTAACAAAAAGGACCATGAAGCTGAACACAATTAAGACACCAGAGACTAGTGCTAGACCAGTCTGGTACATGCACTCTCTCTCCAGCACTGTGCATAAACAAGGTGACTCAGTGAAAAAAAAAAATCATCAAATGAGCTAAAGGTGAAAGTTACCTAAATAGCATGTGCTATGCAGTATGATTAACAATCCTGACTATAAAGTCTAATGTGAATATCACTTTAATAAGGATATCACCACAAGAGGGAAAATTAAAGATCTGAGGAGTGGTCACAGTCTCTTGAAATGCTCTGGAGGGAAAGAGCTAGCGTCTGTTGGAATTGCCTCCTCCTCTGTGAAGACACCAAAAAAATGTTCTCCACGGTGACACCTTAGCAGATGACTTGTTTCAGTCAGATCTTGCTCAAGGTGAGAGCTGGCAGAGACATAGGGATGTCGGGGGCCCTCAGGAGAGACAGGAATAGAGCGAGTGCACAGGGGAAGAAGCTGCAGTGCTATCCAAAGCCTGAAAGAGGCCAACAGTGTCCCGACTCATGCTCCCAGCTACCTCAGGTAACCGAAGGGCAGTTCTTTGCTGGGAACAGACTCATAGCAGTGGGCCAACTGTGAGACTAGTGTGTAGACATTAGAATCCCTCACCTGGTTCTTTGTTACAGAGAAACTGTGTGGACACACATACATACACACCCCAGAGCTAGGGTCATAGATGAGGCCATCACGCCCAGAACAGCCTCAGCCTTGTGTTTCCTATGCACCAGCCTTTAGAGCATCTTGATTCTCTCTCGTTGTCTTGTTTTCCAGAAGTCTCAGCTATTTTGTTTGCTTTAAATACCATGCAGCATGCCTTCCAGAGGCTCATTCGATATAACCACCAATGCACAAATTAACCAATCCTGAAATTGGCCAAGGGTGTTATGCTGTGGAAGGGTTGTCTGAGCATGTGCTGATGCAGGGCTGGCTGCAGGGGTGTGTAGAACAGCCTTGCTGCTGTGGGCAGTTCTTTCCAGTGCTACATCTTGCTAAAAAGTGGCTGTGTGGGGGTCATTCAGATCACAAGAAATGGAAGACTCTATAGCCAGGAGCCTCCCCGCTCTCCTAGAACAATGGGCAGGGGTGGGTGGGGGTAGGTAGACATGTCGTTTTCCTTAAGAGGGAATAACAGAAGGCATAGCAAGCTCAGACTGTGCCAGGCTGTGGAAACTCAATGGACGGCCTCGCTGTTGCATGAATGGTTAGGAGCGGCAGCTGTTATACCATATGTACCAAAAGGCAGCACACATCAATCAAACAAGGTCATATTCTGCTCAGCTAGTCAAACTGAAGAGGAAATCAGAGAATCATGGCAGTGGGCCAACTGTGTGGCTAGTGTGTAGACATTAGAATCTCTCACCTGGTTCTTTGCTATAAAGAAACCATGTGGCTACACACACACACATACACACCCCAGAGCTAGGGTCACAGATGAGGCCATCACACCCAGCACAGCCTCAGCCTTGTGTTTCCTAGGCACCAGCCTGTAGAGCATCTTGATTCTCTCTTGATTCCCTCTAGCATCGAGGGCTAGAAAACCCCGTGCAAGCAAGGCTTATGTCTACAGAAAGTGAAGTCCAAATTCCCCTGCCCAATTTCCCAAGATGGCATGATTGCAGTTTAATCTTCACAAATGATACATTTCTAGGTATTTGCAATCTACCGAAATTCTTTCCGGGACAATAGCCCTTCCAGCCTCACGGAAACAGATCCTGAGTCAGGGCGCACTTCCAAAGCCCTACTTGGGCGATCCTCTACTTGGTTGCAAGAGTGCACAGAACCGTGAGCATTCTTCTTCAAGGGGCTGTTTCATAATTGGGTGGGGAGCCCAGTTCCGGACAGGCCGGCTCATGTCACTTACCTCTATATTCTGTGTGACTTGAAAGCTGTTTGAGAACTGGAAGGAAACAAAGAGAATGGGGTCAGGACAGGTGTCCCTTTGGGCTGGCAGGGGCCCAGGGCTTTGATGAGCAGCCGTGAAGCCGAGGTTTACCTTCAGCTGTGAGGTTAAACTCAGCAGTGACTTTTCCATAACTGTTCTTGAGGCAGCAGTAATACAGGCCCTGGTCCTTCTGACCAGCTTGGACGATGGCCAAGGAAACACTGGAGTTGTCCCCTGCGCTGGAATAGGGGACATTAACATTCACATGCTTTGTCATTCGGAAGTTCTAACTCCCTCAAGAAGGAAGGAGCTAATGTCTTTCTGCCTTGCTCTTTCAGCCAATGGGCTGGTGCATAGACTAGAATCCCCCAATCAGCTAATTAAACAACAGATTCACACATAGAGAGGATTACTGTGTTGTGGTTTCATATTCTTACTCTGACACACAACATGACTATGTAGGGACATTCTGAAAGGGCCAACTGGCATCAGGAAAGCCAGGAGCCTTTAGGAGCTTCTGGAAGCTGCTGTTAGCATAGCTCAGAACTCCTCTTAATTATGTCGATGACCCAGGTACCCTGGGCATGAGGGTTATCAAGGACTCTAAACTCAAATCTAAATGTAGATGAGGTGAAAGAAAGAGTGAAAGAGGCTCTGACCTTTACACAAGGATTCAGAACTGAGGGCTTCCACTTGGTAGGTGATTTTGTTCTGAGTTAGAGATCTTACTATGTTGGTCTCAAATTCCAGGCCCCAAGCAATCCTCTTGCCCCAGTCTTCCCACCAATATGTTTAAGACCCTTTAAATAATATACACCTTAGTGACTGTGTCTATCCCTCCATCCCCCTGCCCAATATTACTAAGTATTATGAATAAGTAACTGGCAGTACGACAGATAAGGATGATGAAGATGACATTAGCCAAGGCTACCCTACTGTACTTGTTCCGTACCAGGCACACACGGACTCTTCATCACATCTTTCCCAGAACAACTTGAGAGATCATCTATAATCACTCTACCCAGTCCGCAGATGGGGGAGCTGAGACACTAGGACATCTAAGCTGGACCTTGGGCTGACGCCCCAGGTAGATTCTGATTCCTGACCTTAAGTTGGAGATAGTTACGTCAATGTTTAGGGCTGCAATCTTGACTCAAAAATTGATAAGAACATGCATGGCTTCAAAAGTAGACAAAAATCCCATTGTAATTGTGTCCTTATATGATGATTGCATAAATGTGAACTTCCATTTGGGTTTGTCTCAGTTTGACAACGAGCATCCACCGGTGTTAGCTTGTCTCAGTACTAGGCTTTGTTGTTGGCTGGTTTTAGTTTTGTTTTTTTTTGGGGGGGGTCCAACAGACTTCAAATCTTTGATTTATACTGCCTCCTCTGGAATAGACCAATGGTTTAAGACAAGGTCCACTAAATCCTATCAGTTCCTCCACTGTTTGAGACTCTAATAGTACTCTGATGAAAGATTAACTCTATCCACGAACAGATCCACATCTGAGGGGAACGTTCCCTGGCACAGTAAATGCTGAGTGAGTCCCAGAGAGTGGTAAGGTGTCCTGCTCTAGGAATACAGAGTCCAGCACAGCGAGAATCATAGAAAGGGGGTAGTTAAGACACCCCTAAAAGGCTGGAGCCGAACTCAAGGAAACTGTCCCGTGAGCATAGTCACTGATGTTCAGTAACTCTGTGATTCTCAGTTCAGATTCAGGAAGACCCTCACCTGTCTTGCTGCCCTCTCTTCATTTCCCCAGTTCCTTCAGGGAAAAAAAAGGCTGAGAAAGCAGAAGGGCCTGGATTCCAGGCCTACAGAGAGGGTCTTAGACACCTTACTTAGCTGTAGCCTCAGTTTTCAGAAACAGCAAGTTTGTTTATTCACTGCAATGTGAGGAACAGAAGACAGCAGGCACATGAGGCACAATCTCACTTTGTGAATGGCCATAAGCCAGGAAGGTGGGGCTTGGTTGTGTCAGCGGACCATAAAAGAAAACCACATCTTTATGTCCTCAAGAGGGCCATTACTTGTTCACTCATGAGGATTCAGAGATAGGGAAGAAAAGTAGCCATTAATCCAGAAGATGCAACAATGTTGCTATGGAAAGTAAAAGAAGGTCTTGCATCTTTTGAACCAGGAGTGAGCACTGGGGAGACAGAGGCAGGAGGATTTCTGAGTTCCGAGGCCAGCCTGGTCTGCAAAGTGAGTTCCAGGACAGCCAGGACTAGACAGAGAAACCCTGTCTCGAAAAACCAAAGAGGAAAGTTGAGTTCCTATCCTACTACTCTGTAAGTTAGGAATCACTCTATCTTTAGGACAGCATAGCTAACATGTGGGCAAGGCTGCATACAGCAAGATGCTTAGCTGTGATACTGGGTTGCTCAGCCCCAATGCCAAGGAACCAGGGGCAGCTGGCAGCACCCACTCAGCACCCAAGGTGGGTTGAACAGACCTTGTTTTGTCTTCCCCATGATCATTCAATGGGGATCTATCTTCAACAGCGCACAGCTCCTTCTTGTCTATAGCCCAGCAATAAGGCCTTGCCCAACTATCAGCTGTACCACTCCATGTGCACAGTGCTTCTTTCAAAAGCTCATGCCACTCCAAAGGACCTCTTTTTCCAGAGAGGAGAGTCGGTTTCTAGTGGCCAAAAAAATTTGAATGGCCACAACAGTCTTAGAGGCTGCCAACTTGAAAGCTCCCCAGAGCCAAGACATAACAGCACACACACACACACACACACACACACACACACACACACACACACACTGCATGTCAATGCATTTATTTATTTATTTATTTATTTATTTATTTATTTATGTAGACTCTTTGGAGAAAGAGTCTTGCTCTGGACACATAATAAAAGCATTTTGACTTCTAGCTTCCAAACTGTAGCTTGCTAAAGATTACCTAAAACTCAGACAGAGGTGATGGCATGTCCCTGGTAGGGTCAGTCACCTCTTAATAGGCTCACCAAAAGGTTACTTTGCTTATAAAGGACTGCCCCAATGCTTGCCTTTGCTGTTTATTATTTAAAGTAGAACACATTCAGCTCTATGTAGTGGTGAATGCCTGTACTGCAGACTACGAGGAAGGTGGAAACAGAAGGAGTACACGTTAGGGGCCAGACAAACAATGCAATGACACATCCAGACAGTTCTGAGTCATGTATTGACTTGAAGCTTCCTGGACAGAAGAAAAGACAACATCCAAGTTGAGTACCTGCTAACCTTACAAGCTGGTTTTATATGTATTTGAAAATATGTGTTACATATCCCTATGCCTATTGGCTGTTTACGTCCTCGCTCTTCAAATGCCCATTGGAACAGTTTTGCCATCGAGCTGATTTCCT
Organism: Mus caroli; assembly: GCF_978045245.1. Lineage (NCBI taxonomy): Eukaryota > Metazoa > Chordata > Mammalia > Rodentia > Muridae > Mus > Mus caroli. The sequence goes on from NW_028227274.1 coordinate 63,604,942, forward strand.
TCTCGGTCGGTGAGTTTAAGACCTTTGCTACATGTTCCTAATCACCTTTGAGAGAGTTCAGCTCTTTGAAATCTATACCTTGGCAAGTGCTATAGATTGGGTGTTGACTATCCCTCCACCCACAAAGTACATAGGCTACAGATTTGTCCCCAGGGTGGTGCTAGTGACCTCTTGAACTTCAAGAGGTTACACATAGAAGTTGGTCTTTAAGTTATTGATGGCATGTCCTCAAGGGGAGTTGTGACACCTGGGCTTCTACTTCCTAGCTATGAGGTCAGCATCTCCCTCTGATACTGACTGCTCTCCTTGGCATCCGGAACCCCTACCACAGACCCAAGGTGACAGGTCTGCCAAATCATAGATGGAATCTCTAAAATAGTGAGAAAATAGGCCCCCTATGAGTTAGTCATCTCAAGTTATTTCACTAGAGTGACAGAATGCCAGCAGGAGCAATCAGGCACTGAGCTAATTCAGGTAGGCACACATTAAATAGAGTACTTTAATGGAAGAAAGGGCGAAAGGACTTAACGAGCATTTGAAAAGCCGTCTGAAATCATGCAAATGAGCTGTCTACGGACAAAGGAATGGTGACTTAGGCGCTTTCTCAAGTAGCAATAAGAAGAAAGCAAAATGATCCAACTAAACCATTTCTAAGAAGAAGCAGAGCAAACGTGACTAAGCCTGGAGAGCTGGCTGACTAGTGGCCTGTGCTCCTTGGGGGGGGGGGGGGGTTGGGGAAATAACTCCTCAGATGCAAAAAGACCTGGAAAGGGCATAGTGCTAACCTCAGATTAGAACAGGAAGAATGAATCAAAAATTGCTGGTTCATTGTTCTGAAATGACAGTTTCAGAAAAAAAAATAATTAAAATCAATAATGAGTACTTTTAAAATGAGGCTCTAGGGAGATGCCTCGATTTAAAAAAAATCAGAGCGCTTCTTCACGATTATCATCGTTTTTAAGCAGTGCACAAGACAAGCAGGGAAATGGGAACACATCTAGCCAAGTGGCTAGTGTGCAATTGTGTTTAGATTTTTCTGGAGTGATGCTGGAAGATCAGAGACTGCAGCTCAAGTCTTCATGGGTACCCTTGAGAAATAACTTCCAGACATCCGTTTTAAGCAGGAGGATTTGACTGAATAAGCAGGAGAAATTGACTGAATATAGGAGCGCTCCTATTTCCCACTTGCTCAGCCTGTCTCCATTAAGTTTACAAAGATAGGAGTCCCTCCAAGAACTCAGGGAGCTGGCTTAAGGCCTCCCTAGGCAGAAAGAAGTTTCTGGGAGATGCTTAAGTTCCACTCATCTCCATTGATTTGCTTTGAGGGCTTGTCAGATGAGCCAGGACTTCACCTGTTTTCTTGAACATTCATTACCAGGGCTGATCTGGGGAGCTGAGTGTGTTGTCTCTCTCCCATGTGGTGTTTTCCAATGATTCTTGTGCTCCCCTCTGACCCTGACTCCTCCATCATCTTTAGTACTCAGAATAATGTGCTCTTTCTATCTTAAGTGATGTCGTTTGTCTTCCTGGAAAGCTTTACTTTGCTGTGACCCTGGGATCTTCCCCCCTGTTGAATCTCCTTAGTTTTGCTTGATCATTGCTAGATTACGTGGGGGTCGAGGGAGGATATTGACTCAGAAGATACCTGTAAGTGTAAGTCCCAGAAAGTTTTGTGACCCTAGGCCCTCAGAGCTTAAAAAATGATTCACTATGTATCCTGATTTTAAAAACTGTACCTGGACCACCGGGTAGTGATTGATGGTGCACACCTCCCAGTACTTGGGAGGCAGAGGCAGGGGGATTTCTGAGTTCGAGGCCAGCCTGGTCTACTGAGTGAGTTCCAGGACAGCCAGGGCTCGAAAAACAACAACAACAACAAGAAACAAAACAAAATACTGTAACTGGAGAGCCTATCCCTTCCTAGGAACACACAACTCACAGGTGGCGGGCAGGCTGAAGCAAGAACTAGCCACCATATTCCCTGTCTGAACTGTGTTCCACTCTTCCTCTTCTTGGATACTGTATCAGCCTTTCTTCGCCACGACAAAAATATCTGACAGAGAATTGAAAAGAAAGGAGGGCTTATTTTTGGCTTCCGGTTTCAGTCTATAGCCAGTTCACTCTGTTTCTGGGCTTATATCATGGAAGAAGAACACAGGGGCTGAAACTCCTCACTTCGGGGCAGCCAGGAAACAGGCAGACGAGAGCCAGAGCCACGACGCACCCTTCAAAAGCACCCAGTTAACCCACTTCAGCCAGGCCCCATATCCCAGTTTCTATCGCCTTCCAGTAATGTCACCAAGTTATAAAGCCATCAGTGGATTGACCTGTCAAGTCAGAGCCCTCGAGCCCTCGTGTTCTCATTGGTTCCCTAGAGCCCATTATCTGTCAATCAAGCCGTAAGCCAGTTAGCCTTTGGGGCTGAGTGGGGCGTGCACTTCATATCCAAACCTCAATGGGATATGGAATCTCCGCTTCTCCTCGCTCCTCATTTCTTATTTATTATTTTCTTTGACAACCACACTAAGAAGCAAACAAACGATAACCGTGAAAAATAGCATCCCACCTTTTCTTGACCTGGGCTATGGACTTGGAATCTTTTGTCCAGCAGACGGTAGAGTCTTCATGGATTTCTGAAAACTGGCAGCTCAACTTTATATTTCCGGAGTGCTCGGGAGCCATCTCGGCCTGGATCCTCTTCAGCAATACTGGAGCTAGAGACAGATATGCAGGTTAGTGTAGGCTAAAGGTCCTCTCAGTCACTGATCGGCAGCAGTCCCGAGAGACAAGGAAGATGTTCCTAACTCATGAATGAAGGTATAGAATAGCCTGGGAAGAGATGCGGCCAGCTCAAATATAACAGTGGGAAAGGAAATGAACCATTCTAACAAAAACAAAACAAACAAACAACGCTTGTTTTTCATTATGTGGATTCTAAAGATCTATAACACTCACGGGAAAATAGAATTCCTATAATTTTGATTGTTTATTTAGATTTATGTATGTGCACCATGGTTGTGCCTGGTGTCTGTAGAGGTCAGAATTAGGAATCAAGTGTTTTGGAACTGGAGTTACAGGTGGTCGTGAGTGTCCATGCTGAGAACTGAAACTGGGTACTAACTTAGCAAGAGCAACAAGTGCTATATAAATCACTGAGCACTTTCTCTCTCTCTCTCTCTCTCTCTCTCTCACACACACACACACACACACACAAACACACATACACACACAGAGTGCAGTTGTCTTTGTGAAGGTGATCTGGTGGGCTGGAGTGACTTGTCTTGCATCCATTTCACTGACAAGAGTGACGTGAATATGGTGAGGAAATGACTCCCGTGGGTTGGTCTGTGATTCTGAGGTTGCCTCTTGAGTTTAACCAGAGACAGGGCCTTAGGAGAAAATGTGTAATTGGCTGGAGCAGCCACCAGGTGGAAGTATAGGCATTAGAACATTAGGAGGCCAGAGGGACCCAGCCAAGGGAACAGCCTGGCATTATGGGAACTGTGGTCAGTTTATTACAGCCCAGGTGGTAACACAAAAGAACACACTATCATAGGATGCTGTCTAGTCCACAGGCACGCCAGAAGTACCAATTCAGGCCTTTACGCACTCAAATGCCTCAAACTTCTCAACACTGAATGTGTTGCATTAATGGCTTTCCAATATCTCCTTGACTCCACAGATAATAAGATCGCAGAATAAAATATAAAATCGGACTTGGGCCCCAGGAAGTGGCAATGGGCTGGCTGAGTCACAAATCCTTCAACCGGAGCCTCGCAGAGATTTCTGTCAATATCATGGGAACCAATTGCACCATGGGGCGAAGAGGAGAGCAAAAAGCAGGTGCAGAACTGAATGATGGATTCTGGGAAATGTGCAGTCAGCCAAGATCCTGTTCCTGTGGCAGTCAAGTAAAAATGCAGCTTATGAGCAAAGGTGTGGGAGCGCCACTGGGTTTATCTCCTGCCCAGCCTGCTGGAGGGAAGATAAAAAAAAAAAAAAAAAAAAAACTCTGCTACAGAGTCCCAGCTTGGTGGGTAAAGGCACTTGCTGCCTAGCCTGAGACCTGAGTTCAATCCCCGAGACCCACCTAGTGAAAGACAAGAACTGACTTCTGCAGGCTGCCTACACACACACACACACTAAATATAATTTTTAGAGTCTCCTGTTACACAGGAAGCTTCCATTGTGCTAAGCTTCAGAAGCCAAAGAAAGAACTCTCAGCGTCCATTTCATTTTTCCCAGGATCACCTGAGCACACTCTCTTGATGTCTATCCTGCCCAGACACAGGAGGAAGGCGTAAAATCTGGGCTGTTTGCAGGAGAGCACCAGGCAGCTGGGTCCACGCAGTCAAAGCAGCGCCTGGCATCATGTGACCCACCCATTCTAGAGAGGACTGGAGTCTTACAAGACCCACACCCTGCAGCAGAAGTGAGCACACCTATGTTGTATTTCCCTAGGGGTCGTTAAACAGCAAGGAGGCAGGAAGAGCAAAAGCTGCCGAGCAAAACAAAGAACTGAGTGCTCACTGGTGACGTCAATTCTTAAAGATGTCAGTCACTGGTAGACGCTCATACATGCTAATCAGGAATAAGTAGTTAAAAGAAAAAGGCAGGTGCTTGTCCAGGGCAGAGCTTAGGAGCGCAGACATCCCATAATAGTAAATCATTTTCCAGGTCACTGATCCTCACCTGTATGTTGGCTCATTAGCGCACACAGCAGGTGTTTACTAAGGAAACACACACCAATCATCACAAATAATTGGGGTCGGCCTATAAAAACAACTGTTCCTTTAGTAAATCAATGGCCAGCCGATCAGCCAAACCAGGTAAGGGCCTGGGACTGGCGTGAAGGTGGGGCAAGGAGCTGTGAGCCTGAACCAGTGAGAGCTGGTGTTTCTGTCTTCTTCTCTTCAAAGGAAATTGCCACGCAAGAGGAGAGAGGCTGGCCTACTGCTGACCTCTTCCCAGCTGGGAAAGAGCAGCCATGGAGAGCCCTGTTCAGACACAAGCCAATCTTCTTGAAGCTTCCTCCTAACTGAGGACTTCAGAGGAGGTCTCTGGTTCTTTGGACCCGATGACCCCACACGCCCTGTAAGGACCACATTCTTTAGGGAGCAGACAAGAACCACTCTACCTTCTAATGCTAGATTGGCATCAACCCTGCGGTGTCAGTGACCTGGTGTTTGAACTAAGTTCTTCATCCCTGTGCTGGGTGATCCCCGGGGTTAGCACCGCCTATGTACAGGGGAAATGCAGACCCTCGAGCAACCACACAAACACCGTCCTGTTGCTGTCTCTTCTGAATTGAAGTCAATGAAACTCAAGGCCAACTCACGAGTCTGGGAAGCTTCTAGAACCTTTGAGACTCTCAGGGCCTCATCTCAAGGTTGTATAAGCAGCAACAGTTGCTAGGGAAGTTGCAAGGCAGTGCCCGGACCTCCCAAGACTTAGCTCTCATGAGCTTTGAGACATCTGTGTGCTTGTGAGTAACCCCCTTGTTCATGGTCTTGTAATTCCAGCCAACTCACTGGACCACCAGACTTCTGGAGTCAAATCATTTCTTTGGTGTGCCACTGGTGTGCTATCTGGGATGAATACGAGTTTATTCTTGTGTCCCTAGGAAAAGTCATACAGCAAACAGAAAGAAAATCTTTCTCCCCCGTAGAAAATCTTAACATTGAATCTGCCTCTCAACGGCCTTCAAGGTCCTGCATGCTGCGTTGAGCTGCCCTGACTTGGGAAACCCTTTGTCACCACTTGACGGCCTCAAAGGAGGCTTTCTCAGGACATGGCTGAACCCTAGGTACTTGCTTTGCTAGCACCTGCAAACCATCCAGAGTGCTCTTCCACCTCTCTCTCTCTCTCTCTCTCTCTCACTCGCTCTCGCTCTCACTCTCACTCTCACTCTCCTTCCTTTGTACTTAGGGAGGTTGCACTAGGCTTGGTCCAAACTCTCCCACAGTAGCGGCACTCAGAACGATCCCTTTCCCATGTGTAACTTTATGGACGAGAACACCCACTGTATTATCTCCTTCTGGACTGAAACATTTTGTTGTTGTTTTGAGGCAGTCTCACTGTTTAGTCCAGGCTAACCTTCAACTCACTAAATATTCAAGCTTACCTCAAACTCACCATCCCTCTGCCTTAGCCTCCCAGGGGCTGGGACTGCAGGTGTGTGTACCACCAACCCTGGCTCTGAACCCACTTCTGAGACCCTTTAACACATTGATGCATTCTCTATAAATATGTTTAAAACAGCATATATGGCTAGGGGCATACTTCAGTCAACAGAGTTCACGCCTGGCAGGCACCGAATCCTGGGTTCCATTCCAAGTAACCCTTTCTGTAATAGGGTTAAAGGCTGTGCATAAGAAACCCCAGCCTCCAGATCAGGTACTCGGGTTAAGAATGGAGAAAGCTCCTCTGCTCTCAGTGGGATGAGAGCCTTCTGCTCTAACACACAGGGTCCCAGCAGAGCCCTCTGTCTTCTCTTGAGACTTCTGCCAGGCAGCAAGGGAAGGGGTAACTCCAAAAGAATGTAGCTCCTAGCGGGGTGTGGTGGCGCACGCCTTTAATCCCAGCACTTTGGAGGTAGAGGCAGGCGGATTTCTGAGTTCGAGGCCAGCCTGGTCTACAAAGTGAGTTCTGCAGAGAAACCCTGTCTCGAAAAACCAAAAAAAAAAGAATGTAGCCCCTGTTCCTGTGAGGTTGTCGGGGATCAGGGCTGAAGCGATCCAGTTAGCCAAACAGAAGGAACAAAGCCAATATCTTTGAGGCTTAAAAGGACTGAAAACCTGGGTGGATTCAGGTACCGGGAAGAAATTTTGCACACTTAAAATTGAAAAGAAAAACAAGGATTCCTTAATCCATGCTTAATGAAGGGGGGAATTAACAATTAAAGGACATCTCAAGCTGTGCCGAAATATTTTTATGTACCTTCCTCTGCGTGTGGTCAGTTTAGTTTTCCAGATTAGCTACATCAGTGACTCTGCTCGTCTGTTAGAGGAGATTTTTTTTTTCAAAGGTGGTAATTAAACTGAAAAGCATCTTCGTCATACCCCCTCCATCACGCAGCTGCAGGCACCTGCGATGAGGGGTTCCTGCCACACCACCTGGGAACTGGGTACAACTGCAGATTCTTGACGATGCCCCGCCCCCATCAGAAACTCCTGTGGCGCTCAGAAACCTGCCTTTGAACAAGCTTACCCTACCCCTGTGAGCTGTGCCTGCTCAAGTTTGAGAACCATGGGACGACTGGCCGAGGTCCTGGCATCCACACCCACCTGGTGCTCATCTGAACTGACAAGGACTCAAAGGGACACGGGAGCTTTGTGCTTAGCCCTTCAACGCTGCTAAACACAGCAGTCTCACCTTTCCCTTCAGCTTTGCAGGGGGCCCTTTTGGGGTCTCTTTTCTCATCAGTGCGGGACAAGGACCTTTCAAACTTAGGTGTCTTCTTCACGATGGAGTTCTTCCTCGAATTTTCCTTTTCCTCCAGCCTCAGTCTCAGGGCTGCCACCCTGGAGAAAATTTTCTTCTTTATCCCTGCAGTCAAGTGTCCACTCCCCGAAGCCTCTTGCTTCTTCTTGCCCTCCTCTGACCCAGCCATTGCTGATTGGTCCCCAGGTGCCTTGCTGACCTGGGCTGCCACAGGCCTCTGCTGTTGGTCCCTGGACTTCTTCCCACTATCCAGGGTGGAGCCCTTTGGACATGGGTCCCTAAGTAACAAGCTTTCGGGGTCTTTCTCTGACTCACATTCTCCTGAAATGAGGGCCAAGGTCATTGTTGGGGAGTCAGATGAATTTAGGGGTTTGGTTTCCGCAATCTGAAGCCTCTCTGATTTCAGTTCCTCCATGTCATGGCTTATTGACAAGCGTGTGACACTTCCTTTGGGAGATGAAGTACAAGATGTGTTTGTGAGATCATCTGAAGAGCGCACATGTTTCCCACACTTGCTCTCAATAGTTCCCTTTTCCTTCTTCATAGGAATTACACTTTGACGGGTTCTGGGCTCAGATCCGCCATAAATGTGGCCTGTGGAGTTGTTGGTTTCAGCCTTGACAGATGTATGCGTCATTCCTGTGAGATAGCTAGAAAGAGGAGACAGGGGGGAAATGACCTTGGTCTCATCCATTCCCCTTTGCCCAGCTTCTCCTAGGCTTCTGTCACCACCATCTTGTGTTTGGCTCATGTTGCATACACTTGGAATTCCTTGTCCCTCTTCACCAGGACCCTGGGCTTGCCAAACAGCAGCTTCTGCTTCTGCTTTGGCTTCATCCAGCAGACTGGTTTTGGCATCTGCTCGCTCTCCGTCTACACGATTTTGGTTGGTTGTGTGTTCATATGGAATGATTTCCTCACTGTCCTGGGGATGTGGGAGCTGTAGGCTAACAGGTTGGATGTCTACCCTCTGACACGTGTTTCCAACAATGAATTCATTTCCTTCTACGCTGGAGTCAGAGGGCTCTGGCTTCTCGGGCCAGACACCCTCCACCTCACCCCTGTCGTCAATGGGGTCCACAGAGGATTCCAGGATCCTAGGGAAGTTCACCGACTGGTTAACAAAGGAGGGGTGACGCAGCGTCTGCTGGGTTTCCTCCTGTTCCTCATTCAGTGTCTCAGCCATTTCCATCTCTCCAGTTTTGGAAACCTCTGATGGAGAGTCCATGACCTCTAACTCCTTGTCCTCAACAGGGTCTACAGATGACTCCAGGAATCGGGGTTGATTCAGACACTGGGAAGACAGACGATTGCAGTTTGCTTGTCTGTCTGGTGCAGCACCTAGCCAGGTGTCCCTGTTCACTCCAAGGGCCATGAGAGCATCAGCCTGGGGGCTGGGAACCCATGCCGCTCCTCCCAAGGCACCTTGCTCAGATCTGGTGGCACCTGCTCTGAGGATGTCAGACAGAGCCCAACTCCTACCAGGCATGGTGAGACCAGCTTCTGCCTCCTTGTACCCAGGGTGCCTCAGTAGTTCTGGTGGCCAGATTTCAAAGATGGGAGCTTCTAGAGTTATGATCTTCACTTTGCCGCCCACAGCCCAACTTCCTAGCCCAACGTCATCTTTCTCTCCAAGGAGGATGTCAGGGAGAGCTGGGACACTGTCTACCAAATGACTGTCTTCTCCCACAGTCTTCTCAGCCACCACCAAGTCACTGGTCCTTGGGTCTGAGCTACACTCAATTTCTTCCCTGGAATCTGCTAGGGAATGCTCCAAGGGTTCCACATTGGTCTCCTGTTGCATGGTGGGTATGGAGGACAAAATTTCTTGGAAGTCATTTGCAGAAAGAGAAACCTGGTGGGATGTACTCTGTGGCCGGATGCGATGCTTCATTCCACTTCCTTTTTCTTGGAAGTCCTCCTCAAGGCCTCTGCTGTGGGCTCCCTCCATAGCCTGGCTCTGACACACAGGCTGGTTATCCATCTGAAGAGCCCTGCTACACAAACCCTGTCCCTCGGGCATGGAGAAGTGGCCATGAGCTCCTGTATTGCTGGGTGCTGGCACAAGAGTCTCCCCGGTTGCTTCACCTGTGGAGCTACTTAATGAACAACCTGACTGTGAGTCTTCGTCTGGAAGAGATTGGGAATTATCTTCACCTCGTGCCTCACACGAGACCTGGTCGGCACCAACATCAAAGTCATTGTCCTGGGGGACAGAAACGGAGTGGCATTTGATTTCGGGCACTTCAGTTTCATTAGTTGATATGCCCTCGGTCTTCCTGGTCACCTGATGGCAGTCAACATTAGCAGTTGATTCGGCTGACTGCTCTTTTGAGCACTCCCTGTCAGAACTGTAGCTGGCAAGTGTGTCTATGGCAACCGGGATGCTGAGACTGGAACTTCCATAGCTCCCTTCACTATCCTTTACAAAGGAGATAGTCTCAGAGCAAAGGGGCTGTGTCTCCCCAAACCCTCTTTCATTGTAGGGTAGTGTAGAAGAGAAGATGGAGGGAGAATTCCCCACATCAGCTGCTATCTCTCCCACAGCATCTTCACTGGCCTCCTGTGCCGTGCCCCAGGTGAAGGTACTGTTAAAAAGAGGGCCCTCGGCTGACTTGCCATCCTGGCTGCGCTTGTCTGTGGACTGTGGAGGCTCAGAACCTTGTGTCTGTAGAACAGCCAGTATCTTGTCAGGAAGACATAAATCACATTCTTCGCTTTGACCTTCTGTCAGCTCCAAGTCCTCGGGGCAAATTTCTTGAGGCAAATATTTATCAACTGGTGCTCCAACAAGGAGATCCATGGTAGCATAACATGTTTCTTGGTCACCGGCTTCAAAACACCCCACCCCACATGCAGCTTCTCTGACCCTTGACCCACTGCCCACATTTTCCAAGGGGAGGGAGGGAGCAGTGGGCTGGGGGAAAGAATCAGAGAGACCCTCTGGCTCCCTGCAGTGGACACCATCACCCTGAGGGAGAGCCACTGAGGCTGGAGGCTGCGACACTTCTTCCTCATTGTCTTCTAGGGGACTCAGTTCATGGGCTGATTCTGCCCAGAGAGCACCAGGCAAGTCTCTGTCTCTGTTCGGTCTGCCTTCCTGCTGGAGGCTTTGAGGACAGCTTTCCAGTCCCGGGTATTGGGCCAATGACAGATTTTCCCTGTTGATCTCACTCAAGTTGGAGACAGAATGTGTTGTGGCCCCGGCAAATGTAGACAACTCCTCAGCAGGCACTGAAAAGGCCGACATCTGGTTGAGAGAACTGCTCTCCCCAATGGTTTCCTGAATTTGCATCTAGAAAAAAAAGAAAAAGAAAAGTGATATGAATAGAATTGTTCCTGAGAGAGGCCACAATAGGACTTATCTGCAGCCCCAGGGGTGCTAATCCTTGACAACTTTAATAAGGGACAAGGACCATAGCTGGAATGACTGAAATCTGAACATAAATCCTCAAACTCACTCTGGCTATTAGAGACTTCCTGGGGAAGTGTGAATTTAAATCACTCTGTGTTCCAGGGGACTAATCTCATCATTCTATGCAGAACGCCTCCTGGCAATCCTCACGTATTTAATGATTTTTTTCCCTCCTCTCTCCAAGGGAAAGAGATGGAAATAAATTGAATGGTAAACTTGTTTTTGAACAAATCATTCCCAGCACAGCTGACTGTTAGATTGTCATGACAAATGAACTCAATGTTGCTTTACAAAGTAGCAAAGGGCAACTTTTGTCCTCCAAATATTATAGCCTACTGGTTAATAATGTCACTAAAAGGCAGAAAGAGAGAGTCAGACCCAGTAGTGTATATCTATTATGGTAGCACTCCGTGGCCAAGGTACAAGGCTTACCTGAGTTCAAAACCAACCCAGGCAACATAGTGAGATTTCAAGTAAACAAACAAACAAACAAACATATATGAGAAGAAGGCAAGAAAAATATTTTCTCCTTCTAAATAGTTTAAGGGTAGAATTCCTTTTCCCCTCTAGAACTTCAGAAAACAAAGCTGGAAAAGAACAGACATAGACCTATCTTTCAAGCCCGTCTCCAATGGAATAAGAGAAATTGGACGGGCTACTAACACTGCCAATCATTTCTGGCTCAAAACAGATAAAAATTCTGGATTTTTCAATGAGACTCTGGGGCAAGAAGCTACCTTCCCAAGAAATAGGAGATGATTATGCTGTTTGGAGAAAAGGAAGGGAAAGAAAGAAGGAGAGGGGTGGGAGGGAAGAAGGGAGGGGGAGGGAGAAACCCTACAGTATGCAAACTGAGCCCATCTCAGCACTTAATACTGGGTGATATTGAGTTGTATTTGAGGAGAAAGAAAACTCCTTGACTGTCTTCTTGTCTCTTGAAACTTCTAGCCAACAACTGTTTCAGAGCAAAAGAAAACCATGATCAGCCAAGAAGAACGGAGGTAATTCCTTAGTAAGCCATGCTGTCTCTGACCTCAGAGACCTACGGATTCTCGTTCCGTAGAGCCCTACTCCAGTGTACAGGCCAGAGAGTGAAGGAGGTTGCTGTCACTCTTCTGGCAGATAACAAGACGGACTTGAAATGCTCTTTCCCATGGGAAGCTACAGTCCAGAGGTTTACCTCCACAAATGCCATGTGTGATTAGATCTTCTACCTCAGGGTTGCTTCCCGCACCTACTGCCAGCAGGAAGTGGGACCAAGGTCACCTAGGACACTTTCACGTGCTCCCAGATGCTTGCTGCCTGTCAGTCATTTCTCTGTCATCATCTAAGTGTCTCTCATGTCCGCTGAACTTGGATTCCATAATAGTACAAACTAAACTCCACATGGATGAAGACCATTTACTGATCCAACCAACAGCCATTGAGCTCCGCCGACCTACTAAGAAGTGTTCCAGGAGAGGGAGATGTGACAGGCAAGGGCTTGTCTTGAGAGAGCGCCCCTTTTATGTGTGTTCAAGCTATGGTACAGTAATAAGCACACAGTAAGCATTCAACAAGTATTTGTTGGAAGAGAAAGGAAGAAAATGAGACGTGTGCCAGTGGAGGGTGCTGCCACTGGGGGTCCCCTACAAAACCTCTGTCTTTGCAAGAGCTTTGCTTTGAATTTAGGGACAGCCTTATTTTAAGGGAGACCTCCAGCCAGAGTTTGAGACCAGATTGAGCCACATGCCAGGCTATCGCCAAGAGGGAGAAAAGCAAGCCAGAAGGCTCTAACCACGGGCATCATTTGTTCTAATGCTGATGTTTCTAAAAAAAGAAAGCCATTCCTGTGTCTACCAGCTGTGGCAGTACACATTGGTAGGTAGGATATACTGAAGGATATATTTGCTCTTTTTTTCTACAATTATTTTTTTTATAAAAACTATCGCATTAAGAGAAAAAAATGGAAAAACCACAAGAATAACTTAGAGGAAGCGAGGAGTGAGGCTTTTCTAAAGTGTGCAAACGTTTCACAACAGACGAAATACTTGTGAAAGAGTTATGAACAATCTCTGTTCCCCAACCAACTGGGATGGTTTCCCCGCTGGACCTGAAAACCTACAAATATGTGGAGAATATTCTTTTCCTATGCCCCTTTGATTTGGATTTTTATAGAGAGCTACGGTGCAAACTACCAAGTCAGTAAGCACAGAAAGTATGGCAGCTTCTGGCCAGGAATAAGAACTTTAGAGAATGCCCAGTGAAAATACCACACCTGTGCTCCCCAGGGCTCTATTCTGCCTGAACTCCCATGACCCATGTGCTCATCCACTTATGTCTCTTCTCACACATATCTTCCCAACTCATGTCACCCTCTAACCATGTCCTATCTTACCCACGTCTCCCAAGATCCATCTTCCTCCATGTCCCTAAACCACCACCCTCCACCCATGAACCACATCCATGTCCCACCCATGCCCCACCCAACGCCAGTTCTTTATTTTAAGGTCTTACTATCATCACAATATCATTAGCACCAAGGGTCATTCTAGAAGTAGCTGCCATGTGGAGAACTCATTGCCCGACACCCTGCCATTTCTTCCAAAGGGCTCCATTTAGATGGATTATTCATTCTTGCCCCTGCCTGCCTGACTACTACATCAACAGAGCAATGGGCATACTCTAAAATGAAACTAACACGTGGATCTGACCTGCTGGAACAAGCCTGCAATCCAAGCTACAAAGGAGACTGAAGCAGAAAGATCACAAGTTCAGTACCAGCATAGGCTACATAGTGAGGTTAAGACCTGGGCAACTTAGTTAGCTCTACTCAAAACAAAAGGTAAAAGATAGCCTGGATATAGTGTGGGGAGACCAGGGGTTCAATACCCAGGATGGCATAAACAAGCTGATGTCTTAGCGGATGGGACAGGGATGTTCCAGTTCACACGACTCCGAGCATAGCCTGTGTCACAGCACAGCTTGAGGTTTAAAGTGGTTAGTCCCGTGGCGACAAACTCATTCCTCCCTGATCCTTTTAAAAATAAAATCCCACTGGGGCTGAATACAGTTCAGTGGTCCAGGAACTTCCAGAGGACCCCAAGGACAGTTCCCAGCTCCCAGGTCAGATGGTTCACAATGGACTGTAATGCCAGCTCCAAGGTATCTGATGGCCTCTTCTGACCTCTGTAGGTACTCACACACATAGGGCATACATACACACACACACACACACACACACACACACACACACACACACACACACACATATACACACATACAAACACACACTCAGGCATGAATAAACACATGTGCATAAACAAAAAAAATAAATCTTAGGGCTAGGAAGATGGCAACCAGCTAAGAGTGCTTGCTGCTCTTGCAGAGGACCCAGGTTCAGTTCCCAGTACCCACATCAGGTGGGTCACAGTCACCTGTAAGTCTAATTCCACGGGATCTAACACACTCTTCTGGCCTCTGCAAGTATCTGCGCACACATAGTTCACACATGTGGAGACAAATAAGTTTTTTTTTTTTGAAAATAAGTTTATTTTTAAATTTTTTAAAAAAAAAATCTTACTTTAATAACCCCACTCTAGCAAAGCACCACGTACGATGGCATAAGGCAAGACTGTGTGTAAATTTACCATTCGAGGGGCATGCAGTGGGCACCTACTGATCCCAGGTGGTCTAAGAGTTTGGAAAACCTTAGTGGGCACATGAAACCAGAAGTTAACTCCAGGCGGCCAATTATATGATGCAATCTGATGTGGAGTCCTCTAAGGATTTCTGCACTCTTTAAGATTGAGCATCTCAACAGAGCCGTGGGCATCTTGAGCTGTGTCTGGCAGTGCAGGCCTTTCATCCCTGCTGTGAAGGAGATGGGAACTCACAAGGTTCTTCTCAGAATATATATATATATATATATATATATATATATATATATATATTCTCAGAATGGAATATATATATATGTGTGTGTGTGTGTGTATACACACACATATCTATGTGTGTATGTATATACATATATATATATATATATATGTGTGTGTGTGTGTGTATAAAATATATATTTATATATAATATATCTTATATACTTTAATATAATTATTTTTATTAAATATTATTATATAATATAAGCAGTTTAAAAAAATTTGATGTGCATTGGTGTTTTATCTGCATGGATGTCTGTGTAAAGGTGTTGGATCCCCTGGAACTGGAGTTACAGACAGCTGTGGGCTACCATGAGGATGCTGGGAATTGAACACAAGGTCTTCTGGGAGAGTAACAGCCAGTGCTCTTAACCCCTGAGCCATCTCTCCAGCCCCTCAGGGTAGAGCCTTAACATCTCACTCCCAGGTTCTTTGAAGGTGTTTAGTATCAGCTCAGAGAGTAAGACGGGCCCGTCTCCTTCAGAGGCCAGTTCTCCGAGAGGAAGACCAGAGGCTCATGCCTCCCAGTGGCTCAGACCTTGCCTAGCTGTGTCATGATGGAAGATGTCGGGCAAATGAATATCTGCTGCGGCTGGCTGTCCCATTATCGAGTGAAACTCTGGGGTAGAGAGGGAGAGTTGTCATGTAGTAAACTTGTTCTCGTTTGGGTGAGAATGAAGAGTGTTTATGGCTGTAGGAAGAAGCTCGCCATCACTGTGTTATGTTAGACAGGATGCCCGTCAACCTGACTTAGCTTAATCCACTGTGCGCTACACAGGACCCCAGGTAACCACTGTAGCCACTCTGACCCACTGTCTCCTCCTCTAAGGCTAACCACAAGCACGTCAGCACCATCCTGTCAGGACGTGGCAGGTTGCCCAGTACCCAGAAGACACTGACATCAGTTAACCTTGTTCTGAGTGAGAAACAAAATAATAAAACAGATGAAGCAGAGAGGAAATGGAATGGCCCTGGTGAATAGAGCCCTGAGCCTTACAAAGGCCTCCTCACTTGATCCGAAAATAAATGTGAAGTAGAGATGCTACTGCCTCTTTTAACCGGTTGGGTGAGCAGCCTGACTCCCACCAGGAGATAGAACCATACAGTGGGCCCTGGAGGGCAAGTGTGGTATAAAGAGCTCTTAGCTAGGATGGAAGACCACTGTGAGATGGGAGGAAACTTCCCAGTGTCCCAGCATGAAGGAGGTGATAGAGGAGAAGCCTGGATGGGATTCAGGCCAAGGTGGAGATGGTCAGGCTGTCAGAGAACAGAGAAGTTCATTGGATTAGTCAGGCCAGAGCTGCAATGGAATTGCTGGGAAACTAACAAAGATGTCTTCCGAGTTCAGGCAGGGACCAGGGATCAAGTGCAGTGATGAACTGGGGTCCTAGCACTGGGGAGGGTAGAGACTGAGGCCTCAGACTGGGCGGATCCATGTGTGGCAGGTGGGGAATCTTCAGAAGAATCAGTCTCCCTGTGTATACTAGCCTATACGTATAGGGTACATATACATATACATATACATATACATATACATATACATATACATATACATATACATATACATATACATATACATCTGTGTATGAACCATGCAGGCACTATGTGCTGTCACAGACATGAGGCCTTTTGGATGGACCATTTAGGGCCCCAACTCCCAAACAGAGCAGGCTTAGGGAAGGCCATCGTTAGGCTAGTCACAGTTGGGGACTGGACCCATAGTCACAGCTAGACACATAGTCTACAGCTATGATGTCCATACACCCACACCATCTCTAACCACTCATGCAGAATGGCAGGCATCCCCTTCTTCCTCAACTGCTTCATCTCTGCTGAGAAAGCCTAAGTCTGTGCTCACTTGAAAGGAGGCTGATGGAATTTCACTCCCATGGATCATATAATGAAGGACACACTCAGAGCTGACAGGTACTGGGACTGACGCGTGAACTCAGCAATGCTCAGGGGGTCAGAAAGCTCCCCCAGGTCCCCAGAGTCGACGGAGTCGCCCTGATCTAAAGCCGTGTGTGTCTGAATACCGAGCCCTCTCCAACTCAGCTCTGCTTTTCCATCAGTGATAGCGATCAGATCTAGAGCCTCACACTTGCTTCGCCTTCAGCCTCCAGCAGGCCTCCCTTTCTCCTCTCCTGCCCTACACTCCCTTCCTCTCCCATCTCCTCTGCTGTTCTCCCCTCTCATCTCCTGTCCTACACTCCCCTCCCCCTCCCATCTCCTCTCCTCTCCTGCCATTACCTCCTCTCTCTTCCCCTCCCCTCCCCTCCTTCTTCACTCCTTTCTTTTGCTTTCTTGCTTTGATACAGGATCTCTTGGCACCCAGGCTGACTTTGGACTTGCTCTATTGCTGAAGAGGGCCTTAAACTCCTAAAATCCTCCTGTCTCTGCCTCCCAAGAGTTGAGATTACAGGTGTGAACCACCATGCCCGGATAAACCCGGGTTTTCTTATTACAGAGTTAGAACAAACTGAACCATACCAAAGGCTGGATTATTTCCCTTAATATAAGCCAGAGCTTCTGAGTTCCGAGACACTTAGTCACCACAGTGGCCCTTCTTGCATGAAACATGGCCAGATTTGTCTTCCTCTCCACAGGGAAGAGCATGGACTTTTGTTAACCATTCGCCTACAGAAAGTACTCAAGCAGTGCTGCTGAATCAACAAACAGATGATTCCATATAAGGAGAGAAGGACGGTAAACTAAAATTAGAAACACTTCCAACCCCCTTTTTTTGAAAGGACAAACAAGCTTGAAAACTTAAAGCACTTTCCACGGGAAACTCTTCATGAACACATTATTTTCACCCAAATGCTGCCTCCTAAGAAAGCCTGCTGTGGGTCTCATGGGGCAGGTGCTGCCTCTCTGTCCACACCATGATGTTCGAGGTTATGTTCTCCATCATTAAGGACACTGTCCTGGATGCCAGCAAAGGGCAAGATGCTAATTTGAGTCCCTAACAACAGAAGGTCTGAGGTAAGATCCCTGCTCTCAAATAGCTTATAAAAACCAGAGACACAAAGATGGACGGGGGAAAGACAATGTCTCTTGGCAAGTTGTGCTAAAGGCAAACAGGATGGAACAGCATGCTGGAGGACTGAGCCTTGAACTCTCCTCCATTGATACGATTCCTACAGTGCAAAAAGCAGGGGCTGTGCTGGTGAGCTGTATGCATGTATTCTGAGAAAAGTCCTCCATGCCTCTCTGCACTTGTAAAGCTCTTTTGCCTTCATCAGTGGCAGGTGTGGTAGCTACAGCTGACTGACTTCACAGTACCCACAATCCCTTTCTTTCTTGCTCCCAACTGGGGGGAGACAGGCAAGCCATAGACCACCAACCCCAGATTCCTACCCTGACAGACAGGACCAAGGGGCCAGTCTGGCTAACTGGATTTGTGGAGAATCTCACCAAAGCGTTTCTGCAAAGGTTACATTATCCCTGTGTAAGATATCATGTTAGTCTGTTATCTATGGCCATTAAAAAAATCCTTCAGACTGGTCCTTTATGAAGAAGCTCATTTGGCTTCTGGTCCTGGAGTCTGGGAAGATCAGGAATGTGTGGTACCAGCATCTACCCAGAACCTAACGAGAGACTTCTTGTGCATCATAACAGGACATCACATTATTGACATGTAACAAGCCTCTCTCTCTCTCTCTCTCTCTCTCTCTCTCTCTCTCTCTCTCTCTCTCTCTTTCTTCTTCTTGTTGTTGTTGTTTTTGAGACAGGGTTTCTCTGTATAGCCCTTGCTGTCCTGGAACTCACCCTGTAACCCTGTAGACCAGGCTGGCCTCGAACTCAGAAATCCGCCTGCCTCTGCCTCACAAGTGCTGGGTTTAAAGGAGTGTGCCACCACTGCCCAGCAAGTGTATCTCTTTCTACTCTCTTCAAGTCACAAATGTACATTCTTAAGATCTCATCCATTATAATTACTACCCAAAGGCCCCACCTCCAAGCATCCCAACAAGTGAATTTGAGGATTGACTTTCCAAGTCATGAACTTTTGGGGGGACACATCTAAACCACAACAGTCACAAACTCAGGTAGGAACCTTGTTTCTTCCTCTCCTTTCTTTAATTAAAATGTGAGACCTGTCACCACAGCTGTCGTCTTCCAGTCCTGGGGTGACCAGAAGGAAAAGCTGTGATGGTCAGGTGGGGCAAGAAGAAAGAACTTGGGGCTTCTGGATTGGAGCAACATGAGTCCCTTTGGTCCTGGACTTCTTGTGATAAACAAGAGTTCTTACGTTTAGGTCACTATTATTCTGTTAACAGCTAAAGCCTCCTGGTGGGTGTGAGGATGATATTTTATTGAGGGATGAAAATGGCATGTAAGAGTCACCCCGTGGTACTCCAGAGGCTCCGGGCAGCCCCTGGGAGAGATTAGCTGGAAGGATAGAGTCACAAAGGGCAAGGGGTGTGGCTCCAAGGAAGGGAACTCAAGGGCCTGATAGAAGTGCCAAGGGATCAAAAGGGCCCGAGGCAAGGTGAACTTGAAGTCGAGTCAGGAAGGAGGAATGGCGAAACATGAGAAGGCATGGATCATTGTGGTTCTGAAAGCCAGATCCACCTCACAGGGCCAGAGAACCAAACCTCCAGGGCACCTGCTTAACCCAGGCAACACCGTGACATGCCAGCACGTCCTACCAGTGCCGTGATGGTCTCCCCCAACCCCTTTCTCATTCTCCTCTTAGCGTGCTTTTACTGTACAGTCCTTACCTTGGATGAGGCTCAAATAGCACTCTGTCCCCCAGGGCTGTCTACACATCATCTGTTTCTCCAGTGATTCCAGGAATCGCTAAATGAGACTGTTCCCCAATCCCCCCACCATAACCAACCTACTGTGGCCTCATGACTGGCTCAGTGTCATTAGGCCATTTGTCATATGATAGATCAAATCCATACCATCTAGGGCTGCAAAACTGAAAATAGCCCAGTCCCTAGCAAAAGAAAGCTTAAAGGCAAACCAGAATGTTTCAGGACCTTGAGTTTATTTTTAGATGGTGCCTGTTTTCCCAGAAAGAGGATTCGCTTAAAGGCTTTGAATGCTGAAGTAGTACACAGAGAAGCAGAGGCTGCTATCTTATGTGATGCTGTCAAAAACTCCCCAGTCCTGAAACCAGGTCCCAAACACTCCTGTCCCTTCCACGACTCTTTACTCCTCTCCCCCAGAGGGACAAAGCTGCAAGCAATTGGTGTGTATTGTTCCTGTCTTGACTTCTTGGGAAAGTTACAGTTTGTGAAAATACCATTCTGGTCTCTTGTTGGGAGAGGATGTGGGTCCCGTGACTGGCACACAGGTCCTCACAGTAGGATCTTTACCTGTTAATGTAGTGTGGATGTAAGGAGCAGAAGCCAGCAGCTGTCTGTGTTCACTGTGCTTCTTATGTGATATGTGAGTGGCGCTGGGACCATTTGCACTGCTGGTCACTAAGCCCTGTGTAGCCTTCAACACATGCAGGTTCTCTGCTAAGTACCTTAAATTCGGGTGATGCTGATAAAAAAGTGGTACCTAAGGTTGAGGGCTTTGGGATGTGGACTGTCAGGAGACATGTACACTTTTCTCACCAGAGAGGATGGCCTACTAAATGGCAATCTTGCTTTTTTTTTTTCTTAAGATTTATTTATTATTATATATAAGTACACTGTAGCTGACTTCAGACACACCAGAAGAGGGCATCAGATCTCATTACAGATGGTTGTGAGCCACCATGTGGTTGCTGGGATTTGAGCTCAGGACCTTCGGGGAAGCAGTCAGTGCTCTTACCCACTGAGCCATCTCACCAGCCCTGGCAACCTCACTTAAGATGGGTCAGAAAAGTATCTGTCAGGGCTGGAGATCTGAATACAGTGTTCTTGTGAAAGCGAGAGGCCAAGAGTTCAAATCCCCATCGCCCACATAAAAGTCAAGTGAGCACTGAGTCCTTCCTACAATCCCAGAAAGTGGAGACAGGGGACCCCAGGGGCAAGCTGGCCACTGTCCTATTTATTGAGGTCTGGGTTCAGGGAGAAACTCTGATATGGTAAATAAAATAGAGAGTGATTGAGAAATTCACTCTGGCCTCATACTTGTTTACACATGGGCATGTACATACACATATATGTAGGCCCACACACATTTGAAATGCACACACACATGTACATATACATGAGAGAATAAAAGAAAAACCATTGTCTTTCTTTCTTGATTATCCTGCATCTGGAGTTCACTATAAGACAAAAGGAGCCGGGTGGTGGTGGCTTACACTTTAATGTCAGCACTCAGGTGGCAGAGGTGGGTGGATCTCTGAGTTCAAGGTGGCAGAGGTGGGTGAGATCTCTGAGTTCAAGGCCACCCTGGTCTACAGAGTGAGTTCCAGGACAGCCAGGGCTATACAATGAAACTCTGTCTTAGAGAGAGAGAGAGAGAGAGAGAGAGAGAGAGAGAGAGAGAGAGAGAGAGAGAGAGAGAGAGAGCAAGAGAGAGCCTCAAAGCACAAACACAATCGGAATGCACGTGCAAGCCTGCAGGAAGATGGTACTAGCTCCACTCGGCACCTCTGAATAGTTGGACCCTGTGTTTGTTCTGTTTTTCTTCTGTTTGGAAGGGATTGGGACTTGACGAAGAGGTGATAGGAAAGCAGAGTAAGGCAATGGAAAAAGGATTGGAGTCCAGAAGCCCCTGTCTTGTCCTGGACCCGCTGACACATGGAAAGATCCACATGATCTCTGAGTCTATTTTTCCGCTTGGGGACAACAATTTTGGTGCCCTGTACCCTGCTGGTAGGCAGACAACAAAACAAACCAGAGCTTTCTTTGCTCCTAGCCCTCAACTCCTTTGGCAACTGCAAAGGATGTAACACATTACCATACGTAGACTCATCCAAGGACGAGCAACTGGAGCCCAGAGCTGTACATAGGAGAGCCCCAAGGCTACAACAGGAGTGAGGACCAGGCCTGTACCTCATGATTTCCACTTCTGCCTCTCATCTCTGCTTCTCTTTCCTGCATGCATCTGCAGCTCATTGTTAATCTATACTATTTAGGCAGCGCTTTAATGCTGACCCTGCTGTATTCTAGAGGCTGCAGGTCTAGAGGCAGTCAAAACTACCACAGTTGCAGAATAGAAGACCAGTGGCCAGGGACTCCAGTATATTTAACTCTCTGTGGAGGTGTAGACTGCTTTGAAAAGCTCAGGAATGTTAGGGCTTGTCAGAAACTTTGACTTTAATGAGATAGCCCCCATGCTTTCCCAGAGGGCTTCAGACCTTCTTGGCCCACACAGAGCCTCAGAACCAGTCCTAGCTATAGGCTAACTAGCCTGGGTGAGTTGAATAGTAGTGTTTACCTCCCACAGGCCAAAACTTCATTGCAGATAAGACGCTGGATAACAAGTGGAAAAACTAAACGGTATTCAAGTTTGAGGAGGCTGTTTCCAAATCAATACCTCTTTACGGTTTCTAGAGCCTGAGCAAAATCAAAACCAAGGTAGTGATGGTGACCGTACTACACCAACAATAGCTGGGGCAGAGCAAATTCTTGTAAACTTCAGAAACAGGAAATAGTTGTCACAGTTACTCTGCGTGGTGCACTTTGCCTACTCAGCGTGGGCTTCAAAGTGTACAGTACAGGTGGCATTCGGCACTTGGAAAAATCTGAACACAAACACAAATAGTAGACAGGTTGCCTGCCACCTGAGAAGAGCTTGCCCGCTTGACCTTGATGCAGTCCGTGTGTCTCCTCAGGTCAAACAGAGAGAGTCCTATGTCCTCATGTGTGGTTTTCTGACAAACACTGTGTCTCCTCAGGTAGGACCGTCGCAGCACGGTATGCCCTGAAGAGGCAATGATGAACCAGAGATTTTGAAATAGCTTTACCCAGCAGAGGAAGCTCCTAGACCACGGAGACCCTGGGGCAGGAGGGACAGAGCTTGGTGCGGGACACATGGTAGGTGCTGGAGAGTGAGTCCACGTGGGAGAACGCGTCTAGTCTGACCTGGGCCCAGGGTTTCTTTGCTGATGGAAGGAGCAAGACTTGGCTTTTCTGCTCTTGCTCGCTCATTCGCAGATTCTCTGTCTAGTCTTCATCTCTCGCCCTCTCTGTTGAGTCCCTGTTAAGACGTTGACTTCTCCCTCTTGGAAAAAAAAAAAAAATCCGTCTGGGTTGCACGCCTTCATTAATATGTATCTTCCATGGAGTCAAAACCTGTCATTGCTGCAAATCTAGCTCTGGGTTTTTCTGGTCCCCAGTGGCCCCAGCACTCTCTTTTGAGTAGAGAGCCAGCCAGGGACATTCTGTGTCGCTCTCTTGATCTTGGGAAGCACTAGGGACTCCTGAGGCTTCCAACGTGTAGCACCCAGAAGACATCACAACAGCAGCACCAGGCACTGAGGGTGGCTGTCTTGGTGTCCTGATGTGCATGGATTTGCAAAGTTGCAAGATGCAGCTGGAGAGTTAAGAGTTAAAACATTTATACATTTGATTGTTTAGGCAGGGCTCATATATACTAGGCTAGCCTCAGACTCACTGTGTGGTCAAAGATGACCTTGAATGCCTCATCATCCCGCCACCTCTTTCTGAGTGCTGGAATTACAGGCATGAGCCATCAAGTCTGTGCTGTTCAGTGTTAGAGATCGAGCCAGGGCCTGGTGCATGCTACGCAAGCACTGCGAAGACACATCCCAGAGAGAACCAGAGAGGAACTAATGCTGAGAATGTCAAGTCTCTTTTTTGGTAAATCTATCCACACAAGCTGCCCCTTTGTAGAGGGAGAGACAGATAATGATTCACAAAGAAGCCTCTGGAAATCTGGTAGGTGGGGAAACGCTTTGGAACAAAGATGAAGAAAAAAAAGTCCCTAGAACTCAGTTGTGCCTCGAGTCAAGTTTGCAGTGAGCTGTTGTTGGTCTGTGATGACTTGAGCGCTCTCACCCTGTACTTCTCAGAGGAATGTGAGCCCTTGATTCTCTCTCTGGAACCAACCTCGTCTCCATCAAGGGCCCCCAATGCCACGCAGGGATTTGGCCAATGCCTGGAGAGGAACAAAATTTCCCTCTAGTTAAGCCTGCTTCTGATCACTCAAACATCCTGAGGGACTGTTCTACCCTCTTACACACTATTCCCGTACTCACCCTCCAAGGACTGCTAGACGACATGTGACTAGCTCCTGCGTCTCAAAAAGGAAGTAAGGGCAATTTGGCGTCATAGATTCCCTTACTTGTGCTGACAAGTTGAACACCAAGAAAAATAAAGTCAGCACCCCAGAGCCCGTCTGACTCGGACTCTGTCTGCCCCTCCTCCTAGCATAATCAGGGCGAAGGCGACCACCTGGTCAGATCTTCCCTCTCAATTCCTAAGAAGTAAGGCCTTCTGAGCTACCAAAAAAATATGAATGAATGAATGAATGAAAGCAAACAAGCTCAACTGGAGAGCGTATTGTCCTTCTTAACAAAGCCAAAGCCAAAACTCAGGTTGTATTGTTTGTTTGTCTTTGTTTTTTGGTTGTTTTATGTTTTTTGGTTGTTGTTGTTTTTTGTTTTGCTTTGTTTTGTTGGCCTCTTTGCTTTCTATAGCATCAGCTCATCAGCAATCCTTCCCCTTGCCCTGTGAAATCCCAACCGCCATTTCCAGCTCTACCCGTGGTGACCTGACTCTCCTGTGCTGCATTAGAAGAAGGTTCTAGAGGCAAAACTTGGGGGGGGGGGAATCTAACCATGACCTCTTTACACCATCAGCATCTATGATGTCCTCTAAAGCTGCCGTAGCAAGTGACCACAGCATGGGACTCTAAGCACCAGACATTTATTCTCTCTCTTCTGGAGGCCAAGTCTAGAAGCCCAGAGTCCCCAGAGCTCCCCCTGAAGGGGCTAAGGAAAGGTTCTCCTTGCTCCTCTGGCCTCTATGACTCCCACAGTCTTTCAGATTCCTGCCTTGCAGTGTCATTGTTCCAAGCCTTGCCTTTATCTTCACAGTGTGCTCTTCTTATTCTCTCCATGCCCCCTCCTAGTCATAAAAGGATACTGTTCCGAGACGAGGGCTCACCCTGACCCACTATGACCTCATCATGACTAATTACAACTGCAAAGGCCTTATTAGTAGGTCCTTCTAAGAATCTAGGTAGACATAAACTTCCAGTGGACACTTCAACCCACTACCCTTCTCTTCACAGCCAGCCTGCCCAACTGTATCTCACCCCACACCCACTTATCCATCCCCACCCAGCGATGTGAATTTGAGAAGATCCCAGAGCGATATTCTAGTGGCTACTCTCCTCTAGAGGCTAGGCCTGTGTCTATAGAAAGCAGAGCCTGTCTTGAAAGTGGAATCCAATGGACCAGGAGTAACCATCCGGTCACCCTAGTCACCATCTTTGCCACTGGCATAGCCTTGCAGCTATGCAGTCAGCACCAGACACTTCCAAGATTCTTGTGAAGAACCACCAGTGCCCGTGCTGAACAGTGCCCGGCTGCCGAGGGAGACTGAGAGCTTCTTAAGTTTGTTCTCTGATTTCAACCCCAAAGTCGGAATTGAAGAGATGAAGATCTAAGATGATGGTTATTTTCCTGTTCCGCCCCATCTATTGACTGGGAGATGTGAAAGCACTTGTTTTTAAACCATCCCTTTAAAAAAAAAAAAAAGCCCCAAATCTCAAGACAGTATCAAAATACCTGTGCTGACTCAGAAAGATAAATTTTCAAACATCAGCAGAAAGGGGAACTTACAGAAATTGCAATTTCACCTCCTACCCCAACCATACCCCTCCCCAGCCCGACAGATGTGGTGGCAGCAGTCAAATGGAGGGGGTGGGGAGTGGGAACATGGCTTTTCATATTCCTGTCTTGACTCTTTAGCTGGGTTTGGTTCAGATCAACCAGTCTGTCTAGACCCTTCAAGGATGAATCAGACTCGGTGTCTGTCTCCACACAATTCGCAGAATAACATCCCAGCTTGAGGAAACACTTGACTGTACTGTACAGTAAATGCTTCACGAGGACAGAAATGACACACTGTGGGGGAAATTCATCCTAGTTCTGGAAAAAGAAAAAAGAAATGCATCGATGGTGTCGGAGAAAATGCAGAAACAGAATCATCTCCTGCCCATGTGGCTCCATTTACTAATTCCTTCATCTCACAGATATACATTGGGACCCCTGTGTGCTCCAGGCAATGCTGGAGTGTTTCAGCTGCTTTTCCTGTTGCTGAGACAAAACAGAAGCAACTGAAGAAAAGAAGGGTTTGCTCTGGCCCTCAGTTTGAGGGTGCAGTCTATCATGGTGGGGAAGACAAGGCAAGGCGCTTGAGGCAGCTAGACAGACGGCATCCAGAGTTAGGAAGAAGACAGCAGTAAACGCTTGCGCTCAGCTATCCTCCTTTCTTTACATAGTACAGGACCAACCAAAGCCCAGGAGGTGAAACCACCCTCCTTTAGGGTGGTATTTCCACCTCAGCCTAATCAAGAGGCTCCTTCATGGCATTGATCTAATCCATGCTGATGATCAATGCTAACCTAATCAAATCAATACCTCCCAGGTATGCCAGAAGTGTGTCTCCTAGGTGACTTTAGAGCCAAGTTGATGGTCAGGGCTAACCATCTCTCCTGGGGAGTGAACATCACCAGGAAAATCTATGTTCTTGGAACTCACATTCTATCTAGGGAGGTGGTCAAGACTTAGGGTTAGCCGTTGTTCTCTCTGTACAGAAGGATGATGCAAAGGAAAGCTACTTGAGGGGCCCGGGTAAAAAAGAATCTAAGTACAACTGGTCACTGGAGACACAGAGTGGGCTGAACCACAGTCCCCAAAAGGATGCATTCACATCCTTACCCCTAGTATCCCAGAGCATGACCTGATTTGGAAACACAGTCTTGCAGATGTAATCAAGTGAGGATAAGGTAAGGCCAGAAGATGAAGGAGATATGCACACAGAGGTTTACAGGAGGAAGAAGGCCATGTAAGGCTGGAGTCAGACTCTGGAGTGATGCAGCCACGTGCTAGAGAGCACCAAGGACTGCCAGCAACATAAAGAAGCTAGGAGGCGGGAGTTCTCAGCGCTTCCGAAAGAACCTGAGCCTGCCAACTCCTTGATTTCAGGCATTTGTCTTAAGAAATACATGAGAAAAGGATGGCCTAGTTGGTCATCAATGGGGGGAGAGGCCCTTGGTCCTGTGAAGGTTCTATGTCCCAGTATAGGGGATTGCCAGGGCCAGGAAGAGGGAGTGGGTGGTTTGGTGAGCAGGGGGAGGGAGAAAGGATAGGGGGTTTTCAGAGGGGCAACTAGGAAAGGGGATAACATTTGAATGTAAATAAAGAAAATATCTAATAAAAAATATAAACCTTAAAAAAGAAAGGAAGGAAGAAAGAAATGCATGAGAATACCTGTCCCTCACTCTAAGAAACCCAGTTTGTTGTAACGTTTTAACAAATGTAAACCAGAGAGTCCAGCTCAGGAGATGCTCAGTGGGGAGGATGATAGGATTGGAGCCTTGTTGAGACCAGTAGTGCATTGAGACTCACTCTGTGGGATCGGCTCGGAAGGGCTGATTATAAAGCACTCTTTAGAGGACTGAGGTTCAGGTCTTGGTATCCTAACTGTGAAATAAACGTGTTGTCAAAGCAGTCACCTTTGGAGCTGTGAGGGAAGCACTGGACAACTCAGTCCTTGTCCCCAAGTGCTACACGGTACATCTAGTAAAACCAGAAGTTGCTCTTAAGAGGAGATACCTAATTCTAAGAGAAGAAAATTGACTTTTTCATCTTGGCTTGAAGAGTCCCCAGGAAGTACATCAGATATGTCATCACTATGGGATAGGATGATCTTCAGGGTCCATTTTGCTCTGTCACCGTACGCTCTATGCTGAACTGTGTTTCTGCAGCCCAGATCTTTACGCACTCAGATTATATCTGAGTGGATATTCAAAACTGGTGTGGCATCTCCCCTTCCCAGCTGCGTGTTAACCCTGTGTTCCCAGTAGTACAGCATCCTCAGCTTCTGAATCACTTAAGGATCCTGTCTGAGGTTGACAGGACCAGCATCTCTGTTTCTTCATGTCAGCCATAGGCCCATGGGTTTCTGCACCTTCCTTCTTCCAGCTGAGCCTCTGGCCTTACGTATCTAGCTAGTCAACAGGTACAAACAGGCACATGATACACACCGAGAGGGAGGTGCCACTACCTTCCATTTCTTCTTGGCCTTCTCTGGTCCTCGTCCCTTTGGACAGAGGTATCTGGAATGAGGCCCTGGCACCCAGGGTGGCAGTATCTCCTGCTGTTTTGAATTTTGACTTTCTCTTGCCTCAAATCTATTTATATTTTACAAGCTAATCCTGTGAGTTTCTGGGTCCCCATAAAGGTGGGACACACCAAGGCACACGATTAACATATTTGGGAACTCCAGCTCTTCTTTGTCTCCCATCAAACTTTGTGTTATCACTTCCTCCCCTGGGAGTCCTCCTTTGGACAAGATGGCTCCCATGGAATTACCATGCAGAAGTCTGAGTAAGGGGAGTATGGGGATTTGAGGAACAGTGAGAGCCTACAGAAAGCATGACCAAACTTTTACACACCCATGCCGAACGATGTTGCACCCCAGTCTCTCTCCTTGGCCTTCCCTCTCACTCTGTCTCTATTCAAGTAGATAGGGAAGTTATTTCTTATCATCGGAGATAAGATTGGAAGAAAATCAGCCTACATTCCAGACTCTCAGGCTCTGGGGCCAATTTAGGAACTTAAAATTTTTTTTCAGAGATTAGAGCTTCAAGAGGCCAGGCACCCTTCCTAGAGAGCAGCACCCCCCCCCACTCCCAACCCCAACCCCACCCCCTTACCCCGCAACCTCGGCTTCCCCTCCTGCTTTGTCAGCATTGGCAGTGTGCATCCTGAGCTGCTGCTGCAGGTCACCCCTGTGTCTATAAAGCCTCTCCCTCCCATGGGTGGGGCTTGGGTTCGCATACCGTTACATGCCTAGCACACACAGCCATCTCTACCCTTCTTGGGTGGCCCATAAGTTGGATGAGCACAAGAAGGACCATTTTGTCCAGAGACTTGAAGGAAGAGAAGAAATCTCCATCCCTGGGAGGAAGGAGGACCTCCCCCGCTAGTAGAGGAACCACTGGCCTGACAATGGAGGAGAAGAAAATGGATGCCTCCACTCCAGCTTCTTGGTGCTTCTTGTGTGATACAGCAAGAGCCCTTTGAGAACACGGCTGCACGGCACCTTGAAAGACCATGCTGTTGCATTGAGAGAGCAGGACCCAGACCTGAGGACACTGGGGTCAGGACAACAGTCACCTCTCATCAGTGTCCTAAGCATACCAACAACTCAAGGGCAGTGCTTAGGCATCTTGTCATACTCTGTGGGTGTGAGGATCTATAATAAACTCGGGTGTTTTTTTTTGCCCCCTGCAGTCTGCAAAGTACGGTATGACTCAAACGGTCCTTCAACCTACTGTAATAGTTCTTATACCTGAGTGTCATTCAAGGTTTTTGTTTTGTTTTTCCAGTGACTTCTGTGTGGTTGGCAGTATAGGCACCTAAGTTCCCTTTGTTGATTATTTAACTGCACCTAGAGGAGCTAGGTAGGACCATAGGATGCTGTGCACATGTGTGGAGTAAAAGAAGGCATTGGGGATCATGTCCAAAAAGGCATTTGGAGCCGAGCCAAAATGTCTTTCTCTCTCTCTCTCTCTCTCTCTCTCTCTCTCTCTCTCTCTCTCTCTCTCTCTCTTTCTTTCCTTCCTTCTCTCTCTCTCTCTCTCTCTCTCTCTCTCTCTCTTTCTTTCTTTCTTTCTTTCTTTTTTTTCGAGACAGGGTTTCTCTGTGTAGCCCTGGCTGTCCTGGAACTCACTCTGTATACCAGGCTGGCCTCGAACTCAGAAATCCGCCTGCCTCTGCCTCCCGAGTGCTGGGATTAAATGTCTTTCTTATGCTTAGCATTTGACTGGGTGTCTTCCCACACTTTAGATCACTAAGGCCCTACCAGCTTCTATCCCAGCCTTCCTTAGTTTATTATCTCTAGGCACATCATGTTCCAGATAACTGGCCTTTGCCTTCCCCTAAATCACTCTAACATGGGCATTCTCTCTATACACAGCTAATTCCATCGGGAGTTTATCTGTTCAGTAAACACTGTCGATGGCAGAGGCCCTCCTTATTGTTTTTTTTTTTTTAAAGATTTATTTTATATACAGTGTTCTACATATATATCTGCATGTTAGAAGAGGACATCAGACCCCATTACAGATGGTTGTGAGCCACCATGTGGTTGCTGGGTATTGAACTCAGGACCTCTGGAAGAGCAGTCAGTGCTCTCAACCTCTGAGCCATCTCTCCAGCTCAGAGTCCCTCCTTATAAACTCTCCTTAGCTATTAGGTCCAAGTGGCGTGTGGATCCAGAAGTAACGAACCACCACTGTTTTGGAATTTGTGTTCAAAATCCCGTTGGTTTTTTTATTTTTTATTTTTTTGCAATCGTAGCAGCCATCTTAGGCTAATGAGATGGTATTGAGGTTTGAGTCACACACATCTGGGTACCCACAATGCCCAAATGCAAATTTCTTGTCCTGTATGGTTTTATCTTCCTTATTGATATGCAGTACTCAAAAGTTGAGCAGTGTGTAATTAGGACCCATGGTGGAGCTGCCTGTCAGGCGGAAGTTATCACACTTGGCCAGGAACACCTCTGTTTACCAACATTACCCGCTCATTCAACTGTTACTACAGAGGCCTCCTACTCGCTGAAACTCCTCTCCAACTAGGCAGTGTTGTCATTTCTGTCATGTGTCACCTGGTGGGGACTAGCTGCTGGCCTTGTGAGGTAGTGGCCAGGGCGGGGCCTCTTTCATCACTCCTGCCCTGAGTACTCACCCTGGGAATGGATCCAACCCCACTGGATTATGGGTCTATCTATGAGCATTGTAAGCTCCGTTTTTGTTTTTTCTTTTTTTGTTCTGTTACTATTTTCTTTTTTCTTCCAATTTTTTATTAGGTATTTTCTTCATTTACATTTCAAATGCTATCCTGAAAGTCCCCTATACCCTCCCCTCCCCCCGCTCCCCTACCCACCCACTCCCACTTCTTGGCCCTGGCATTCCCTTGTACTGGGGCATATAAAGTTTGCAAGACCAAGGGGTCTCTTTCCCCAATGATGGCTGACTAGGCCATCTTCTGCTACATATGCAGCTAGAGACATGAGCTGCATATTGCTGTTCCACCTATAGGGTTGCAGACCCCTTCAGCTCCTTGGGTACTTTCTCCAGCTCCTCCACTGGGGGCCCTGTGTTCCATCCAATAGCTGACTGTGAGCCAGCAAGATTTTGCTGAAAGGACCCTGATATAGCTGTCTCTCTGTTACTATTTTCAAACCAGTCAAATCTACTCCAGTGAGTAATATACACTTCTTACTGTCTGAAGCTGAAATGTCCTTTTACAGGGTCCTGTGTTGAAAACTTGTTCCTCTGTGGATAGAAATATTTTGGAGACCTTTGGGTCCTTTATAAGGTAGGTCCTGTTTGGTGCAAATAGATCACTGGGAACTGGCCTTTGAAGGTTTAGCCCAGCCCCTGATTCTGGCCTGATTTCCCACTTCCTGGTCCATGAATCATCCCTGGGTTTTCCCTCCACCATGAATTTCTCCCTCCCTTCTCCATCATGATAGACTGAAATCTTACTAACCCGCCAGTCAAAATAAGCCTTTCCTTCCTTATGTGTTTATTTTTTATTATTTTTATTATTTTTCTGCCAGGTACGTCATCACAGAAACGCAAAAGCTCATAGCTTGTTCCCCATCCCATTACAATGTAGCATCTAGTGAAAGGTTACAAGGGGGCAAATAAGTGCCCTCTTACTCCTTCATCAGAAACGACCAAACGTATTGGTGAGTTTTACTTCCAAAGAGAGGCAAGGAAGTCAGACCTAAAAGGAAATGAGAGTTGCTCCTCAAGCCAGTGGGAGACTGGGAAGGAGTCAGCTGGCCTCTGCTCAAAGCAAGAGTCCCACTGTAGAGATGGAGAAGGACAGACGGGGTTTATCTCATGGGGCAGTTGAGAGGAAGGAATGAGCTCACCCAAACAGAGGGCTTAGCACAGGCCCCAGGACATATTTGCACCCACATTACGTGCAGCTCTGATTAGTAACCGGGCCAATGAGCTTGATTGGGGAAGCTGGGGGCTGGAAGAGGAAGGTCAGGCTAAATACTTTCTGGGGAAAGCCCTAAGCCCTAGTTACTCAAAGCACAGTCACTGGAAATCCCTGGGAGTTTGTTAGAAACACACCCCAGGCCTCCCTAGACCTGCTGAGGCGGATGCTGCATGGTGACATGACCCTTGGGAGAAGGGGAAGTCTCCTGCATGATCCCCAGAAACTACAGATCCCTGCTTCTGGTGAGAGAGGGGCACGATGCCGCTGTTCTTTGCCTCTGCACGTCACTTGGCATAATAAAACACACACACACACACACACACAGGACAAAAAGTTATCCCCAACCCTAAGCCCACACCATCCTACTCTTCTATATCTGACTCCCCCAAACCAATAACCTGTGACCTCAGAGTCCACGGGAATGTGTCCTCCTTTGTCCTGTGGCTTGCTGGTAACCTGATAGACAGCCCTAGGGCAGGGTGGCATGTTGTTTTTTAAATGATAGAAGAGACTCAGTGGAGCTTGCCCAACAAGCTTCAGGGCTGCCAGGATGCCAACTGGGACGCCTAAGCCTTGGCAGCAAGGTCTGCCAGCCATAGTCAATCCTGGTCATTACAAATAAGGTCAAGAGCTGAGGGCTGGGAGTCCAGAGGTGGCTGTCTTGGTGACAGTGTTGCTGCTTGACATTTGCATAAAACCAGGAGAAGTGGCTAGGAATGCGTAACCTATAGGAAGCTGCCCTTGAGAACAGAAGCACACATCATAGTGGTGACTGCAAACTAGTGCACACTTGCTAAGCCCCTAGGATGTCAAGAGTGAGCCCTGCAGGGAAGCGGTGGTGCACTCCTTTAACCCCAGCACTCAGGAGGCAGAGGGAAACAGATAGATCCCTGAGTTCAAAGCTAGCCTGGTCTATATGAGGTTCAGGAAACAGAGGGCTATCCAGAAGAACCCTGTCTTATAAAAAAAAACAAATAAATGAATTAATTAATAAAAATAATAATAATAATAAAAGAGTGCGTCCTGATCCTGGATGGCAGCGGTATGGCCTGGAGCCTCACTGGCCTGAACAACAGGGGAGCCTGTACCTAGGGTGGAAGTGGGAAGAGGGTAAGATCTTCTGGGACTCTTTTCTACTTTCTACTCCGTTTGCTTTAAAGTGAAGCTACACTAAGAAAATAAAGTCCACTTCAAAGGGCAGGGGCAGGAAGGAGATGAGCTGCAGAAGAGAAAATAAAACCAAGACTGGAACCCGAAGTAGCATGTCACTCTTAGAAATCACAGTCACAGCTGGGCATGGGTGCACACACCTTTGATCTCACCACTCTCAGGAGGCAGAGACAGACAGATCTCTGTGCATTCAAGGCCAGCTTGGGCTCTATACTAAGTTCCAGGACAGCCATAGCTATAGAGAACTTGTCTCCAACACAGAAACAAAAACAAACAAGCAAATCCCAATAGCAGAAGTATCATGAAGATGGGCCGTGTGATCCAGCAGCCGCTGACCAGATGTAGTTAACAAGCATTTGAAAAGTGCCTATATGACAAAGGAACCGAACTGAAACTTTACTCAGTTTTAATTAACATTTATGTGAAATTAAAACACTGGTATGTGTAGTTCTGCTTAGAAATTTTTCAAGTAGGTTTGTAACATTTCAGACATAAATGTACACTTTCAACTGGTAATTGCATGAATGCCATTTTCTACTGAACCACTAGCATCTAATTAAGACAGGATGCAGGTATAAAATAAATGTTACATTCTGATGATCCAGCAAGAAAGGTGTAAAATACCTCATTAATACTTTTCACATGGATTATATATTAAAATAATATCATGGTTATATTGAGTTCAAAAATATGATTAAAGTTTATTTTACTGTATCTTCGTCATTTGCAAAAAAAAGTCTTCAATTTTTTTGTAAAATTGCATTTTCACAACACTCAACAGCTCTCTAATAGAGATATAAAAACTGTATAGCTCCTTTGAAAATAAGTATAGAAGTTTCTCAGATGCTATGTAGAGTCACCTAAGAGTTCTAATCCAAGATGTTTGCCTAAAAGAACTGAAAATATATCTACCCTAAAACTATTATGTGAGTCTCTATACAGAATAATTAGCTAAATGGTGGTAATTCAAATCTCCATATAATAAGAGGGCTAAGACACAAGCATCAAATCCATGGACAGCCATATAAAAAAATACAGTAGATAGTTTTACATGGACAACCCTTGCATCTAGTGAAGGAAAACACACTCACAAAGCCACACGCTGTATCCCATTTATATGAGACGTCCGAGAGAAGAAAATCCACAGAGAAAGACAGGAGATAGAATTTGCCTGGATCCGGGTCAAACTTCTAATTCTAATCCATACCTAATAGGGTAGCATCCTTACACAAGTTATGGATGTCCTTATCAAAATATTACATGTGTGGCTTGCATCCATTTGTACTGGACAGACCTGGTTTAATAATCAAAACAGAAACTGCTTTCATTTCTCTTTGTCCCTGATAAGGGTGACAGAATTTAGCCAGTGCCCTGCAGCACGCGGTGATTCTTCTCTCCTTTAACCACGGAGACGTGTGGCAGGCAACTGTCTGAAGACAGTTTCAAGACTCGCTTCTGGGGTGGGAAGTGAACAGTTGCTGCTGTCCAGGGATGCTGCCTGATATTTTACACGGCTCAGGGCAGCTACCCAGTGAACTTCCCCACCCACAACATCAGTGATGAGGAGACTGGTAACCATGGAGTCGGCTACCCAGAGGTTACCTGCCCAACCACAGCTTCCTTTGCTCCATCTCCATCCATGTTTTCTGCTTCCCAGAAGACAGAATTTGGACATAGCCTTCCACAAAGACTTTTCTCCTAGCCTACTCTTCCTGGGAACAGTGCCTCTGGAACCCAGAGAGTTGACTAAGTAGCGCCCTGAAAACCACCACCTGTCTTGGAGCTGTTAGTTATGGAGGTGTTGCGCGTGGCCTTCCTTTCTGAGATTTCTCAAGCCCCGCAAAATCAAGTCAGCCCTATCCAAGGTAGACTTGTTTTCCTTTCTGTGCCATATCATCTAAGACCAAAACACTGGCTCCTCTGGTGCCTGAAAGTAAAACCCAAAGCAAAGATATCATGTCCCCTTTTTCAGAACACCTGTTTCATCTCTAGCAGTCTCTGGTGGCTGCTTTGACAAGTTACCACAGACGTAGTGTTTTAGAAGCCCCTGAAAAGTCAGTATGAAAACTCCTCAAAACTCAGATTGAGATAATTTCCCAACCCTAGAAAAACAAAGGCTCACAGGCACGTTGATGTCTACCTATAATCCCATCACTTAGGAGGCAGAAGCAGGAGACTCAAGAGTTCAAGGTCAGTCTGGGCCACACCCACTATATAAGATCCTGTCTCAGAGACAGAGGGAAAAAAGGTACATCAATTTATTTTCTTAGAATTCTAGCAGTCAGAAATCTATCATGGGTGACCTAAAGTCCAGGGGTCCACAAGGATGTGTTCCTTCCAAAGGAAACATTCTCTTTCTTTTTCCAGCCTCTAGGGAAAGCTGGCAATCAGTCATTGGTACATGGTACCTTCCTTACCTTCAGAGTTAGCAAAACGGCATCTCCAAATCTTTCTCTGACCCTTTCTCTCATTTTCTCTTCCACTTACAAGGACCCTGGTGATTGCACAGACCCACCCCAAAAGTTCAAAATAGTCTCAAACTCTACCTCAACCTCATTCCTCTGCCTAGCATAGTGACATCTGCATGACCCATGAGGGCATTATTCAGCTATCATGACGGGTCTGGACAATCTGCTGGTGGGTCTCTTAGCTGAACTCTGCAGCTTTCATTTCATATGGAAAAGGAATCCAGAGTTTTTGCTTTTGTAGAGTTGGAGAATTTACTCTGTGGTGGTTTGAATGAGAATGGCCACCTACAGGCTCCCATATTTAAATGTTGAGTCAACAAGGAGTTAAAAGGATTAGAAGGATAAGGAGGTGTGGCCTTATTGAAAGAAAGTGTGTCACTGTGGGTGGGCTTTGAAGTTTCAAAAGCCTATGCCAGGCCCAGTCCATTACTGCCTGAATATCGTACTCTCCACCATGATGATAATGGACTAAACCTGTGAAACTGTGTCAGCCCCAATAAATAGAGTTGCCTTGGTCATGGTGTCTCGTCACAGCAATAGAGCAGTGACTAAGACCCTCTCTGCAATCTGAATTTTGAGGAGTTTACCTACAGACTTTTTCAGGTCCTAATTCTCAGTGACTTCATGCCCTAGAGTGGTCTAAGTGGTTTATAAATTGCTATTATAATATTTATGCCTCTTTCTAATTTAAAACGAATATGATTCTGATGCTTATTTTGGTTGGTGGTTGTTTACAAAGGTTCTGAAACAGATGTCACAGCCTTTTGCCATGTGGACCCATGGATCCCATGGTGATTTTCAGTCTAATATTTGCCCATCTCTTCTCCCTGACAGGTACTGGTTGTGCCCAATAAACCCCAACTCTTACTCACAAGGAATTTACAATCCAGCTGGACACAACCCAGCATACTGTCATGGGGGGAGGGATTTACTGCAAAGACTCTAAAGTCGGGGAAAAGGAGCTATAAAACAGGGGGAGGCTATAAATAACAGCTACACAGTCATATGGGAGATTAGAATATCAAAATGGTTATGAAATAAAGAACACTGGACATTCAGCATGCATGGGTCAACTCCTTCAGCATCCTTCAAGGTCAACCCTTTGAAGGGAGTACCCTCATGAGGCTATGGAGGAGGTAGCTCAGTTGACAGAGTACTCACCCAAAAATGCATGGATCTGTGGGTTCCATCCCTAGCCCCATGTAATGGGGGATGGTGGTACATGCCTGCAATCGTAGTGCCCAGGATGTGGAGACAGCAGGATCAGGAATTCAGGGTCACCTTCAGTTACACAATGAATCTTAGGCAATCTAGTCTACATGAAACCCCATCACAAAGAAAGGGAGACCCCTGCCCCCCAGTCTTCTGGGCTATGGGAGATTCAGTCCTCATGACAGAGTTTGGGAAGTCTTCCTTTGAGAGTCCCTCTCCCAGCAAAAGCAGGTCCTGATGTAAGAAATTAGATGCACTTTGTTTCAGAGTTGACCCCCAAAAAACCAGGGGTGGGGGGGTGAAACAGAGTGTAAGCCAGCCATAATTAAATATTGTCCCTTATAAGAGTTGCTTTAGTCATGGTGTCTCTTCACAACAATAAAACCCCAACTAAGGCAGTCACTTTGTCTGTTTTTAATTTTTGTTAGGATTTATTTTTATTTTATGTGTGCTTTGCCTTCACACATGTATGTGCACTACCTGTATGCAATGCCCTGGGAGGACAGAAGAGGGCGCTGAATCCCCTGGAGCTGGAGTTACAGACAAGCCTAGAGCAAGGGTAGGCCCAGGTGTGGTAGAAATGGTAATTTCAGAATAGGGTCCCACCCAGCTAGTTTAGCATCTGTGCTTAACTGAGGCAGGCAGATCTCTGAATTCTTTTGCAATGTTAAGAGAAAAATGTGTGCTTGCTGTCTCCTAAGAATTAAGGGGCTGGGGTCCTAGGGTGCTGATTCATAGGATGATCAAAAGGAAACCTGTTAACAACTGGATTGATGTGGAAAATAAAAGACTGGGCTTATGGTCTATGAGAGATGAGCTGTCCAGAGAATTTTTTAGAATAGCCAGAGAGAACTTCTTGAAGACGGGCATGAGCAGAACAGAGAGAGAGAGAGAGACAGAGACAGAGACAGAGAGACAGAGGGAGGGAGGCGCTGCTGTCTGGAGATGGCAGGAGAAAGCAGAACAGAGAGAAGCAGTGTGGAACTCTGTCTCCAGCAGAGCACAGGCCACCAGCTTGGATCCACAATTCGACTTCGAGTCATTTGTTTTCACCGTTCCCAGAGACCCCTTCTCTCAGAACCCCTCTCCAAGCCAAGGCTGGCCCTTGGCAGCTGAGGATGACTTTCTCTCCTCATCTTCCCACCTTTACCTGGGAAGCCGTAGAATTACACCCCATAAATCACTCCACCATGCTTGGCTTTTGTTGTTAGATGTAGCCTATGTTGGGGATTTGTGCAAAATTTTTACATCTTTGCATTTCCCAACTGTTTCCTTCTTATCCTAAGAAAGGCTTGCTCTTTCTTCCACTTTGATACTTATTTTGGCAACAAAATCAGGAATTCCTTGAGATTTTGGTGCCTTGGAAATTAGAGATATTTTTGTTTTGTTCGTCCACTGAGGAAAAAGGGCAAGCTACTCAAGGCTATGCTTGCTCATCAGAACTAACAGCAAACATTTTCAGCTCCAAGTTTTTTTTTACCCCCTTTTCTAAAGAAAGGAAGGAAGGAAGGGAGAGAGGAAGGAAGGAAGGAAGGAAGGAATGAACGAACGAATTTCTAGCTGCAAGTTTTGTCTTCTTTTCTAAAGAAAATCTGAGCAACCCAACCCTTTAATCCTGGTATTTATGAGGCAAAAAACAAAAGGATATTGGACAGCATCATCTACTTAGTAAACTCTTGGCAAGCCAGATCTATGTAGGAAAAACTTATTAATATATATATATATATATATATATATATATATATATATACATATATATATGTGTGTGTGTAACAAACATTATTAATACTTTCTATCATTGCATTATTACCTCCTTCCCAAGAGTTAATCATATCTGTCTTTTGGGTTCATACCCAGGTGTCTTAGTTAGAGCTCTGTTGCTATGAAGAGACACCATGACCAAAGCAACTCTTATAAAGGAAAACATTTAATTGGGGCTGGCTTACAGGTTCCGAGGTTCAGTCCACACTTGTCATGGCAGGGAGCATGGCAGTGTCTAGGCAGACATGGCACTGGAGGAGCTGAGAGTTCTACATCTTGATTTGAAGGCAGCCAGGAGGGGCCTCTGATTCCACACTGGGCAGACCTTGGACCTAGGACCTCAAAGCCCTCCCCCACAGTCACATTTCCTCCAACAAGGCCACACCTACTCCAACAAGGTCACACCTATTACAGCAAGGCCACACCTCCTAATGCTATTCCCTATGGCAAGCATTTAAATACATGAATCTATGAGAGCCAAACCTATTCAAACCACCATGCCAGGACTATATAGCTGGGTCACATGTAGTTCTGTTTTTAGTTTTAAAAGGAACCACATTGATTCTCATAGTGGCTATACCAGTTGATATTTCTACCAGAAGTGTGTAGGGGTTTCTCGCTCCTCCTGCCCTAGCACTTGTTTGTACTTGGTATAGCAAATACTATGACAGATTGACTTTGGGACATACACTGTACCATGTGGTATGTATTACTTAGCAATGTGCCTATGTTACATTGTGATACATCCATCATTTGAATGGGCTGTATAGAGTCTGCTTAGATATTTCTCTCAACATTGCTTTTCAGACATATCTAACACATATGGCTGTATGAAACAGAAAGCGGTTATGAAAGTGGCTAAAGACTAAAGCCTACACTTATTTAAAACAGTATGAGATGTTTTGTGATCCATTATTTGCTTCATAGCTGAGTCACAGTTCTTGATCATGAACTTTGCACATGATGGCATTGTGTCACAATAGCAAAAGCTTGGACATACCTGCTGAAGTCCATAGCCCGTATGTCACAGACTCCGTGGGCATGTGTGAATGCTTTGCTTAAAGGTAGATTCTGGGAAGTGAAATTGCTCCATCATAGGCAATAGTCCTCTTGCCTTTTAAAACAAAATGCCAAACTACATAGCTGCTGCCATATGCCTACATCCCTGTATCTCAACCTTATTGGATCATCCTTCAAAATTTTTAAAAAGAATTTTGTCTCTGTCCCTGTCTGTCTCTGTCTCTCTGTCTTTCTTCACACCTGTCTGTCTGTGTCTATCTGTGTGTGTGTGTGTGTGTGTGTGTGTGTGTGTGTGTCTGTGGATGTGTGTGTGTGCTTGTCTATCTGTCTTTCCTCTGTGTGTGTGTCTGTGTGTGTGCGTGTCTGAGGATGTGTGTGTGTGCTTGTATATCTGTCTTTCCTCTGTGTGTGTGTATGTGTGTGTGTGTGTGTGTATCCCACATGTGTGCAGAGGCCAGAAGAGGGTGTCAGATCCCCTGGAGCTAGAATTGTGAACCACCTGATGTGGGTGCTAGAAACTGAACCCCAGTCCCCTGGAAGAAGAGTGAGTGCCCTTAACTACCGAGCCATCTCTCTAGCCCCGTACTTTTTAATTTATTTTATCAGATGGATAAAAGATATCTTGTCAAAGTTTGTGTATTACTAGTTGCCAAAAACCGCAGTATCTCCTCCTGCTTACCAATCACACATCTTTTCTAAAGCTGCACATTTATTTATCTTTAAAAAATTTTTTTGTATAGTTTGGCATTTATTGGGAGGTGTTGCTATTTCCCCTATGACGCCAGCGTTGATTATGTTGATATTTCCCAAAAGCCGAAAGGCTGTTTTTATCGTAAACCCATTCTCAGTGCAGGATCCGAGCCTATATTCTCCACTCATATCGACTCATCTATGTTTTGGTGGCTACTAGCACACTGCTCTGATTGCCGCAGATTTATCACCTCTCTATTTGTGATTGGTTAATTTAATGTCCTTTTCCCAATCTTGCTTTAAAGATGCAAGCTCTCCTTCAGTCACAAACAAAACAAAACAAAACAAAACAAAACAAAACAAAACAAAACAAAACAAAACAAGTCAATAAAGCTTGTTTCTGGCATCTAGCTCCAACCAAAGGCAGTAGTGAGAGATAAGTTACAAGGACCCTCAACGCCCAGTGACCCATCTCTTATGAGCTTCTCCTGCTGCCAGCCAAATCCCTGTCACTGTACTTCTCAAAATAAACTCAGCTGCAAATGGCACACCTGCTCTGGATTAGTTACAACAAACCAGGGTCTGTGTTTATTTCAGTCGCACAGACAGGTGAGGGGCTCTTACTCCTTCGAGGGTGAAAGACTAAGCTATACAAGCCCCAGTCTTCCCGTTGTTATCTCCATACACAGAAACACCCCAGATTGCAGTAGTCACCCTCGATCTGCCTAATTAAGCACATGGCTTCTAAACAATACTGCTCTCAAGAGCCACTCAGGGCACTTACTACAAATGCAGCTCTGATTATGCAGAGGGAGAGTCTAAATCAGGGGTCTCCATCAGGTCCCTCCCTTCAGAGATAGGGGAACCCTGAAGGAGTCTGTGGGGATGGAGGACTTTAGAACATGGCCCACCCAATCAACTAAAGCAAGACTCATATGGGCTCACAGAGACTGAAGCAGCAAACACGGGGCCTGCGTGGATCTGTACTAGGTCTTCTGTGTACGTGTCATGGCTGTTAGCTTGGTGTGGGACTCCTGATAGCAGGAGTGGGTGTGTTTCAGACTCTTTTGCCTGCTCCTGAGATGATTTTCCTCCTATTGGGTTGCCTTGTCCCGTCTCAGTATGAGAGCTTTTGCCTCGTCTTACTGTATCTTGTTTTGTCCTGTCTGTCTGTTGTCTTTTGGAGGCCTGCTCCAAGTGAACGATCCCATTACCATCATTAGAAAAGTGGTACTAAATAATCTATCCTTCAGGTCTCCATACCTTTGCTCGGCAGGACTGAACTCAGAGCCCCCAGAATGACCCTGATACCGCTCCATGCAGGCTTCAAGACTTTCTTTCCAGGATGTGCCTTAAGCTAGTTGAGTTTCTATAAGGGCACCCATGCCCAAGCCCTACCATGGGACTGGTGCACTAACATCAGAATCTCTGGGATACAACTTGGACCTCTGTATTCAGAAGATACCACACACACTTCTACAGCACAGCTTGGCTCTTACACCTTGGAGGATAAAGAAGCAACTGAAAGCTTTAATAACTCCCAAAGCCCAAGCTTCACTGCAGACCTGATAACAGTGGACTCTGGAGGTAGAACACAAGAAACCCCCAGGAGATCCCATGAATATTGAGGACAATCAATGCCTTAAGATATTGAGAATCAATGCCTTCATTCATTCTTTCGTTCACTTTTGCCATTCTGGGGATGAAAGTCAGGGCCTCCAACATGATAGGCAAACATTCTACCTCTGTGCTTCATCCTGCCCCCTTAAAAATCTTCCTAACCTAGGAAAGATGCTGTGCTCTGCCAATCAGGGCTTCTGGACCCTCAGAGACCACAGGAATCTCCTAGAGAATGGGGTTAAATGGGAATCTGGCTCAGCAGGAAAGCCACGAGGCCTAGAAAGCCTGAACTTCTAACCAGAGGATCCACAGACCACACAGAGAGTTGCAAGGCTGTAAGCATTAATTTTGTTTGGTTGCTTAGACCTAGAACTCGAGAGCAGGGAGCCTGAACAGGGTCTTGGCCATCCAGATGGTGAATGATGCTTGGCAGAAGTGGCACACTGGCTTTGAGATTGAAAACAAAACAAACATTTGTGTTGCTCTCTGGGTCTGCCTTGGAGTGGTGTTGACAAGAGGCCCAACTGCCACATGCTGTGAGAGATGAGCCAGGGTAGCCTCTGCCCTTCCTGTCATTGTCACGAGAGCGGGAGCCACTGTTTAACAGTTGTTATTTGTCGTGGAAAGTGTAAAACCTGTATTGCAAGAAGGTTTGGGCATCTGCTTTCATTTCTCCTGCCCTCCTGGCCCTCAGAATTATTGGCTGGAGACTTACAGTGCACCCTACCTGTTGCAGGTCAATCAACACAGATTTAGAACTTAGATACATCCATTTCTTATGTTGCCTCCCAAGCACTCAGATGTACAGTGAGTTTCATACATACCTCCAGGGGTTCAAATCTGCCTAGCACAGGAGATGAATGGCTACAGTACAGTACAACTGGGAGCCAGCTGGGAAAGGAGGCAGTTAGCAGACAGATTTATTACTTAGTAGGAACTGCCCTATGTAAACTTCAAGGTTTGTGTTTCTATGTGTCTATGACAGTAGTTCTCAACCTTCCTACAGCTGTGACTTTTAATTCAGATCCTCATGTTGTGGTAAGCCCCCCAGTCCAAACCATGAAATTATTTTTGTTGCTACTTCATAACTGTAATTTTGCTACAGT
Organism: Mus caroli; assembly: GCF_978045245.1. Taxonomy (NCBI): domain Eukaryota; kingdom Metazoa; phylum Chordata; class Mammalia; order Rodentia; family Muridae; genus Mus; species Mus caroli. The sequence continues at coordinate 63,647,877 of NW_028227274.1, forward strand.
TATGAATTGTAATGTAAATATCTGTGTTTTCCAATGGTCTTAGGTGACCCCTGTGAAAGGGTCACTTCCAAGGGAACTGAGACCCACAGGTTGAGAGCTGCTCAATCACGATTTTGTTTTAGTTTGGATTTGAGGATTTGTTGGGACTTTCTAAGACAGGTTTTTTTTTATATGTTCAGGCTATCCTTGGCTTTATTACATAGCTAGCCCACTGTGTTTTGGAGTTTTCCATCCTCTGGGCTCAGTCCACTGTGGGCAGCACCATTCCCTAGGCAAGGGGTGCTGAACTGTATGAGAGCGGAGAAATGGAGCTGAGTATAAGCAAACAAGCAAGTGAGTTGCACACATTTCACTTGCTCTTGCCTGTGGATGTGATATGACTAACTGCTTTAAGTGTGACTTCCCTGTGACGTGGAATTGTGAATCAAAACGATCCCCTTCTCCCCTACGTTGTTATTTGTCCAGGTATTTTATATAGCATCAGGAATGAAAACAGAGCGCCTAGCACTGGCCTTGGGCAAGTAAGAACTTAACAAACATGGTACTTCTAGCAACAAAACAGTAGAAATCAACCCAAATGTTCTTTAGCCAGGAAGTCATTAAGCAAACTCCAGGACTCACAAACCTCACACGAGACCACTTAGCAAGAAAAGGCATGGACTTCTGAGACACACAACTTGGATGAGTTCCTGGGAATTGTCCTAGGGGAATAAATTCCCAGGAGATTACTACTTTCTAATTCAATCTGTATAGGGTTTTAGGATTGGAGGACAGATCAGCAGTCACCAGGGAATAGAGGAGAAGAGTGCATGGGTGTGCGTGTGTGTGTGTGTGTGTGTGTGTGTGTGTACATTTAAGTAGTTCACAGAGACCAAGCAGTCTTTATGATGAAGCTATCCTGAATCATTTCTTATGTGAATATACAGTTTTCTCAAGAAAAATTCAATAAATACTAGTATGAAAACATTTGTAGCTAGTCCTCAAGAAATCTTTAGTAAAACAAGCATTGATCAAGAATGGAAATGTAGTTCAGTGGTAGAGTCCTTGCTAACTGTATGCAAAGCCTTAGGTTCAATCCTTAGCATGGCCAAAATCTAACAACAAAAGCAAAAAAGGAGATAAATAATAAAACAACAATAGTAATATCATTACTTATTCATTGCATTGGGCACATAACATATAAACTTGAATCCTTCGGACATGATTGATGTTTTTGTTTGTATTTTTAAATTTTGTTTTGGTTTTTGAGACAAGCCACCAAACCTGTAACCTTGGCTGGCCTAGAACTCATTATGTAGACCATGTTCATCTCGAACTTATAGAAATATTCAGATACTTTAAAAAAAAGACTTATTTATTTTTACTATTTTATGTGTATGTCTGAGTACCTACATGCATGTATGTGCACCATGTGTGCCTGGAGCTTGAGGAGGCCAGAGGAGAGAGCTGGAGTTCCTGAAACAGGAGATGCAGTGATGTTATCCCTGTTTGTTTTACAGGTGAGGAAACAGAAGCTGAAAGAGTTTATATCATCATAGAAAAGAGCAGGACATTGAGCGAATCGAGGGCTCAAGCCGACACTCTGTTCAATAGCCCCGCCCCCTTTGCTCATGGGAGACACATCTAGGTGGATGTCTGCAGCTGTGGAGGGCCTGCCCACCACCTGACCATACTGGTTTTACTCGGGTGCTACTCCCTTCTCAGGATTCCTAAGGTTAGGAAGGCAGACTGCAGAGGAATACCAGCTGGCATACCTATTCCTTAGACTCCTGCTGGCTTAGCAGGCCCCATCTAAGGATTTGGAGGTCCCTCCCATGGAGTCAATGACTGCACAGGGAAGAGGCATTGTAGCAGCTGCTGTGACCTGTGCTACTGCCAGCACTGCTGAAGGAAGCCTCAGCCCACTCTTCCCCAGGATGGAGAGGTCCACCCCACAGGTAGGTTTTGAAAGCCCACTTCCAGGATTAGCGCTCCTCTACCTGGCATGAGACCATCCATGAACCACAAACTGGCCTCTTCCCTGCCGGAGAGACCCTTATAGACATGCTCCCTCCAGGGAAGAGATCATTTCCACCAGCAGTTAGAGGCCCACTTCCCCAAGGAATGTGGCCACCAAGACATTAAAAGCCAAAGTTGCACATAGATCACTAGTGTTCAGGAGGGAATTCAGGTGCAAAGTGTGGAAGCTTTGGAACAGGGCTGCTTAAACTTTTAGCTCTCCCAACTCCTTTCTAGCACAATAGATTATATATGATCAATATACTATATATGTATATATACATATATACACACACATATATATTATATGTGCGTGTGTCAGTAAATACTTGATTTGTATACTTACTTTATGTGCATATATACGTATATAAATATGCACATACATACACATATATATGCACATAAAACAAGTATGCAAATCAAGTATTTACCGAGAGTACACAATAAGGAAAAATATTTTCCATCAATCCTTTGGCAAATATACAGTGTTACCTTCATTACAAAGCAATTTACATACTAAGGGGATGGCTATGCCTTCTTTTTTACCTAGAATGAAATATTGATTGGATGTTTGATACTACAAGACAGACAGCAACTAGATGTCCCTCAAAATCAGTGGCTATTTTGATTTTATACTTGTCAAAGCTGAGACTGCCACTTTGCATACAGATGTAATACAAGGTGGCAAAATTATTTTTAGGACTTTCTCTGGGGAAAAAAAAAACCCACCCCTATATTCTGTCCCAACCCCAAGCTAAAATGTATTTAAGGATTTGTGTGTGCATGTGTGTTCATATAGTGGAGAGATGTTTATGCATGTGTGGAGTTCAAGGGCCAGCATCAGGTATCTTCCTCAGTGACTGTCCACATTAATATTTCTGAGATTTATTTAAATTATTGTTAAAAAATATATATGTATGTGAGAGAGGTGTGGAGTATGTGCATGTGAGTTCAGGTGCCTGCCCAGGTCAAAAGCATGGGATGCCCTGGAGCTGGGAGCCACCTTGAACCCAGCTAGTCCTCTGCAAGAGCAGTATATGCTCTTAACCACTGGGCTGTCTCTCCGGCGCTGCACTTAATTTTTTTGAGAAGTCTCTCATTGAACCTAGAGCTTGCTGATTCAGTTGTACTAGTTGGCCAATGAGCCCTAAGGAGATTTCTGTCTCTACCTCTCCAGTGCTAGAATTAGAGGCAACCCAAGCCTTTAATCAAACAACTCTGGCCCTCATGTTTGTGCAAGAAGCGTTTTACTGATGGGCCATATCCACAGTCCCCCCGTTGTTTGTTTGATGTTTGTTTTGTTTTATGAGTCTCAAGTCAATAAGACCAAACATCGTAGCAGAATACACTCCAAAGACATGCTGATTTGATACATAAATGCTGAAAAAGTATAGAGTAGGAAAAATACGAAAAAGTCATGGTTTTCTTATTTATTCTTATTTCTATATGAGCAGAAAACTGTATATGTGCAGTAAATACGCTGAAGTCCCTAAGCGACGAGAGCCTCCATCTGAGCTGAGGCTTCACACGGCAGCATTTGTTGGTGCCGTGTGGTGTGTGCGGTGCTATGTGGGGTGTTGGCATGCCCAGCACAACACTGCATATATGTGTTCCCACCCAGTGCTACAGTGATGTCCCACAATGCAACTTGGGCCAGTTCCATTGTTACAGTGATAAACAGCCCTGATTGGTGTATGGGGTTATTAATGTATATTATATGATATATCTATCATACCTGTATTTATATTAATATACATAATGTAATTAATGTATTTGATTTTGAACTAATTGTTGGCTGTTGCATACTTGGTAACTTTTTACTATTGCTAAACTTTACCTGGCCCCCACATTCACTGTGGGGTCACAACCCACAGTTTATGCAGCTGGACCATAGAGTAAACCAACCCATTCAGGACTAGAAGAGCCCTTGGAAGGGCATCCTGTTTGTAGAAGGTTGACAGCAGCATCTTCTATTGAGCTAAGGGAAGAATGCGCTCAGGAAAGTAAAGAAGGGAAGGTAATCAATAATCATGGGAATCCTACCTAACCAGGCAGTTAATATCCTACTCGCTCACTTGATGTGCCTATTAGTGCCTATCATGTGGCTGCCATGATTCTTGGTACAACACACACTGAACAAATGCAGCTTCTGCCGTGTAGCTAGCTCACGTTCTACAATTAGTGCTAATTTCCTCATCAGCAAGATTCTTTACTCCCAGGACCTGAGACTACACACCCATACTGTACACTGGTAGTCTCGGGACCTCAAAAAGAAATGCAAACCTCTCTGGGGCAAAGTGAAGCAGACACAGCACTTCTGAATTCAACGCATGGGTAGCTCACTCCAGTGTGGCTGGGGGAAGAAACTTAAGATGGGAGGATTTTTCAGGCCATGGCTCAAGAGCATGAGCTCAAAACCAAGATGAAGAGCTGGCAGTGTGACCCTTGATGAGGATTCAAGTTAGCCTGGGGTACCCTTCTCTATTTTCCACTCCCAAACTGGAAGGAGCTTTGGAATCTTCCGTAAATGTAGAGAAACTGGGGGCTTTCCAATCCTAGCCTGGGTCAGTAACTATTTCAAGACAACACCTAACAAGATGGCTTTGCACTGGGAAAGAGACAAGGGAAGACAGAAAGTAAAGACACCTGAGCACTCATGTGTCAGACAAGAGATATCTGCAAGAGGCCCTTACAGAATAACACAGGCAATTGGAGGCATGGGATTTTCCTTAGAACACTAAACCTGATGTACAGATGAAGATAAAATACTAACTGATAAGCTGCCATTAACTTCCTATAAAAAAAAAAAACAAAACAGCTCAAGGTAAGTGGATCAGTCTAGACTCGAGGGTGGGTAAAATTATTAATATGAATCCTGAGACAAGATTTTTAAATCATTCAAAAATCCTTAGGTGTGTAAGCTTCAAGAGTCAGAGAATATTTAAAAATTCTCTGGATTCAGTTATGGAAAAAAAGTTATTTTTCCCTGTACCATATTATCTAAGATTTCATATAATTCTCAGTGACCTCCATATTTCTGGATCAAATTTGCTGTAATAATTAGTCATTTTCTATCTGTTGGCCATGTTTTATAGTTTGATATATATTATATATATGTATATATATATTATATATGTATATATATATACATATATATGTCATATCTCTTATAATTTAATAGGGACTTTTCACAGGGCTAAAAATCTGCATTTTTACATTTGCCAATCCTAAAGTGGAAAGTCTTCTGGCTTTAATCTAATGAGAAGAAATTTCACTGATGCGAACATCCCACTTTTGCTTAAGGCTGCACAGAACTGCTCGTTAGTGGCCAGTTTCCATTTGAGATTCTAGCTGTCCCTTGTGTGAAAAGTCAGCTTTGCAACTGAACAGTGCAAGGTGTGAGGTGCAGGCCCACTCCCTACAGAAAATGCAAATTCTTCCGTCGGCCGTTCTAAGCAAGAAAGTCAGGATATTCATGAATCGCCTTCACACACTGTAATCCAGCAGTCAGTGTATACTGATTCACCCAGAGCTCTGCCGGATGGTTCATGGTGGGCTTAGCCCCAAAGACTATGCATTTTATTTAGCTGCCGTTCCAGTAAAGTAGTGAACGTGCTGAATTGCTCATCTGCAGGTCAGGTCAGGAAAGCAGGGGTCCCTTCCTTCCTTTCCATCTCTGAACAGGACCTGTGCCTGCTTCTCACAGGGATAAGTCTAAAGCCCACGTTGTCAGCGACCCCCTTCCCTTCTTCTGCTTACTCTGCGTGAGCCAGCTTGTCCTGCCCATATCCTCAAATAGAAAAGGCAATCTATAAGAAAACATGTTCTAACTGTACAGTCCACTGTAGAGAGGTGCTCAGCTGGAAAAGATGGGGTGGGGGGGCACTTAGAACCAGACAGAGACGTGCTGCATTTAACTCTGTTTAAATAGTACCAGGTTCCAGCTATAGGTTCCCAGGTAGTACAGAATGGGAGCTTCTCTACAAATTTGGGGGGATGGGATAACAAAGAGTATATAAAAAGGGTAGTAATAGTAAGAGTGGAGATGGATGGATGGACGGATGGATATCCAGATGGATAGACAGATGCGTGCATACAAACATACAGACAGACATTTCTAAAGACATTTGTTTCCAAAGTCAAACCTTGACCACAAATCAGTCCCAAATTCATCTGGAACCTGTCATAAAGTATGTAATTAAAAATTCAAGTGGTAAGTGAAACCTAGTATTCTCCATGCATTAATTATTCCTGTAATTCTGTCTCTTTCAAATCAACACTAAAATCATACCCAAATTATTATTGGGGGATAATAGATTTTCCTTTTGGCATTTTCTTGGCCTCTTTTATACTCTGTGGCCTAAGGAAAGCAATATAAAGCTCACATCTAGTCAAAAGCCTCCTATCACATGGCTAGATCGACTTTGCCTACTTTCTCCAGCACGGCAAGTGGACCCTGTAAGTTTTTCAGTCCCACCAGAATCCTGCCACTCGAGTTATAAGTTCTGACTAAAGTCAAAGTCAACTGTTTTCAAAGCCTGAAGAAAAAAAAAATGACTGAAAAAAAATGGATTTCTCCTCCCTTCAAAGGCTACAGCTTTACTTTTGCTTCAGAAGGTTTGAGAGAAGTGAGCACAGCCCACCTAGCAAAACACATGCAGCAGGCAAAATATCAGGTTTCTTTTTCCAGCTGTCCAGAACCCCATTAGAGCCTCTCACCCCTACGACTCTCATGCTATAATTAGGATGGCTTAGGGTTTATCTGGGCCCTTTTTTTTCTAAGCCAGATTTCCTTCCTCGCTGCAGAAACAGCAGCTGTCTTTCGCAAGTACCCCGACAGCACTGGAACATGTATTTTGATTTACATTATAGTATAAGAATTACAAGTGCTAAGTGAAGAACACACACACACACACACACACACACACACACACATCACCTTTTCTCTCGTAGTTTTTCAAAAGCAGGTCTTACCTGAAGATGGTCAGTCCGGTCTGGAATCTGGCTTGCTTCAAATAATTTATTAAGCAGTGCCCCACCTCCCTCGAAGCTGCTGTCCTCTTCCTTAGAAAGTGGGTCTGCTGGTGGTCGAAGGATTTTGGAGTCTTGCTCTGTAGGAAGTGGAATACACGCTTCTGCGTGGAAGTGGGAATCCCAGCCAGGAGCTCCTGCTTCCGTGTGTGTGGGCTCTTGTCCATAGCTCCCGGATAAGGGTTGCCTAGTCGGTTCTTTGGGGAGGAGATCTAGAGTGCCTTTGGGGGCACTGTCTCTCAACAGCTGCTTCTTGGTGTTTGCCTTCATTCCGGGCCGCCTCGCCCTGGTGGGTCTCAGGGCTGCCTTCCTGCTGCCTGGGTACTTTTCGTCTGTGCGTTCCCGAGCCAGGTTTTCCAAACCCTGCTTCACCTCTGTCTTATCTGAGCCCCCAGACAAGGGCTTCACTGATGCCTCTGTCTCTGCCTTATCCATAGTCTGTAGATTCTCACCGGAGAATTCCTCTCCTGCTTCAGGGTTGTCTCTGGTTTCTCCCCGAATTCCTGAACAGTCATTTTCAACAGCCTCGGGAGCAGTAGGGAGTGGAGCCCTCCCCGGTTCTGTCATCTTAGCTGTTCCATCCTGGTGAGGTCCCAGGGTAAGAGTCATTTCTGAATGCAGGGGTAACGGGCTATGCCCGGAGGTTCCGCTGCTCCTGACCCCCACTTCCTGGGGTTGTGAGTGATAACTACAGAAGCCAGTGGCAACATTCATAGACCACATGCCACCCGACACCTGAGGCCCACAACCCATTTCACTGAAGAAATGCTCACACCCACCCTGACCACACTCATTGAATTCCATCTCTTCGTCATCGCTTTCTAATAAAAAAACTCGGTCAGTCCCCTGCAGGCTCCTTTGCCAGACCGCATTAGAGTAATCCGTCATAACATCGGAACATTCCAGATACTCCAGGTCATCATCCGAAAACTCCTCCGTGTAGGTTAGGGTTATCTCTGGGCAAAGTTCATAGTCACTGTCAGAGTCTTCGCTGGAAACCTGGGGTCCCGGCTGCATGTTGATGGAGTTGCTGTCATCCGGGTAAGGACACGGGGTTGCCTCCGGCAATGGAAGACTGAAACTGATGTATTTCTGTACTTTGGGGGTTTGATGACTAGGGCTGACACTCTCATTAGATTCTTCGTATCCTAGGCCATCACTAATTATCCCTGGCACAGTGGCATGCACTGTCCAGAGCTGGGATACATCTTGTTTTTCAACAGTGTTATTTGAATTAAAAGAATTTTCTTGCATGTTATTTGAATTATACTGCCCCATCCTTTGTCTTGTCTCTTTAATATATTGGGGATTCTCAGAATTGGAAGCAACAGAGTCACCCCTAGCCACTATCTGGGGTGAACTCAAATGGTTGAATTTGTCGAGGAAGGGATCAGCTGTACTTTCTTCTTTCTTACAAGGATTCCATTTCCCCTCCTTGTGGTTTATGCTGTCTTCTTCACGTATCTCTGTTTTACACTTGCCAGCTGTGTCCCTGCTGCCTCCAGGATCAGGAGAGACCTGTGGGTCCTGCAGACACTGGACCTCAAGGGATGCTGAACAGCAGATCATCCCCACGCAGTTTCTTGCCGAGACCTGGTAAACAGCGGCGTCGCTCTGGGTACAGCTAGGAAGAGGATAGACAGGTAAGTGAAGGCTTGCACACCGACATTTGTCACATCTTGTTGTTGGAGAAAACGGCCAGCTCAAAGAATACTAAGGATATATAGGATATATATATATATATATATGTATATTCTCCTACCTTTTTATCTAGCTGTTTAAGTTAGCTTTAGTGCTCGTGAATTTCAAAGACATGGTGTACTAGTAATAAAAGCACTCTACTGCAACATTCTAAAACAGTACTGAAAACAGGGGCTCTTTTAAAAGATTATACTAAGAAGGCACATAGCTATAAAAAATAATAATAATGTCTTACTTTTCTGAGACTAATTTAATTATGTCATTTCCCCTTCTGTTCTTCCCTCCAAGAAGTGGTGTTTCTTGGCAAGAAACTATAAAGACATCACAATGGGGTTGTGTATAGGAAGGTTGGTGCCATTTCCTCCTTAATGTGACTAAAAAAATCTAACTCACAGCCATGAGCTCCACTGACTGGAAACCTGAGTCCACATGTCACCCTGACTAACGGATCAAGCCAGGTGTCCTACATGTCACCTTGACTAACAGATCAAGCCAGGTGTCCTGCTTTGGCCCATCAGGGAAGAACTCTGAATCAAACTGAGCTTGTAATCCCTGTTCCAAGAGAGACAGTGCTCCGGTGACTCTTTTCTGTGTTGGCTGGAGCCACAAGGAGCCTGTCTGCATCTGACATGTCTTCCCGACTCACTCCCTACATGGATCCTTCTGAAAACCTTGTAGTCCCAATAATAGCTTGGTACAGTTGTAGAAGGTAAATTCTTACTGATTCCACTTGGTTGCACTGGAATGTGTCTGATTTTGTACTCTGTATCATTCAGCTTAGAAGCCATATATTTAGAAAGTGAGAGCTGGGGGCGGGGGTCTAGCCTGGGCTTGGATGAAATGCGTAGACTTTCCACCAACTGTTTCCTATATAAAACATGTATGGTTATCTAATTCCAGAGGGGTGAGTTAGACCATTAGATATAGTCCAGATACTGTAGTCTGAGTCCTTCTTCATCCTCTCTGAGGGAAGCCCTTTGCCTTCTCGACCAACATATGTTCATGAGCCTTCAATCATGGGGGCTTGGAGAGAAGGTTTGCTCACCTAGTAAAAAAGAACTTCAAGGATGCCTTGTTTGGATGGTAACCAGCTTCTAGATGGGTTGATCTTGGCCATGACCTACACTCTGCCTGGGACAGCAGCTTGGGGAGGTGAGCTTGAGGCGACAGCTTACTTCACACACTTATTCAGGGCTGGGTGAGCAGAAACTCTTTGCCAAGCCGGGCGTGGTGGCGCACGTCTTTAATCCCAGCACTCGGGAGGCAGAGGCAGGTGGATCTCTGAGTTCAAGGCCAGCCTGGTCTACAAAGTGGGTTCCAGGACAGCCAGGGCTACACAGAGAAACCCTGTCTCCAAAACCAAAAAAAAAAAAGAAAAAAAGAAACTCTTTGCCAGAGTATTCTTCAAGAATGTGGAATGTCAAGGCCAAGTCACCTTTCAGTCCCCAGAGATGTGCCCCCGAGGAGCATCCTGACAACCTGCCATGCCCTGTGCTTCACACTTGTGACGCTAGCACCGGGAAGGTTGAGAGAGCAGGATGGCAGAAAGTTCAAGGGCATACTGGGCTATAGAGTAAGAGCCCGTTTCAAACAGAACAAAACAAAGATGGAGGGAGACCCATCCTGAGAACTCTATTTAAAAATTTTAAGTCAGGGGCTTAAGAGACAGCTCAACGGCTAATAATACAGTCAGGCTGCTCTTCCAGAGGACCCAAGCTCAACCCCCAGCACCCGCATGGTGGCTTACAACCATCAGGAACTCTAATCCCAGGGGAACTGGGGCCCTCTTTTTTTTTTTTTTTTTTTTTTGTCTCTGTAGACAACAGGCACACACAAAGTACACAGTCACAAATGAAAACAAAACACCCATATGCATAAGACAAATAAGTAAAGTTACTTAAAAAAAAAAACAACAACACATTGACTTTCATAAATCACCATTTCTAGATGGAGGAACTAAAATATCTTTTCAAAGACAGGCATCATTCTGATGTGAGCTACCTAGCCCACCCACCGCTCTGCTTCCTTGCCCTCATCAGTTTGGCAGGCTCACAGACAGCTCTCCAACTAAAACCAAACTTGCACCTGATAAAAAGTGCCCTTCGCATCCGCTTTACATTACACCCATCATTTCCTTCCTGGACCTTTGCAATTAATTCCTGGAGATTTGTTCTCGGTTACCAGTTGACAGGAAGCATCAGAGAACATTATGGGTGACAAGAAAATCCCAGGTCATCAGATGCTCTGACCCCTAACTAGTTCCAGAGAAACCCTGAAGGTACCAGGACCAGAGTGCAGAGAAGTGAAAAGAAACCAAGGCCAGGAGGCACACAGAGCCGCATGAGAACAAAGATGAGTCTCGAGACCCAAGGAGAACTGGGTGTGCACACGTGTAATCCTAGCATTCTGGAGGGTGAGGCAGGAAGAATGCAGGTTGAAAGCCACTTTGAGCTTCATAGCAAGGCTTTGTCTAAAAATATACTATTTATTAAGGAGAGAAAAGAAATATAAAAATTTTTAAATGGAGACAGTAACTGTATTTTAAAAATAAGTTAATAACTAAATTAAATATATCAGATTGTCATAGCTGAAAATAATTTTATGGTACATATTTTAATTGACATAAAATTTCCACTCCTCCCTCCATACATTGAGTGAAAGGGAAAAGGAATCAGATTAACAGACCCAACTGGCTAACGGATGCTTTGAGGTTTGCTTTGTTGTTGATATATCCTTGATCTTTATCATTAAGCATCCCACAGAAAAGGAAGAAAACATTGGACAAAATACCAGTGTCTGTTGGATGCTTCTACGTTAAAACAGTTTCGTGAAACCCCACATGCAAAACTGGGGTGCAAATGAGCTAAGTAATTCCCCCAAATGATGAAGGGAAGACTCCATAGAGCTGGGATAAGCCAGCGGAGCATCCTGCAGACTCGGATGCCCAGCGGTCTGTGTGCTTAGAAAAAACTGACGAGATTGTGGGGTGGGGAGAAACATTGTATCAATGAAGCATTTCAACCAAACCCTTCACGCTTCCGACTCTGACGCTTAGGTCTGTGTGTGCTTAGAGAAAACTGCCATTCAGAGAGAGGAGACAGTGGAGTAGAGAGAAACATTGTGTCAATGTTCTTCACCCTAATCGGTCAGTTAGCAATCTCGTAGCAACTATGTGTTGATACCTGACATTATGTAAAGAACTGAAGAGAGCCCAGGAGATGTGAGAGATTTCATGTCTATCCCTGGCCATCTCAGAGAGCCAGTCCATGCAAGGCTATACCATGCCTTCTGGAATGGGAAAGGAAGCTCAAAGAAAGGGTGTCAGTGGTAGTCATCGAAAATCATGTAAGGCCAGTGGGGATGCAGAAACTTCTAAAGATGCTGGCAGAGAGACCTGTGGGTCTCACAGTGGTTCCTACATAAATGCCAAAAAGGAATTCCCTGAACAATTCATCGATTGAGTTCCATCCTGTGGGTCCTTCCTTTTGGCTGAGGGAGGCAGTAGCGATCTTCCACCCTGTTGAAACCCTGTTGAAAAGTTTTTTGTTGTTGTTGTTTTGTTTTGTTTTGGGGGTTTTTGTTGTTGTTGTTTTTGTTTTTTTGAGACAGGGTTTCTCTGTGTGGCCCTGGATATCTTGGAACACTCTGTAGACCAGGCTGACCTTGAACTCACAGAGATCCAACTGCCTCTGCCTCCCAAGTGCTGGGATTAAAGGCGTGTGCCATGATTGCTTGGATTGTTGCAGTCTTGACTTGAATTCCTAGGCTCTTTCTAAAGGAATCATTTCCTTATTAATGAAAAGAGGCTCAAATTACTGTAACTGGTTTGGACTTCTGGGCTTGCAATCCCAGAATTGTACCATAGTAGAGATGGTGAAACCATTTTGGTATCAAGACTCCTTTTATATTTTAAATCAACTGAGGATACCAAAGTACCTTTGTTAATGTGGCTTATGTCTGTCAACATTACATCAAAATGAAAAGACAACATTCAAATATGTATTTATTTAACCCAAAATTAATCCATCAAATCTTAGCATATATAAGATATTTAAGCATATTTCCCAAAACAAAATAAAATTGTATGAAGGACACTGTTTTACACTTTCCCAGGTATCTTTAACATGAGGCTTAATAGGAGACAGCTGGAGATTTGGATCTGGGTCTGCAGCCAGTGTGATGCAATACTCTGTTTTAGTAGGTGAAGAGAATCTGCCCTCACACAGGCACACATAAGAAGAATGCAGGGTGGGGGAGGGAGAGGGGGAGGGGGGAGGGGGAAGAGAGGGAGAGAGAGAGAGATGGGGGGGGGGCAAGAATATCTGAGGAAGCTGGAATGTTCTAGTTCAGAAAGGTACTGAATATGGAGTGAAAAGGGTTGGATTTTATCACCAGTCACAGATGCTTTTAGCTTTCCTTAAAGCAATAGGTTCACTTCGCCCACCCCACCCCCCAACCCTAGGAAATACCTGCCAAACATCACTTGTCTGTTTCTTTAAGTGTGCATGTACTTGTGTGTATAGGACAGGTGTGTACAGGTCAAGGGATAGCCTTGTCTTCCACACTGTTTGAAACAGGGTCTCTTGTTGATCATTGTGGCATTGGCTAGCTGGCCTGCAGGTTTCCAGAGACCTGTACCCACCACTCATTTTTCTGTAGGCCTACTGGGGTTAGACTTAGGTTACTCCGTTCAGCTTCCTGTAGATTTGGAAGAACTGGGGTCAGCTCTTCACATTGGCACAAGTGCTTTATCCACTGAGCAACACACACCCCAGCCCCTGGATCTTTGTGTGTGTGTGTGTGTGTATGTGTGTGTGTAAGTAAAAATCAAATTCTGTAAAATCAAGTGGCTAGTTTAGCTTCAGGCTAGATAATAATACATATGCTTTCGGTCATTACCCAAGGAGTCCGGCAGTGGTTTTGTGAGTATGAATTCTGTCTGTTAACATAGTTATTAAGGGGGTCCTTACTGAGTTATTAAGACCTGATAGAATTGGTCAGGTTTTATATGTTCAAATAAGTCAGTGTTAAATAATGTTCTGTTGGCTTTAATCACAGCAATATGGCAGGAAAGAATTCTATAGCAGTTAATACAGCTTGGGACTGATCCCTCGATTGGTCTCAGAGGCAGCAACCAACTTATCAGTGTACAGGTCAGCTCACTGAAGAGGGCAAATAACGTGTATACATACATTTGAATATATATATTGTTTTATATACATTTTAACATATATACATGTGTGTATATATGTGTGTATGTATGTATGTATGTGTATAGTGTGTATATGTGTGTGCATATGTATATACACGTGTATATATACATACACACACATACACACACCTATATATATACATACACACACACCTATATATATACATACACACACATATATATGTATGTATATGTATATGTGTATGTGTGTGTGTATATGTGTATGTATATGTATATGTATATGTATATGTATATGTATATGTATATGTATATGTATATGTATATGTATATGTATTTGTATATCATGGCCAGGCTGGCCTCAAACACACAGAGATCCAGATCCACCAGCCTCTGCCGCTCTGTTGCTGGGATTAAAGGCATGCATACTATGCTCAGATTAATATTTATGTATTTTAACAAAAATTTTTTTTTTTACCTTAACCATTCCCAAAGGGGATTCAGTCAACAGAAGGGTCCCAGGGGACACAGTGTGGAGTCACTGACTTACGCTCTTCTCTAAGGAAAGCAATACCATAGTGTCCTCTAAGCATACCTGACGGTTGGAAGGCATCACCTGGAAGGATGCTGGTCCTGCTTGGTCTCATCATTGTGTACCTTCTGAGACAAAGGACTGCATCTCTTTGGTTTTCCTGACTTATGAGGGGAAAGCAAACTTATGTCTGGACTCCATGCACAGAGAACCTGATTTAACCTGTGGTTAAAGCACAGTCGGGTGTGAGAGGATTGGAGGCAGGAGCAGGCTGCCTGCTTCAGTGGGGTGGGCGTGGTGAGGAAACCACCCCTGGAAGTTCCTTGGGGTTATTATTGCTGTGATGAAACACCATGACCGGGAGCAAGGCGGAGAGGAAAGGGTTTATTTGGCTTATGCTTCCACATCACTGCTCATCACTGAAGGAAGTCAGGACAGGAACTCAAGCAGGGCAGGAACCTAGGGGCAGGAGCTGATACAGAGGCCATAGAGGGGTGCTGCTTACTGAATTGCTTGTTCACTCTGCTTTCTTATACAAGCCAGGACCACTAGCCTTGGAATGGCACCATCTATAATGAACTGGGCCCTCCTCCCTTGATTATTAATAAGAAAATACCCTTCCCAGCAACAGGAATTATCTGTAAATCAAACTGTACCTCCTGGTAAAACTTAGACTCCCTCTAGATCCAGAGTGTGAGCTACCACCCTGGGCCATGACCATCCCATTCACTGTAAGCAAGAGCTGGGAAGGAAACATCTGCAGGACCTTCACCCTGCAGCCAGGCTGTGGATTACCTGAGCTTTGCCCTGGCATGCCACCAGCAGAGAAGAGAGAAGAAAGCTCAATAAATAACTGCATGATGACATCTGTGTCCTTGTTTTGTCACAGAACCAGGTTAAGGTCATCCTATTTTCTTAGGCTGAGAGCCTGTATTTTAATACCTGACTCCTTGTGGCTGTCAGTGATCTTCTTTGAGTTATTCAAAAGAGCTAAAGAAAGAAGATAAAATTGGGAGATTATTATTTCTTCCTCTTCCTCTTCCTCTTCCTCTTCCTCCTCTTCCTCTTCCTCTTCCTCTTCCTCTTCTTCTTCTTCTTCTTCTTCTTCTTCTTCTTCTTCTTCTTCTTCTTCTTCTTCTTCTCCCTCCTCCTCCTCCTCCTGCTCCTAGATAAAACCTGATAAGAAATGTCTATATACATACTGACCGTGTGTCCATTACTTCTGTTGCTGTGATAAAACACCATAACCAAAACAACTCACAGAAGAAAACATTTATTTGGACTTACTGTTCTAGAGGGATAAAAGTCCGTGAAGGCAGAATGGACACATGGTGGTTATAGCTGGAAGTTGGGAGCTCACATCTTGAACTGAAAACAGGAAGCAAAAAGCACACCAGGGATGGTGTGTGGCTTTTAAACATTAAAGCCTGCCTGCAGGGACACACCTCCTACATCTACCCAAACAGCATCCCCAACTGGGGAACAAGTGTTCAAACATCTGAGCTTGGGGGGGGGGGGTTGGTTCATTCTCATTCAAACCACCACAGTGCGTGTCTTAGTCAGGGTTTCTATTCCTGCACAAATATCATGACTTAAAAGCAAGTTGGAGAGGAAAGGGTTTATTCAGCTTACATTTCCACATTGCCGTTCATCACCAAAGGAAGTCAGGACTGGAACTCAAGCAGATCAGGAAGCAGGAGCTGATGCAGAGGCCATGGAGGGATGTTACTTACTGGCTTGCTTCCTGGCTTGCTCAGCCTGCTCTCTTACAGAACCCAAGACTACCAGCCCTGGGATAGTCCCACCCACAAGGGGCCTTTCCCCCTTGATCACTAATTGAGAAAATGCCCTACATCTGGATCTCATGGAGGCATTTCCTCAAGGGAGGCTCCTTTCTCTGTGATAACTCCAGCTTGTGTCAGGTTGACACAAAACCAACCAGTATAGTGTGTTATCTACTGAGTGAAAGGGGTGGGGAGATGTTTAATTCCTAGGCAATTTCTATAGGACCTACCTTCCCATCTACTAAGGAAAAACGAATTATCTATGAATACCTACAATATAGGACAGTGCCTACTAAGGACCGCTAAAAAATGTCATGCCAAATACATGGATTCTGGATGCTAAGCAAGAGAGAGAGAGACAGAGACAGAGAGACAGAGAGAGAGAGAGACAGAGAGAGAAGGATTCCAGTGTAACTTAGCAGCTAACACAGTCCCAGGAAATCCATAGTCTGATTTTGAAGGGAAAGATGGCATTTGCCTGGGACTGGGAGAGTCGAGTGATCACTCCAGACAGAAGTAAAAAACCTATTCGGAGGAAACATCCAGGTATTCTTGGGAAACGTTTGACTGTTCCGGGGACAGGACTGGGTAGGCATAAATCCCACTCTTTATTATTTAATTGGGACACTTCATTTTAATCAGTGTGTGTGTGCCTGTGTGCACGAATGTGTGCATGTGTATGTGCTCATGCAGGCATGCATGCACATGTGTATGGAGGCCAGAGGTCAACCTTAGGTGTCAATCAGGAGATGTCCACTTTGTCTTTTGAGACATGGTCTCTTACTGGCCCACTGAAGTTTACTGATTAGGTCAGTCTAGCTGGGTATCGAAGTCTAGAGTCCTTTGTCTCCACCTCCCTGGCACTGGCATTAAAAGTGTTTGCCACTTTGTCTGTTTTTAAACATGGATTCTAGGTCTCAAAAACTCAGATCCTCATTTGAGATATCTCTCAGGCCACATTAAAGTTTAAAAAGTGATCTTCTTAACACTCCCCCCATCCTGCTCCCAAAAGATGGATAGAGATGGTTATCCATGCTGGAAAAACCTAAAGCTGACCCAGATGGATCAAGAGGTATGAGGTCACCTGCCAAGAAATGGCAGAGCCAAGATGGGGAAATGTTTCCCGTCCCACGCTGAGGGGTTTAGACCTCACTGAAAAGCAGATTAAAGATCCATTCAGGTCAGAATGGAAGACAATTCTGTAAGATGCTCTACAACACTATACTGCAGTGATTAGAGTGTAGGGCAGGAAGGCTCTTGCTCTGTAATAAGACCCGTGGCCCTGATTGAACAGGAACATGCTATTCTCTTATATAACCAACACCACATACCTGGCCCGTGCCATGGGACTTGATAATGGAAATTAAAAAAAAAAAATTAGCGTAAGATTTAGTTGCTCCCCCAGGGTGGCTGAGCTACCACTTCAGGAATGAAATAAGACGACAGGGCATGATTTATGACCTCAGTGTCATCACATTCCAAAAGGCCTGCTGAGGCTGCTGGTGGTTAGCAGGGGAGAGGTCAAGGTGGCCTGGATCTTCAGGGAGCCGGAGCCAGCATGGGGAACTCGAACCGGTGGGGAAGGATTAAACTTAGGTTGTGTAGGAAAGAAGAAAAGGTATTCTGGACAGATGTACCAGAGCAGTATGGTAGTCAGGTCATGTGTGAGGGTTTGCAGAACAATACACCGGGGTGGCGGTCCCAGAAGACAGAGGCGGCTGCAGAAACCATAGCCCAGGAGACACAGAGGAGACATCAGGAACGCTGTAAGAGCAAACTGTAGGGTGGGCTTGCTTTTTCTCTTCACAGCGCGCACCTGTGGCTAAGGGACAGCAGCATGTATGCCCGGGGTCATGGTCACAGGAAGCCATGTGCTAGATGACACTGGATAAGCTTCTTAACAGTTCTAGATGGTAACTGACTCTGTAGCCCTGGGAGTAACCATGCTTAAAGGAAGAGCAGCCTCGTGGGGTCAGCAGCTGCAGTTATGCACCTACATGAACATGTGTGCACATGTGCGTGGAGGTCAGAGGTCAACCTCAGGTGTCATTCTTTAGGAATAACCTACGCTGTTTCTTTGTTTGTTTTAAACACAGAATCTCTCTCTCTGGGACCTGGTGTTCACTAATAAGGCTAGGATGGCCAGTGGTCTGACCTGTCCCCAGCTTCCAGCTTCTGTCCTTGCTGGTCACACTCATGAGAAGGTTCTCTACTCAAATGATAACCACAGCATCCTCCTCCTTTCTCCTCAGCCTCTCTGCTCATGGCACATAGTCAGAGAGTCCTCTTCCCTGGCTCATCTCCCCTTTACCTGCCTTCTTAGGCGTTTTCTTAACTTGATACACTGTATACTTTCTGGCTTGTTCAGTGTTTGACTCTTCATATTATCCCTGTCCCAGAAGATCAGGGACTCTAGTGTACATTGGTGTCTCGCCAGTTTCTAGAATGGTCCCTGGGACATTGTAGATATTCAGTGACTCCTCATGTTTGGAAGAAGTCCTGCTAGCAATTCGACTGTTCTGTGTTCCAGTCAGCATGGAAGTAGACTTAATTTTGCAGGACATCCTGAGAGGCTGTGCTTTGGTGAAACATATCATGGACTCCTGGGGTCCTAGGAAGCAACTCCAGGTCTAGCTTTCATTCTAATTAGCTTTCTTACTTTGTATGGATCCTGTGGTCTCTCTGGGCCTGGGCTGAGTTATAAAGTGTATCAAGTTGAAGGCTGGGGAGATGGCTTAGTGGAAAAAAAGTTTTGTTTTTCTTTTCCACAAGCCTGAATGACCTGAGTTTGAACCCACATAAAAGCTAGACACAGTAACAAAAATTTTTGAAATCCCAGCATACTCCTACAGGAAGATAGAAGATTGAAGATTGAAGAGGGGGAAATTTCTCGAAGCTTTTGGGATATCCTACCTGCATTATTCATTGTCTTAAGGTGGAAAGTTGAGGGCCCATGCATACCCACATTCATGAACAGTATGCACATAGACTTATACATATCTCTCTCTCTCTCTCTCTCTCTCTCTCACACACACACACACACACACACACACACTTGGGGGAGGGGGTTACAGTGTAACAAGTAGACCTGACCAGTTGGATTTGACCAACAAAGACATAATTAGGGAGTGGAAGGGGCTGAGCATCAGTGTGGTTTGGCCTTCCGGTACAGCGGATACCCGGGAGCTAGACAATTCTCAAGCTTACCCATTCTCATAAATCCCCCAAGGTCTTATTAAAGTTCAGGCATGAATTGGCTAGGTCTAGAGCTGGTGATGGGTTTCTGCCATAGTAACTAGTCCCTAGGGATGCTTGATGCTGATGGTCTGAAATCAATCAGCAAAGTCAAGGGTCACTCCCAGCTCTGTTGACACCATGAGCTCAAGAAAGGTGAAAGTCCCCTTGTTAAATGTTCGGAAGACTGCCAGCTGTCTCTTGGCTTGCTGCTAAGTTGGGCTGAATTCCCAGTCAGTGCCTGCAAGCTACCACCACATATAAAGAACTCGGTGGCTGCTCAGAATCACTGTTGCTTTTAAAGGCAAACAACTAATTACTGGATCCAGGGAAGAAGAAGAAGAAGAAGAAGAAGAAGAAGAAGAAGAAGAAGAAGAAGAAGAAGGAGGAGGAGGAGGAGGAGGAGGAGGAGGAGGAGGAGGAGGAGGAGGAGGAGGAGGAGGAGGAGGAGGAGGAGGAGGAGAAGGAGAAGGAGAAGGAGAAGGAGAAGGAGAAGGAGAAGGAGAAGGAGAAGGAGAAGAAGAAGAAGAAGAAGAAGAAGAGGAAGAGGAGGAGGAGGAGGAGGAGGAGGAGGAGAAAGGAGGAGGGGGAGGAGGAGGAGCAAAAGCAGAACCTAGAACTCTCTCATCTCATAGACTGGCTTAATTCATGTATGGGGCCCTAAGTTCCATCCCCAGTGCCACTAATAATAATGATGACCTCCATGATGACAAATAAGGTAAGGCTGTAGAAAGCCAGCTCAGACCTGTTCTGAGCAGGGAGGAAATCAATCCCAACTTAATTGCTTGTGCTTGCCTACTGCTCTTTCGGGGCCTTGGTGACTGCTGTGACCAGTTATAATTTCCTAACCAAGCATCTCGGGTGTCAACCTCACTGTCATCTCCGGTACCCAGTAAGCAAATGAGGGCAAAGCAGCAACTGTCAGGCAGAGAGACAAACAGTGGGGAGAGTGTGGCAGCTGGCAGAAGGCTAGATGGGGGATAACCAGCAACTCTAATTGGAGGAAGAGCGTCCACCTGCTGGGGCAGCAGCCCAGGGTATGCAGGATGACAAGAACGGACAGGACAGCCCTAGAATGGCCAGGAGCTTTTTATCCTGCTGCTCAAATGATGACAACAGTGGCTAACACAGTGGTGCTCTGTGGCTATAGCAGGGAGCCTTTTAAAATGGCTCAGTCATCATAATGCCTTTAAACTGCATCTCTCCATATACTAACAGCCACTGTAACTCAAATCATCTTCCCAGACTTAGGTAGCTATGTATGGAATAGCTCTTGCCTTCCCTTTGGGCAAACCTCTAAAGATCAGAGTAAAACACTGGATGCAACTGTATCCAATCCACAAAACTTTATTAGTTGCCAGTTAAGAGACATTGCAGCAGTTGGTACTGGGACATATGGGATGAGTCTAATTTCCCATGGCACTTCCATTCCATGTGCGTCCCTAACTGGTAGGCAGAGAGTTATAATAAACAAAGTCACAGATAAATATGCATCGTTACTGGGAATAACCCAAAAGTCCATGAGCAGGTGAGGAGAATAAAACACAGTGGTACCCCTAAAGACTGAAGTGTGGAAACACAGTAAAAGGAATTAACACGCCATACGGGGATAGTTATGGGGGAGGTGGGGAATCCAAATACTAGAGAATACAGCCTACAATTCATTTACAGAAAGTTCTACAAAGTATAAATGCACCGATGGGGACAGAAAGCACATGGGTTACTTTTTAAGGATGGTTGGGAAGGAAAGGGCAGGAAGGTAGGGCTGTAAAGGGGAAGAAGAAATCTCCTGTGGCTCCTGGAGCCTTGATCATGGTCACGGTTCCATTGTACCGTGGTAGTGTTTATCAAACACTTAAAATACACCTGCTTTGCTAGATGTCAATACATGCACATATATAGATGCAGTGTGTACATAGCGTATGCCATAGGTATATTTAGGCAACACACACACACACATACGGTGTCATGTGCTACATGGAAAAAACAAGTAAGCCATGAAAGGCAGACCGTGCTGGGGGCGGGCAGTGCTGTTTTAAATGGTTCGTTAGAGGTAGGATATGTGATTGAGGACATTTTTAACGAAGCTGAAGCTGTATTGAGAGAGAACAGTAAAGGGAGGAGGAAGAACACAGGTCAAGGGTCAAGGCCAGAAGGCTGGGGTTTTCTATGAGACCTCATTTACATCCCTGAGCTCAGAACTCAGTGCTCCCAGAACTTGGATGATCCTGTTGCTCCAACACCCACACTCCTTCTGTGCATGAGTCCTTCCCAAGGAGACCCCTACATTCCTGGCCTCAGCCTAGCTTCCTAGCGCCCACAGAAGGGGGAGTCACTCCTTACCAGCTATGTAGACCACCCCAAGATTCCTGTCAAGCATTTGGAGGCATATTTTGTCCCATCTTTTCTGAAATGCTCTGGCCAGGAAGCCAGGTTCCACGTTCTCATGACCGAGAGTGACTCTGTGTGTGTGTGTGTCTTACAGCACTCAGGAGACCTCAGAGTACAGAGGTAGCATTTACTGAGCACTTGCTAAGTGGCAGACACTGTTCAAAAAGCCTTTCCCGTGCGTATTACTTTGCTTAATCTTTACTCAACCCTGCAAGATAGGCACTATCATTATTTCCACTTCACAGATATGGAAACTGAGGCAGATATAGTGGGTTATTATGATTTGGTCAGCAAAGTAATAATACATTTTGAACTTATGGATCAGCTATTAACGTCACAGGGAATCCTAGCAAGGTCAGAGTGGTCTACAGTCTTTCTCAGAATTCAATGTGGGGTGGGGTAGGGGGATTTCTCTGAGAACTGCTTTCTTGTTATGGTTATTTCTCTGAGAACAACTAATATTGTTTTGGTAGCTTGTAGGCTCAGTCATTTTGACCGCTAAAACTACGTTTTGATATTTGTTTAGTCGGCCGGCTTCCTTATCTGGCTCTGCACTTGGCCTGCTAGGACAGTTTGGAAGTCCTTTTCGAAGGGGGAAGGGACTGGGTGGTCTTGAATTCATTTTGGATATTACAGTCATCACAAAGACACATGCTGAAAAGTGAACCCCAGCCTCTGTGCTGTCTCAGTCCTCACAGTCCTGCACACCCTTGTAACTTATCCTCAGTCCTGTCCCAGTCTCTATGGTGCTGCCAAATCACAGACCCGATTTGGTTCCAGCTCTACCACAACCATGCCATCCACTCTTCCTTAGAGTCTCAGAGGGTGTTGGCCAAACACTTTTTTTTTGTTTGTTTGTTTTTAGAGACAGGGTTTCTCTGTGTAGCCCTGGCTGTCCTGGAACTCACTTTGTAGACCAGACTGGCTTCGAACTCAGAAATCCGCCCGCTTCTGCCTCCCAAGTGCTGGGATTAAAGGCGTGCACCAAACACTCTTAAGTACCAGCATTATGTGGTTTCTATGTCAGTGAGACTCCATCTTTTCCATCTTCAGCAGCTCTGGACTGTGACTCTGATTACCGCAGATGACCAAGACTGTCCCCAACACTCCTGGTCCACTCTCAGACCTCAGGAGATGTTCACAGAGGGACCCTGTAAGAGTCAGCACATTTCCAGTGTCAACTGATGAGTGAGCCTTTCCCTGACTGTTCCAAGGTCCGAAGAGGAGGGTTCTCGGACCAATCTGTCTCCTACCCACAAGACTCACATGATCTGTTCTGAAGAGTTAGCACCATCATGAGAAGAGCTACCAAACGCCTGTCTCTGGGAAAAGGTGAGTAAATGTTCTAAGGGCTGGTTTATGACCATTCGCTGAGATATTCACCTGCTGAAGTCACAACTGGGAAGTGATGATGGATAGGGAATTCTGGGAAGGGATCCATTACCCCAGAGACTAAATGGGAGGTTCTCGTCAGACCCTCAGAAGCCATTCAAGTAGTCCTCTCAACATGGTGAGAGTAAGAGGATATGAGGCATACCTTCTGAATTCATTCAGGAAGAATGTCAAGGAAGCCTCATGCTGGGAAGAAAGGCCCTTTAGGTGCCGGAAAGCTCTTCCAGTCATCCTTAAGACTTGTTACACCTACTTAAGCACACAGAACGCCGAGTTCACAAAATGCTTTCCAGCCTTGGATGAAAACCATCGACACTTAGCCAAGATATAATGAGGTTCAGTCATCTTTATTTCTACCCAGTGAGGTCTGGATCAAGCACCTTTGTTAGTGGTATTTTATCTCCAACAAGAAAAGAACCAAGAAAAGTGCTGCCGCTTCAAAGTAGCTTTCTTTCTTATCCCTAAAAAGCCAGTTTTAATCTATCCCAAAAGTGGTCTCTTGGTGTGGCAATGCACGCCTTTAATCCCAGCACTCAGAAGGCAGAGACAGAGGCAAGAGGATATCTGTGTGTTCAAGGCCAGTCTGGTCTACATAGAGAACTAAAGGCCAGCTAGGGCTACACAGTGAGAGCCTCCCTCCAAAAACCAAACAAACAAAACAAAAATATTTTTGAGACAGGGTGAGATAGCAGTGTGACAAGTTGGCCTCAGATTCTTTTCTCAATGTAGGAAATAAACCCTGTCTTCTGTAAGTGGTTGACTTACAACAACAATTCTAATGTTAGCTGGGTGTGTGGGGATTTTGAGATATTTTCTTTGGAATAAGGATGTCTTTAACTGAGTCTTGGATCCCTCCCAACTTCATTCATAGTTAGATGCTCAGGGCTTTGGGGGGACCTGAGAGTGTTGAGATGTTCTTGGGTGACTGTCTATAGGAAGGGACTGATGTGTCTCTCAGGGACTGGACAAAGTTATAGGTATAGACAAGTTCTGATGCTGAACTCTCAGACCAAAGTAGCCTATGGAATTCGGCCCTGTCCCAAGACTAATGAGGTCTGTCTGCTCAGGCTTCTCAGTAAAGGTCTTGCTGTGCAAACATGGGAACCTGAGTTCATATTCTCAGCACCCACATAAAAAGTGGGTACCTATAACCATAGTGCTAGGGAGGTAGCGATAGCAGACTTTCCTGTAGCTTGCTGCCAGCCAATCTAGACCAATCTATGAGCTCCAGGTTCAGTGAGAACATTATCTACAAGACTTGAGGTGAAGAAGGGAATGGGGAATGATGCTAGCATTAATCCTGGGTCTCCACATGTATGTGCACATGCACACACATGAGGACATGTACAAACAACTGTACATAAACATACCTAAACACACACACACATGCATACACATGAGGACATGTACAAACAACTGTACATACACATACCTAAACACACACACACACATGTA